>NC_080463.1:280000-580000 GCF_028018845.1 Melospiza georgiana | reverse complement strand
CTGTGCATTCAACCCCATCTGCTCAACCCAAGCAGAAGCAGAGACAGGTGTGGGGGTGCTGGAGTTTGCCAGGTGTTTTATTGCTCAGGCTAAAGGAATTCTCCACTGTAAAAATGAAGAAGGTGGTGGCAGTAGCACCAGCCCTGCTCTTGTGCTGCTTCAGGACACAGGGACAACACTGTGGGTTCAAAGGCTGTTCTGACAGTTCATCAGGAATTGTTTCCAGCCGATTTCTTACCAAGAATCATATTTGTATCCTTTCAAATTTAGTAAATACATGGTCACACAGACAGCAGCCTCCAGGAACTCGCAACACTGCTCTCCCACCTCTGGTAGCTGGACTCCTACACTGAAGTTTCTGGGACAGCATTTTGGATACTTCCACCACAGAAATACCCTAGAGGCTGCTGAAAAACTAAGTGGATCAGGCTGGGTCATTTTAAGGCAGGATTGGGGGAAAGAAAAGACAGAAACTTAGAAGTGCATCCCTTAACAGTGCTATTCCCAGAGAACAAATGAATTCAAATGATCACAGGGAGCAGGAGCACTGCAGCAGCACGTTGGGTAAATGACAGGGCATGTCACCATCTTCTAACATCCTCTGGACACTTATCTGCACTTAAAAGGCTCCTGCCAGGCTCTGCACGGACCAGCCTCTTCCACAGACAGCTCCCCCACGTTAATGCCTCTGCTGATCACCCTCCTTTGGCAGGCACACTGAGCAGCACCAGCGCAGGCAGCTCTGCCTCTGCGCTGCACTCAGACAGGGTTAGTTCTAGCAAAGAAACACTGCAGAATAAATAACTTAAGAAATTGTGTCTATAGAGCTTGATGTAAACCCAGACCCTCCTGAAGGTGGGCAGCATCAGAGCTCTGTCAAAGCTCACTCCTAATGCAAGTTAGTCAACCACTGAACTTAAACATTTTAAGGCAACATTCCAAACAGTGTTTATATACAAAATCCCATTTGCTCAGCGTTCTCCTTCCTGGCCTTGTGGAATGCATTGTTTCACCAGTTCTCCTGCCAGAAAACCATTTGCGGGCTTGTACCAAAACAATTAAACCGGTTTTAAAATTCAGACCTCGTGTTACAGAGCGCACACCCTGAAGAAACATCCATTTTAATATCCCAGAGCTACTTCAATTTTTCCAGCACGTTTTTATTCCACAGCAGCCTGGGCACACAGTAGGCCAGAGGTCACGCAGCCTCGTGCTCCAGGCAGGATCCAAACTGTGCCCGTTGGGGGAAACTCACGTGTAAGATTTTTGTTTAAAAGCCCTGAGTGTAAGGGACCCCTGCCCTGCTCCGACTGTGTGCCTAAGTGCCCCTCACAGGGCACGCGTTTGCTGCAGCACTCCAGCCGCACAGGCTGCCCGTCCTGCCGGGGCTGCCGAGCCTCCGGGACCGCACACGCAACGTCCCCAACGGCCCGGCCACAGCCAATGAGGGGAACCGGGCCGGCGGGCAGCCTCCACCCGGCAAGGCCTTACCGCCGGGTCCGCTCGCACGAGGGCAAAGCAGGGAGGCAGCAGTGGGTAGCCCCGGGCCGGGACCAGGGCTCCGTCCCGGATCGCAGATCCCTGACCCGGAGCTGCGCCCCGGCCCTCACAGGCCGCCAGCACCACCGCCCCTTGCTACCCCCCCACCCCGACTCACCGCTCCGCACTGCGCACGCGCCGCCCGGCCCCAGCCGCCCCGCCCCGGCCCCGCTCTAGCCAATCAGCGCCGTCGTTGCACGAGCTCCTGCCATTGGCCCCGCCCCTGGCCCCGCCCTACTCACTCAGCACGGCCTCACTCTTGGCCACACCCCCTGACCCGTGCCTGTCTGTCAGCACCGCCCTTGGTCCCGCCCCCTGGTCCTGGCCCCGCCCCCTGATCCTGGCCCCGCCTGTTCCCTGTGAGGCGGCGGTGGCGGCGCTGTCTCGGCCCCGCCGTGTCCCGGACTGGATTCGCCGGCCTGAGCCTGAGCCTGAGCCTGAGCCTGAGCCATGTCCCGGGCCGATCTGAGCCATGTCCCGGGCTGAGCCTGAGCCGTGTCCCGGGCCGATCTGAGCCGTGTCCCGGGCCGATCTGAGCCATGTCCCGGGCTGAGCCTGAGCCGTGTTCCGGGTTGAGCCTGAGCCGTGTCCCGGGCCGATCTGAGCCGTGTTCCGGGTTGAGCCTGAGGTGTGTCCCGGGCCGATCTGAGCCGTGTCCCGGGCTGGGTTAGCCGGGCTGAGCCGTGTCCGCTGCCCTGGGCTGCGGGAGCCTCCCTGGCTGTGGGAACGGCGTGTCCCGGGCAGCAACCCCATCCTGGAGGATCTGTCCCTCAGGAGTGAACGCCTGCTTTGGCGCGCCTCTGTGCATCGTGTTAGGTTGGACTAATGGAGGAATTTCTCCGTGGAAAGGGTGGTCTGGCCTTGGCAGGGGCTGCCCAGGGAGGTGTTGGAGTCTCCTGCCCTGCACATGTCCAAGGAAGGGCTGGAGGTGGCACCCAGTGCTCTGGGCTGGTAACAAGGTGGGAATATCTGGGATGGATGCCTGGGATCAGGAGGGAATATTTGCAATGATCTGGAGATACTGGCTTTACATATCACATCATCCCTGCCACAGGCTACTTCAGCACCCCCTTTATTTTTCACAGGTTTTGAGGAAGGTAGTGAGGTTTCAGGTAAACACAAGGGTGTAAATTCTCAGTCTCGGCACCCCTGGTTGATGCTGAAATGAGGTGAGAAAGTCAGAGAAGGCACAGGGAGCTCACTGGTCCCCTCACCTCATTCACTCAAAGCACTCTGCTGATTAAAATCATGCCAAAGCATTTCCCACCCCTCTCCCAACTGCAACTGAGTGATTGCAGAGATGATGGAAAATCAGCCACGAGCTGTGCAGCCCTCCCTGGTGAGGGCTGGGCTGTGGCTGAGGAACAGGCCATGGGATCCACTGCACAGCAGCCAAAACCAATTGCCAGCCCCAAAATTAAACCTGCAATGCTTAATCATCTAGTGAAAGATGCTCAGTGACATTAGGGGACCTGTCCCTGGGCCACTGTCCCCACGGCTCTGCTCACCCATGCTGTGTTTCACTGCTGGCACCCACAGAGATCCTGGAGGCAGGAGATTGACTGTAAGCAAATCTCAGCTCTCCTTGTCAGTAATTGAATATTTTCAATCTTTCCAGGTTGGTTGTAAACATCTCAAAAACATAATCTGGAATCAAATCCCTCAAAGCCTGTCAGGAGTGCACCAGAGCTTTATAGATGTTTATGATTTTTGTTGAGGTTTATAGTTTCTCAGGCAGCTATGTGATTGCTGCCTGGGTGTAACTCCTGGCTTTTGGATGGGGGAAGTACTGCTGTACTTCATCCTCTTCCTCCTCCTTTTGGGCTCCACACACCAAGCCAAGGCTGGCAGCCAGGCAGGACTGGTCTCTCTGCTTGCAGCCCAGGAGCCAAATGTCAGCTGGGGCACTGAGAAGGGGATTTTCCCCCTGCTTGTCTCAGGCTGCTGCACACCAGGCACTTTGGGAAGCCTCACTGAGATGCTCAGTCCATCCGGAGAGGAGCACTGCTGCATCCCTGGGCAATCCCAACCAAATCCCACATCTGAAACTGCCCCCACATCTAAGAGATAAGAAAATACACTCTGCATGTATTACCTTCTGCATCTGGAGTTCCTCTCTCTGGTCTGATGGGATGAAGGGCTTTTGCAAAAGGTATTAGAGAAGATGGGTGTGAGAGAGTAATTTGGGACTGGGAGTAATTTTTCATCAGTATACTTAAAGACAATCACAGCACTAGGAGGGAGGCCTAATTGTGGAGTTGTGTAATTAGTTTTTATGTCACTGCAATTATTCTGTTTGCTATATATAAAGAACATGGGAAAATGCAGCACTTAATTTTAAATCAAGACTTGGTTCTCTTTTAGTAGGTAATTGATGTTGATCACATCACTTAGCAGCAACTATAAAATGTGCTATTTAGATTGTAAAAGGATGGAGAAAAGGACTGAGCAGATAGGTAATTGATGAATCGCGGCAGCGTTGGTGGGAGGCAGCAGGAATCCCTCAGCTGCCTCTGCCTGCAGCTGCTCCTGGGCTTCCTTAGTGCCCAGGGCTTTAACAGGCACTGAGCCCCTGTCCCAATCTCACAGCATTGCTCTGTCCTGGACAGCAGTGGAACAGGGCAGCTGCTTTTCATGAAATTGATCCCTCCTGGGAAAACCCCTTCCTTTAAGGAATCCAAGTTTTCTTTGTGGAATTGATCCCTCCTGGTTAAACCCCTTCCTTTAAGGAATCCAGATTTTCTTCATGGAGTTGATGCTTCCGGGCTAAACCCCTTCCTTTAAGGAATCCAGATGTTCCTCTGGCAAAGGTGTGTGAGTTTGCTCCCAGGACTGCCATATGCTCATCTGGAGCCACCAGGCTCCTCTCCTCTCAAGGCTGTTTGGCTTCTCCAGTGACTCAGTTGTGGCAATGTGTCCCAAATTTGGTCACAACAGCTAAACACTCCCAGATACATAACTGGACATTTAAGTCCACAAGCAAAATTAAGTCCCAAGGTGCCAATGCTGTGAAGCCTCACAGTGCTGCCCTTGACAGGTAACTTAGTTTTTGGTGATGGGTTCATACTAAAAGTACCTGCAAGTAGTTTTGGTTGGGGGAAGACCCAGAGACAAGGCCCACAGCAAGGCACAGACATCCAGAGGGTTCAGTTGCCCTTTTCTCTCTGGAAGGATGCCAGGATGAGCATGAGAGGTGTCTCTTCTGGGTACAAAGCAAACTCCACAGGCTACAGGAGACTCTTGAGGTCACATTTCCAGGTGGCAGGTCCAGGCTTTGCACTTGCACCAAAACAGATGGATTTGTGGCCAGACAAGCCACTGCATAGAGTCCTACCAGGATTTTTAAGTGAAACACTTTTCCCCTTCAGCCTTTCCTTCCCCTGAACATTTTTTGTGTGCTGTAGCAAAATATGAGATGGAATTTGGGCTCCAGTGGGTGTAATTGCTGAACAGCCTGCCCTGGCCAGCCTCACCGCTGCCAGAGCGCTGCCCACAGCCACTTTCCTGCTGACACAATGAAATGCATTTTTACAGCCCAAGACATGAGTCATGACCCAGCCTGAGTTCAGAGCAAAGCATTTTTTAAGTACTTGTGACTCCAAAGAGGCTGGAGGGGAACCCTGGGCTTGAGATAGGATAGCATCATAACTGCAGAGTTTCCCCAGTCACATTTAAAAATGTTTTTTCTCACCCATTTTGTGTGCTGGGACGTGAAGACTATTGTAGGACCTGTTCTGCCATGTCAGCATCAGCCTCTGAATTGCTGTGAGGATCAGATGAGTCCATCTTGCAGTCTCTTATCACCAGCAGCACAAATCCTATTTCATTCACTGCCAAAAAAAAGAGACTCATCCAAAGGCTTTTGCCATCAGTCCCTCGGGGGCTCTGGAGCCATAAGTGGGATGCAATGAGCCCGGGGCCATCCCTGCTCTAGAAGGGCTCTGCCGGCGGGGATGCAGCTCGGGGTTCACGGGTGAGCTGCTGCCCATGCAGCTCTGGCACAGTTCGGGGTCAGGCCTGCCGAGTGACAGCCCCTGACAGTCCCTGTGCCATGTCCCCAGGAGTGATCTGTCCTGGCACAGCTCGGGGTCAGGCCTGCCGGGTGACAGCCCCTGACGGTCCCTGTGCCGTGTCCCCAGGAGTGATCTGTCCTGGCACTGAGGGCTCAGCACCCGCTGGGTGACAGCCCCTGACAGTCCCTGTGCCATGTCCCCAGGACAGCTCTGTCCTGGCACAGTTCGGGGTCAGGCCTGCCGGGTGACAGCCCCTGACAGTGCCTGTGCCGTGTCCCCAGGACAGCTTTGTCCTGGCACAGCTCAGGCTCAGCACCCACCAGGTGACAGCCCCCGAGGGTCCCTGTGCCATGTCCCCAGGACAGCTCTGTCCTGGCACTAAGGGCTCAGTGCCCGCTGGGTGACAGCTCCTGATGGTCCCTGTGCCGTGTCCCCAGGACAGCTCTGTCCTGGCACTAAGGGCTCAGCGCCCACCGGGTGACAGCCCCTGACAGTGCCTGTGCCGTGTCCCCAGGACAGCTCTGTCCCCGTGGGAGCTGTGCCAGGGTGAGAGGGGTGATGCCGGGGGGTGCTGCCTTTCACCCCCGTTATTAACGGTGCCGCTCGGCACCGACGGGTTCTTCACAGCATGCCGGGCCCCTGGGCTGCCCTCGCTCGCTCCCGCCTGGTTAAATTTGGATTAAATCAGCGAAGCCAACACAGTGATCAATTCCCAGTGCTCTCCCCCGGAGCCGGGCGCAAATGAGGGGAAATCAGGGAGGAGAATAAAGCCCGGAGTGAGGGCACAGGGACCTGCAGGTACAGGAGGGATGTGAATGGAAACTCAAGTTTTCAATGCCACCAGCTCAGCTGTGACTAGGCAGGGACAGCGAGCCTAGGGACGCTTTTCTAGAAGCCATCATGCCAGATGATCTGGGCAGGGGCCTTTATGGGTGCTCAAGCCAGGATTTAGGTGAAAAATTGGCCAGCACAGAGGGCCACGCAGGCAGCAAGGGGACAGTTCAATCCCCTGCCTCCTCCCCATGGAACAGAGACCGGTCACAGACACACAGTCCTGGTTATCCCCCAGCAAAGTCAGACTCCCTTGGCCTGGAGCAGTCACTCCCTCCCAGGGCTGAAGGTTTCAGATCACTGGACAGCTGTGGGCAGCACCATCCCTGCCTCTCTGGCTGCCTCCCCCAGGAGCCACATCCTGGCTGCCACCTCCTTGTCACTGCATTTGAAGCACGTCCACATCACAGCACACACGGGCTCAGGAGCAAGGCCAGGGACAATCAATAAAATGCCTCCCCTAAGGTGGAAATGAGACCACCCATCTCAGCAGTGTCACACCACTAAAAGAGAGGGGATGGTTATGAGCCATTATTCCCTGCACAAATGGGCTTTAAATTCATCATCCATCACCAGCACCCAGCACTGGATGTTCCAAAGGTGTCCAGCAAAGCCTTTGTGGCTCCTTTCCACCATGGCATGGGTGACCACAGTGCCCATCACCTGGAGATCCTCACGGAGCCTCCACACCCACACTCTGCTGCTGCTCTGGGAAGAAATCAGCCCTGCCAAACATCAGCAAGACCAAACGTGCTGCTTTGGGGTCTCAGGTCTATCTCCCTGGGGTGGGATCATAGGAGGGCAGGGTTCCTTAGCTGCCCCACTCCTCCTGGCCTGGCAGGGGAATCGGGTTGTTATGGAGCAGCAGTGAAAGCCTTTTTCCTTCTGGAAGCCCTTGAGGCTGCCAGTCTCAGCTGAGCCGCCGCTTGCCAACAGTTTTTCATTTCATCTCTGTTTCATCTAAACTTTCCATTGGGTTCCTCAACCATCTGAGCTGCAATGATAAATATGGAAATAAAGAGGCATTTACAGCCCCTCTCTTGGGCTGATTCTGTGTATAAACAAGCTGTGCTCACAGCATCCTCCTCTCCACAGTGCTGATTCAGGAGCAGCAGGGTCTGCCCAGGACTCAGTGGGCACAAGGATTTGGGGGAAATCCCTGGGTCAGTGTGGGGAGAAAACTGCAGCAAAAGGAATGGGGCAAGCAAGGCCCACAGGGACTTCTGTAAAGGACTAGAAGGGAAAGAACAACAGCTGAAGGGCTGGATGTACAAAGTATGAAGAAAGGCTTTAATTTGCACAGAATCTCTTAATCCATTAATCACAGGGACATTTGTGTATGAAAACCTCCCTCTCGTTTAATACTATCTCAGGTTTGTCCAAGAAGGTCATAACTGTTTGGCAGGGGAGTGGGAGGGGCGAGGTGGGACAGGCAAAAGCCATGGGCTTGTTTCCAGGGAGAGATCAGCCATTAACAGCATGGAGCCAGCCCAGGGATGAGCAGGCATGAAAAGCACTGGACATGGCAGTCCAGGAGTCACAGTGGCACTGGGGACACCAGTCCCCTGAAAGAGGATGTCCCAGTGCCTCTTGGCTCTCTGGAGGTTGCCTGCAAAGGCTGGACAAACTTGCCTCGGTGCCTGGAATAGAGGGTTTGGGGGTTTAAGAGCAGACTCTGACATCTTCCCCTCCCCTCCACCGCAGTCATTTCCTCTTCATTCGCTGCTCCAGTGTTCCTTTCCTCACCCTGCAGAGCTGGATTGTGAGGATCATCCTGGAGGCAGGGGGAAGCTCTGGCAGCATAGCATGGACTGATCCATCCCCTGATCTTCACCTGATGCTTCTCTCAGGTTTAACCTGTTCTGCTTTAATCCCACATTCTTTCTCAGCAAATCCAGCCTTGCACCAGACCAGCCAAAGTCTCCTTGTGTCCCATGATGGTCCCACAGACCTCAGAATTCCCTGACAGCCAGTGGGTAAACATAATATCTACAAACCCAGCTGCCTTCCTGGAGCTGTTACCTGTGTTCCTCAAGGGAGGAAAGCAGGAAAAATTAGTATGCGGCTTCTTCCTCGAGAAATCAATGCGATCTCAACTCACTGTGAAGTTCCCTGACTGTTAGAGATGCTGCACTGGTAAAATCTAACCCTCAGAGGAGAAAGGGTGGGAAAAAAAGAAAGAAAAATAAATTCCAGTGACTAGACAAGTCTAAAATGTTGCAGAAGGCTAAACTGCCAGGGCTGGGGCTTGTTTGGAAGTCCCAGAGTGGAGAGGGCTGTGCAGTCCAGCTGTTTATCACCCCACCAAGAATCAGCTGTAATTGTTAATTCTAATTAGAACTGTTGGGTAAAAATGTAATCAAGAGTTTCCATTAGGAAAAAAAGAAAAAAAGACATTTCATCTAAATTAAAAATTTTGTTTTTTAAGAAAGGGGGTAAATGTTGAAAATTTTGTAACAACTCATTTCAGCATTTTCAAGATGAAAAGGGATGTATTTTTGCTGTGAAATGCATCATCAATTCAAATTGTTTTATCTTACAGTCTGAAGAGCAAAAAATAGTTTTCAAATCAAAGCAAAACTGGTATTTTTAGGCATTTTCTTTAAAAAAGCCTATCTGGAGGTTTCTGTCCTAATTAAGAATGATTATTGGTTTTCTTTTTTTCTTAATGGAATAAGCTGTTCCTAGTTAGCTCTGCTCTAAAACATTGGGTTGATGTTGATGTGCCCACCCATGTGCCCCAGCACCTGACCCCAGGGCTGTGCTCACACCACCCCACTCTGCGTGTCAGCACTGCCTGAAATCCCTGGGGTTTGAGTCAGGCTTTATAAAACTCACAGAACTAAAGCAAATTCCTTGCTGCCAGGAGACCTGGTGGGGCACTGGAAGGACACAGGTGTGTTTGGTGGGCCTTGTGCAGGTCTCAATTCCTGAGGCAGGCTGATTGTGGTGCCCACAGTCGGGCAAGGCAGCTGCAACCCCCCCTTGTACGTTTGACCCTGTGGCTGATGCCATGGAATTGCCACAGATCCCAGCAGGGGTTTGCATCCTGGGGGATCCTCTCCACACGATTAGCAGATCACCTTTATCACACTGAGACAGTGGCTTGGGATCTTGTAGATGAATAGCAGAGCTTGTGGTTTGTGATCTGTCCTCTGGCTAGGAGCACTGAAGGAGAGGACAGAAAAGATGGGGGTTAAATAGGAGCTGGGAGCAGAAGGGGACACCAGGGAAGGAGACTGGGCCAAGGAGAAGCTCAGAAGGAGGAGAGGAGGGTGGAAGAGGAAGGGAGCAAAGCTCAAGGCTCTGCCAGAGATAAAATGGAAAAAGGAATTGCTGTGCAGCAGTTTCAGCCCAGAACAGAGGGAACTGCACGGGCTCCTCGAGCTGCCCGAGGGCATTTTGAACAACAAAACCAGCAAGCTCTGACAGGGCCAGGAGACCCAGGCAAGAGTGAATGGACAGAGGGGCTGCAGGGTCCCACAGGCAGGGTCCCACAGGCAGGGCACGCTCCTGCCCAGCCACATCCAGAGTGGCACTGCCCTTGCTGCTGCTGCACCGCCCCTCTGGCAGCCTGATCGGGGTTATGTAACCTTTCCTGACTGCTCTTTCCCCCGATCAAGTGAGGTTGCTGCTCCAGCTCCCTGCAAGGAGCAGCCGGAGCAGCCTTTCCTGAGCTGCCCAGAGGGACACAGCCAGCCCCAGCCTCCGAGGCAGCTGAGCAGCAGATCCTGCCCCACCGCCACCCCCGGGGAGCTGTGCTGGCAGAGCTGGCACCCAGGACATGGCACCAAGCCCCGGTGGGAGGCTGCAGGCCCTTGGCCAGGTAGGGAGATGGTTGGATCATGGGTTCTTCCTGCAGGGAGCAACTAGTGAGTGAAGCCTGGAGCACCCACTCACACGTGGGAGCAGACACAGGGGATAACACACTGCACCAGTGCTTTATGCACCTAACTCAAAATAAGCTTTCTTTTTAAAAAACATATCTAAGAAGAATGATTTTTCTCTCTCTCTTTTTTTTTTTTTTTGTTATTATTTTGAAGTTATAAATTATTGAAACAAATTATTCTCACTACTCTCCCAAATCATTCTGAGGCAAAGAAAAGGCAGCTCTACCTTCAACACTGCTTTGTAACAAAATGAGTCAGATTCATTTTGCTCATGATTTGCCCTTGGCTCCCTTTGTCCATGTCTTAAACTACATCCTGGCTCGGTCTGATTAGCAGCGTGTCCTCGGAGGCAGAGGAGGCCCTGCAAGAACCCGAGGTATTGCAGGTCAAGATTAAAGTGCTCTGCATGACATTCACTGTCAAAGCTGTAACTGGCTTAACTCAGTGCAATTAGATGGCTCAGGGGTTACACAGTAACGGCAGCAGTGTTTCAGTGCAGCTGATTAAAGCACAGCCCTGGCGTTAAAGGATGTGATTAAAAGGCAGTGTCAGGGCTGAGACCTGGCAGAAGAGCTCAGCAGGCAGGGTTAAATCCACAGCTTCTTCTGGGGTTGGACACCCCAGGGCCTGGAAAAGATCTCCAAGTATCAGCTGAGCCAGCTCAGCTTTTAGGTCTGGAATGCCATCTTGTGATGGCAGTGGGGAAGTGGAAATGGCCCCTCTGTGGAGGCAGAGGAGATGATGGAATTACAGAATGGGTTGGGTCAGAAGAGACCATAAAAATAATTTTATTCCTCCCCCTGCCATGGCAGGGACACTTCCCACTGTCCCAGGCTGCTCCCAGCCCCAATGTCCAGCTTGGCCATGGGCACTGCCAGGGATCCAGGGGCAGCCACAGCTGCTCTGGGCACCCTGGCAGGGCCTGCCCACCCTCACAGGGAACAATTCCTGATTCCCAATATCCCATCCATCCCTGCCCTCTGGCAGTGGGAGCCATTCCCTGTGTCCTGTCCCTCCATCCCTTGTCCCCAGTCCCTCTCCAGCTCTCATGGAGCCCCTTTAGGCCCTGGAAGGGGCTCTGAGCTCTCCCTGGAGCCTTCTTTTGTCCAGGTGAGCACCCCCAGCTCTCCCAGCCTGGCTCCATGGCAGAGGGGCTCCAATCCTGGGAGCATCTCCATGGCCTCTCTGGACTTGCTCCAACAGCTCCAGGTCCTCCTGATGCTGGAGCAGCTCTGCAGGGGTATCTCACAAGGGCAGAATAGAGGGGGACCATCCCCCCCTCACCTGCTGCCCACTCCTCTGTGGGTACAGCCCAGCACAGGGGAGTTTCTGGGCTGCCACTGTTGGCTCATGTCCAGCTTTTCATCCATTATATCCTCCAAGTCCTTCTTTGCTGGTCAATGAGCTCTTCTCCCAGTCTGTGCTCATCTGTGGGGTATCCCTGACCTGGGTGCAGCACCTCAAAGAGGAAAAGGCACCATCGAGGCCATGGCTGCCCTGCCTTCTGCTGTGTGGGAGCCAAGCAAGGCTGGTGTCACTCACAGGGCGGTGCAAGCACCAACACCCATGAGGTGTCATCATCACGGGCCCCAGCCATGACAGACACCAGGGGGATAAAAGTTCTTCTCACCAAAGCCTGAACGTGCTTGGCTGTGGGGCTGGAGGTGACCACCATGATAAATGATGATGTACATCCACAGATCTTTTCTTCCATAGGTTTACTGAATTTTCTTCCTCTTCCCACAGTACTACTCTGTCTTTTTCTCCAGTGACTGACAGTGTGGCCAAATGGTGTTGAGCCAAAATCTGATTGGTACAGAAGGATCACAGTAGCAGCCCTGCAGTGCCAGAGCTGAGCAGTGACGAGGGGCAGGCAGTGAGCCCTGGGCACAGGTGTGTTCAGGGCTGAGGTGACAGTAAAGGATCTCTCCTGCTGCCACAAGAGCTGCAGACATCAGCTACATGGGGGATGTCCCACCCCAGGCTTGGAGCACACGTCTTTTGAAGCACTACAGCTCCATGCCAGTGCAGATCTCTTGAGTGGATGCACTGTGCCAGCAGACAGTGCTCATGTCCTGGTTTAACCCATCCTGCTAATTTATGGGAGCAAAATCACTCAGATGTGATTCCTCCTTTATGCTGCAACTGAACATTCACTCAACAGAGGTTACCCAGGCTTCTGGAGCCAGTTGAGTTGCTTTGAACACAAGCTGCAGGGCTGTGCTGGGATGCAGGGAGCTCAGGGGAGGCTGTGCCTAGACTAGAGGAACTCTCCAGGAGGCTTGCTGGGCTTTTGTTTTGTACTAACTCATATCTCTAATCTGGCTTGGAACAAAGCTTCTCAGTCCTTTCAGGCCTTGCCACGACACTTGCAGGAGAAAAGGAGGCTCTGTTTAGTGGTCAGCAAGCCAAGATGAACAACAGGGACTGGCTGCAGCTAATGCAGAGAGCACATTCCTGTGACAGAAAAGGGCTTCACCCCCATGGCAGAGCGGCTCTGCTGTGTTTCATCTGGTTTGATGCTTTTCACCCAAAGTTCACAAATGATGTGCAGGCCTTTGTTTGAGCCCCCCTCCAAGGCCAGCAAGCAGAGAAAAAGCTGTGCACACAGAGGGAATCCGTACTGGGAAGTGAGAGACTGGTCCTGGCACTGAGAGTTGCTGAGTTCTGGTATTTGGCATTCAGGAAGCTTTTGAAGTATCTCCCCAATCCTGCTGAAAATGTTTTATTAAGGAGACAAAGCATATTCATTTGGGCCCCATGCTGGGCTAATGAATTAAACAGTTCTAAACTGAAGCTGTGGCTTAGGGTCTTGGCAGAGTCATCATCCATGCCTGTGTGGGCACGTGCCCTTGGCCATGGGCAGCGAGACCCCCGGGAACAAGAGCATGAAGTGTTCTGTGTCTGCTCTTACCTGTCTCTCCCCAGACAGGTTTTGCTGTGTGCACTGGGCATAGCTGGGAAACCTGTTCCTCACCAGGTTCATCAGTGACAGGGGAAGCACCGAGCTCCTTCTGCTCAGCACCAGCCTCTGTCCCTGCACACAGCAGTGTCCTGGGCACAACAAGCTCAGAGCTTCCCAGGACAAGGGAGGATCAGGCTGAGCTGGAGAGGAGCACCCCACATCCAGGAAGAATAGCTGCCTGCTTGACTGAAAATAGACCATGAAATATTTGAAGAAGACAGAGCTGGAGTGGATGATTGCCTGAGGCAAGGCACAGCTCCAGCTGAGTTCACTGCTGAGCTCTGAGAGCATAAGCACATGAGGAGCATGGGGGAGGGATGCCAGGCTTTCTAGAAAGGCCTTCAAGTGTCTCAATGGAGCACAAAGCACAGAGAAAAACTTCCTTTGAATGGATCCCCAGCGAGGGAGTTACAGTTACACTGCTGTGCCCAGACATGGATACACAGAGCACTGGGCTGATATTACAGCATCCAGTGGAGGTCAGGGAAGGTGTGGAATTGTGCTTCTCCCAGCAAGGCACTTGGCAGCACCACAGCTTTTTCTCTGCTTATTTCAGGGCTGGTTTTTTGTTTCTGAGCTGACACTTCTACCTCCTGTGCCTGAAGTGGGACACATCAGGGGCAAGCAGAGGCAGCTCACCAGCCCTCTGCTTCCCATGAGCCGGTGCTTGAGTTCAGTTCTCCCAGCTCCACAGATCGTGTTCCTGCTCCGGCTCTGTCAGGGATGCTGGAAGTGTCCAAGGCCAGGTCGGACAGGGACTGGAGCAACCTGGGACAGTGGAAGGTGTACCTGCCCATGGCAGGGAGTGGGACGAGACGATCTTAAAGTCCCTCCCGGTGCCTGATTACCGAGGGTTTTTCCCCGCCCCGGGGGGAGCGGCCGAAGCGAGCGGGGCGGTGTCTGTGGAATCACCCCGGCAGCGTGGATAGGACTGCGCCTTTTCTGCCCCTGCCGCCGTGTGGAGATGAAGCGGTTCTGGGGGGCTGGGCTTCTTCAGCTCGCCGCCATGAGGGCCAAGAGCGGCTCTGGCGGGCCGGGCTCCCTCGCCATGAGGGCAAGGAGCAGCTCTGGCAGGCTGGGCTCGTTCAGCTCGCCGCCGTGAGGGCAAGGAGCGGCTCTGGCGGGCCGAGCTCCCTCTCCATGAGGGCAGGGAGGGGCTCTGACGGGCCGAGCTCCCTCGCCATGAGGGGCCACCGCCGCCAAGAGGTGAGGGGGGGGGGGTACAGGGCACGGGTGGCGGCGGCAGCGGGGCTGGAGACCGGGGCTCCGGGGCAGGAAGGCGCCACCTGAAATACTCACTGTCTCCTATTTAGCTGTTCGGCCGGGGGACTGGGGATGTTGCTCGGCTGTGCGGTTCAGCATTAATTCCTCAGCCTTTCGCTCGGTGTGCTGGCTTTTGTCCTCTGCCACAAGCCAGGCCGCTGCTGTTGAGCTTTGTGAATACAGATTGAACTAATGGCTTATTTGTGATGTTTCTGCTGTCCTCTCTTTAGGCCTTCAGCCGATGACCGATGGCGGTGACCCGCCCGAAGGAGCAGCTCTGAGGTGCCCCGGCCCCGTGGCGTGTGGAACCCCGAGCTGAGCTGTGCTGAGCTGTGCTGGGACAGCCGGGGAGGCGCTCCGGGAGGGAACTGGAGCCTGCGAGAGCAGATGTGAAGGGATAACCTGCCCGTGGGACCCAGCAAGAGCTCTGGAGCCACATGGGTGAGGTGTGACCGTGAGCCAGCCTGGGAAAATGGGCAAAAATGTTTTGCTGTCTAAAAGGCCTCTGCTGCCTCCTGTGCTAGCCTCAGGTCCTCAGGGTGGAAATAGCATGGTTTATCCAGAAATAAGTTTAGCTTATCTATTCCTCTTGCTGGATGAAGCCTTGATGAGAGTAGGCATCATCAGAAAAGTGCCTCCACGTTTTTTCTGCACTGTAAACCCCCCAGTTCTGGGGTTTTTGTCTCCCAGCAGTAGTCAGCTGCTCGTGGCTGCTCAGTGCCTGTGCCAGTGTTATGCTGCTGGGAGAGAAAGGTGCTGCTGAGCTTTCCTGGCACCAGTGAGGCCATCCTGGTGCTCAGTGGTGCCAGGTTTTGGCAGCACTCTGCATGCCTGAGAGTGGAGTAACTCCTGCCCGTGGAGACAGGTGACTAGACTGTACATGTTCATGCAGCAACAGGCAGCTTTATTGAGATCTAACTTCCTTATATAGATGAGAAGGCCCATGAAGGTAATCCTCATTGGCTGAGCCAGTTACTACTCAGCTAACCAGCCAATAGCAGCCTGAGTCTCCAATGGCCTGGGCCTGCTCTTACTGGTCGAATTACATAAGCAAGGTAATTATATAATAAATCACTTATGAAGTTGGAATTATTTATACTGTGTGGCCTACAGGCCAGATGTAGAGCATCACAGAGGAATAGCTCATAAATATGGAACTTGTGTGTGTCATAAAACCTCTATAGCTCATAAATATGGAACTTGTGTGTGTCATAAAACCTCTGTTCGCATGATGTTTGGGGCACTCGAATGGAGGAAGGATCCTCCAAGTGATCAGTGCTGCAATAAAAATGAATGCTTTTTGATACTCAAACTGTGTTAGAAAGTTTCTTTTTGGGTGATTTCAGTGTCAGTTCCACAAGGCCCTGTAGTTTCACAGTGGCCCCTTGGTTCTAAAGTGGCCTCAGTCGCACAAGGCCCCACAATGTCCAAAGAGTCCCCTTAATTCCTTGGGGTCCTGAAGAGCTACAATGGCCCCTCGGCTCCATGAGGCCCTGCAATGTCACCCTGGGGCAGGAGGCCAGGAGGAACTCGTTCCCCACACGCTGCAGCTCTCTGGGCCAGCTGGCACCAACACCTTCTCCCAGGCCAGCACTGCCGGGTACAGCCAGGGCCGAGCCACACTGCAGCTCCCTGCAAACCACGGCGGGGGCTGCGAGGCCAAAACCTGAGTCACAGACAGTTTGTCACTGTTCCTGTCTGTATCTGACCAAGAAATGTCCCATTGTGGGGTCTCCTTTCCTGCAGTCACTGCAGTACTGGGACCATCCCTGGAGCTCTGAGCAAGAGAAATGGCCAGCGCTGTACCTCTGCACTGACTCAGGGATGGTGGGAAAGGCTCTCTGGGGTGGCTGGAACCATGGAAAAAGGACAGTTGGGAGCACAGAGGGAAACCCAGCTGGGCTGCTGGACTGGGGTAAGACATCTCTGTCTGGGGGAGAAGTTGGCTGTGAAACTCCATCCTGTGGATGCTCACGTGCCCAAGAGTTGGGCACTGAAGAGCATCACAACAACAGACAGGAGGATGGGGCGGCCAGGATTAAAGTGCCTCAGGGGGGTCTGGACTGGCCACACAAGGGTGAACCCTGGACACCATCTCCAGGTTATCCCTGACTGTGAAACATGGGCTGAGATCAATCAGGGCCAGGCCAGGCAAAGCCCCTGTGGTGTGGGGGGGCAATGGTGGGAATATAAATCTGGGGCGACATGTGGTCTTGGTAGTAGGTGTAGTAAATTGGGAGCACCATTCCTAAACCACAACAGCCGTGTCAGAACCTGGCCTGTCCCTGCACTGCCCCCGCTCTGCTGCCCCACAGCTGCTGGATCAGGAAGGGCAGAGCCATGGGGGAGGAAAATGCACAGGGACTCCTCCTGGGAGCGACCTTCCATCCTGATACTCAGACCCCAAGGCAGAAACCCCCATCCTCAGCTGGGAGGTCACCATCAGAGTCTCTGCCATTGTCCCACTTGGTGAATCTTTCACACTGAGATTTTGGTCCTTCCTTTCAGTTTCTTTACTTTTGGGGCTTTTAATGATTCCTCCATAAACATGGCAATTCATGTCCCTAATATGGCAATTCTTTCCTTTTTATGAAAGTGTTGGTAATTAGGCCACATTAAAATGCTGGCAGGATGTGCATAGGTATTTGCAGCCCTGTGGAGAAGCAGTTGGGATATAAGAACCAAAGAAGTGTAAAATGGTTTGAGTTTGAAGAGACCAAAAAGAGTCTTTGGTAAAACTCCCATTACCCAGGAACACCTTCACTCGTTCAGGTTGTACAAAGTCCCTGACCTTAAACACATCCAGTGATGAGGTTTCAATTCTGAGGGCAGCTTATGCCAGTGTCCTGCCACCATCATCAAAAAATATTTCATCCTTACAGAAAATCTAAATCTGCCCTCAGTCACTTAAAAGATACAGTGTATTATTCTGTATTATATTCCCCAATACAATCTTGGGCAAAAATGTACTCAGCCATTCCTGGACTTAAATCACATCTCCAGGGCTGAGCACCTTTGAGAAGGCCCAGAGATCTCCCAGGATGGGATTTGGAGGCCCCAAGAACATGATCACTGTATGGGAACTGGAAGTCCTGGGTTCGGTGGAGACTGAGGGCAGAACAAGAACAGCCTGTGAGGATGACAAAGGTGGATTCAAATATATTGGACCTCTTGTTCACAGTGGAAATTAACCTGAGATAGAAATAATGTCACCAAGTGCAGCTGTGAAGACGCAGAATGGAAACAAGGAGAGATTAATTTCCCTCCCAGGGCAGGGCTGTGGCACAACACATCTCCCAGAAAGAGTCTGGGTCAGCCCCAGGCTTTGTGTGGGCAGGCAGGAGGCAGAGCTGTCAGCAAAGGAAGGGCCCAGCCAGGTGGGGAAGCCGGGGGATGCCAGCAGCCTGCAGGGACAGAGGCGCAGGGCAGGGACACCGTGGGACAGCCTGGGCTGCACAGGGCACAGGGATGGGCAGCAGCTGCAAGACAGCCCGGGCAGAGCCAACTTGGGCAGCACTTTGGCCATGGCTGCTGGGTCTGGGCCTGAGGCCGGAGCAGGAGACAAGTGACCCTTGCAGGGCTGGGGCCTCATTGCCTCCTTGTCCCTGCTCAGCAGCCTGGCAGGGGCCGCCCCATGCTCCTGCCCTTGCCATTGCACATCCCCACATGCCAGTGCCCATCCTGGGAAGAGCCCTGAGCAAGGAGGGAGGGACAGGATCTGCCTGGCCAGGGGCTGGGGCTCAGGCCTGGGCTCTTTGCATTCCTCAAACACATCCAGGTGTGCTCAGCACCATAGACACCTTTGCCTTGTTTGTCCCCAGCTGTCATCACTGCCTCCAGTGTTCTGCTCTAACTGGAACCTGGGGAAAATTTCTCATTTGTGTCTCTCAGAGGTACCCATTAAAACTTGGAAAACTTTGGAGTTTCAATTTAATTTTGAGTTGTTGAGAAGTTTTCTGAACACTCTCTCAGGGACTCAGTTTGATGTAAATAACACCAAATCCCCAAGAGTCTCATTTAAGTCCTTGTGCTGTGTCTGTGCTGCTGAGCTTTAAAGGAACAGCTCTTCCCAGGGCCAGCTCCTCTCCCAGCCCAGCAGGGCTGAGGGCTCTGCCTGCAGGCACTGAGGGGACAGGAGCCAGGCAGAGACGGGCTGAAGGCAATCAGGATTGGGAAGACAGTGAGCTGAGACTTCACTTGGGGAAACATCTTCACAGCCCTGTGCATGGTGAGTGTGTGGGTGCAGGGCAATGTCCCTTGCGCTCCTGGAGGGATCTCCTGAAGCCAGCACACCCCACAGCCTGGGGGATGTGTCAGGAGGACTCTCCCAGTCTCTCTTTGGCACAGGAGCAGGAGGAGGAGGAGGAGGATGTGCTGCAGAGCGGGGCTGCCCTGGGCACCGTCAGAGGGACAGGGCAGGAAGGCTCCTGCTGCCAGGGACAGCTGCAGGAGGTGAAGCTGGGGCTGCAGCCAGGGCTGCCCAGGGCTGTCCTGCAGAGCAGCTCCTGCAGCCCTCAGGGCTCTTGGCCAGCAGGGCAGCTCTCAGCCTGCCTGGCAGCTCCCCATGGACGCTGCAGGGAAGGAGTTGGAGGTGGAAGGAGCCATCCCCATCAGGGCAGATTCCTCCTGCTGTTGAGATGGTGCTGCATGGCCAGGGCTGCTCTCAGCTTTCTCCTCAAGGGAAGGGAAAGGGGCTGTCAGCTTTGGCTGTGTCACTGAGACTCCTGTACTGTCACCCTGGGCATCAGCAGATGGGCCTCAGATCTCCCTCAGAAAGCGCCTCCTCACTCTCCTCTCCCTAAAGACAGCAGCAGCAGCACCTTGGCTTGCAGCATCTCTGTTTGTCCGCCCTGTCCTTAAGGCCCTGCTGCCAGGGAGATGCCCCTGGGCAGTGCCCTGTGCTGGGAGGGGTCTGCAGGGCAGAGCTGAGCCCCCGGGGCTGTGCTGGGCCCTGGCAGCACTGGCAGGCACAAGGCTTGGATAGAGAGAAACAGCTCCCAGTAGGCACAACTCCAGGCAGCAGAGAGCCGGACCAGCCCTTGGTATCCTTTCCTGTTCATGTGCATAGGGAAGGAGAGAAGGGTTTGGATAAAGTTATTTTTAAACTGGAGAATTCCAAGAGTCTACTGTATTTTTCAAGAAAGATTTAAGTGTGATCATGCTGAAATAGAGAGAGGTTAAATGAACAAAGGGCACCTGTGTGGGACCAGCAGGTCTGACTGCCCTGTGGCACAGCGAGCCTGTTTTCCCTCTGTGCTCCCCAGTGTTCAGCCTGAGAGCAATGCTGAAGATAAAGCAGTAACTCAGAAGGAGCAGAAATCCAAAATCAAAAATAAAGAAATTAAAGAAAATTTCCTTCAAAACAAGATAAATATTTTGAGGGGATTCCTAATGAAAGAGCATAGGATGGACTCAAGGAAATCTGTCCAAGCTTGTCAAAGTCTTCTTTCAACAGTTCACTATGCCCAGAGTGAAGGAATGTCCAACAGCAGCTCCATTAGGCACTTCCTCCTGCTGGCATTGGCAGACACGCGGCAGCTGCAGCTCCTGCACTTCTGCCTCTTGCTGAGCATCTCCCTGGCTGCCCTCCTGGGCAACGGCCTCATCATCAGCACCGTAGCCTGCAACCACCACCTGCACACGCCCATGTTCTTCTTCCTGCTCAACCTGGCCCTTAGCGACCTGGGCTCCATCTGCTCCACTGTCCCCAAAGCCATGCACAGTTCCCTCTGGGACACCAGGAACATCTCTGACACAGGATGTGCTGCTCAGCTCTTTTTCTTTCTGTTCTTTACTGGAGCAGATTTCTCCCTCCTGACCATCATGTGCTATGACCGCTATGCGTCCATCTGCTAACCCCTGAACTACAGGACCCTCCTGGGCAGCAGAGCTTGTGCCCACATGGCAGCAGCTGCCTGGGCCAGTGGTTTTCTCTTTTCACTGCTGCACACAGCCAATACATTTTCGCTGCCCCTGTGCCATGGCAACGCCCTGGGCCAGTTCTTCTGTGAAATCCCACAGATCCTCAAGCTATCCTGTTCAAAATCCTACCTCAGGGAACTGGGATTTCTTGCTGTTAGTGTTTCTTTAGTATTTGGTTGCTTTGTATTCATTGTTTTCTCCTATGTGCAGATCTTCAGGGCCGTGCTGAGGATCCCCTCTGAGCAGGGACGGCACAAAGCCTTTTCCACCTGCCTCCCTCACTTGTCCGTGGTCTCACTGTTCCTCAGCACTGGATCATTTGCTAACCTGAAACCTCCCTCCATGTCCTCCCCATCCCTGGATCTGACCCTGTCAGTTCTGTACTCGGTGGTGCCTCCAGCCCTGAACCTCCTCATCTACAGCCTGAGGAACCAGGAGCTCAAGGCTGCAGTGTGGAGACTGATGACTGGATGCTTTCAGGAACATTAAACTGCTGATTAATTTCTGCAAATAACTTATAATCAAATTATTCTTTAAAAGTTATTTTGGGTTTGGTTGTGTTTGTATTTTTACTTTTTTTATACTGACCACAAAAAATTTCATTTCTTCTGACATTTCTCATTTTGTTTCTTTCCACCTTCCCTGTGCCCACAGACTGTGTCAATGAGGGGCTGTGCTCTCAGTGGCTTTAAATGAACTAAAGGATGTCCCAGCAGAGTTTTCTGCAGAGATGCCCTTTTGTTGCCTTCTCTGGAGCTGCAGCAGCAATGTCTGTTTGCAGAGCTGGGGGCAGATCAGGGCTGGCCCAGCAGCTGTGCCCAGCAGCAGCAGCACTTGGTGTTGCCAGTGCTGCTGCCGTGGCCCTGCCCCGCTGCCCTGGTGGCCCTGGTGTTGCTGCAGGGCCTGAGTGCTCTCGGGGCCGGGCACAGTCCTGGGGGTGGCAGTGCCGGGGCTGCAGCAGGGACAGGCCATGGGCACTGCTGGGGCAGCACTGACGCCTCAGCCCAGGGCCTGGGGGCTCCAGGCTCCTTGCCCAGGCTCTCTCAAGAACACGGCCAGGCCAATGCTCAGCACAGAAAAGCCCCGTGAGCAGCCCCAGGCTGGCTGTGGGCAGGCAGGGGTCAAACAGCATGGCTGGGGCTCTGCAAGGGCCGTGGGGCAGACGGGAAGGAGCAGCAGAGCAGGGGCTGATCCATCCCCAGTGCGCTGCACAGCCCAGGGCAGCGTCCCAGAGCGTCCTCATGGAGCTGCCAACAACATCCCCCCTCTGCAGCCCTGGCCTCTCCCCCAGCTCACACAGGTGCCCCATCCTTGCAGGCACAGACACGGCAGCACTGGCTCAGCAGCCCCTGTTTGCATTGCACAGAGCAGGGGGAGAACCCCTATGCTGTTGCTGTGGGGACATGAACCTGAGGGAGCACAAATGCCATCAGCCCCTGGGGCCAGCAAGGGCTGGGGGACACCAGGGAAACCACTCAGCTTTGTCCTGGCCACTGCAGTCAGCCAGAAAGTTTGTTCCCATCAGCTGGGAGTTTCCTGTGCCACTGCAGACACTGTTGCTCAGAGCCAGGGCTGCCTGGCAGCCACCCCCAAACTGCCCTGAGCATTTCCTTGGCTCCACCTTTTGCTTTCTTTCCTCTTCCTGATACAAATGTCTTCCCATTGCCCACCCCTGTTCCCTCCCCTGCAAACATCCCATCCCTGTTTGCCCTTTCCTCTCTGGCCCCACTCCCCATTGCAGTTCCTGACTTGGCACCATGGGAATGTCCCTTGGGCAGCAGGATCATCCTACAAGTGCTGCTGGAATTGTCTGCAGGCTCCTGCAATGCCTCCTGCTGCTCCCTTGCCAGAGGCACCCCAGGCCAGGGGGGCACATCTGGGCTGCTCTGTCTGGCTCTGGGGCTCCCTGTTCTGGGCAGTGAGGAGGAGCTGCAGAGGCTCTGCAGGACTGACAGGATGGGCTTTGGGGCTGGCAGGAGAAGCTGAGGGACTTGGGCTGCTGGAGCTTCTGAAGAGGAGGCCCAGGTCTCCTCCTGCAACTGCTCCAAGGGTGGTTCCAGAGAATCCCAGAATCAGCAAGGGTGGAATAGACCTTGGAAATCATCAAATCCAATCTGTGCCCTGACACCACCTTGCCTCCCCTCAGACTCCTCTTCTCCAGGATAAACAATCCCAGCTCCCTCAGTCACTCCTCACAGGACTTGTTCTCCCGACCCCTCACCAGCCTTGATGCCCTTCTCTGGACATGCTCCAGCCCCTCCATGGCCTTCCTAAATTGGGGCGCCCAGAACTGGACACAGCACTCGAGGTGCTGCCCAAGCAGTGCTGAGCACAGGGGAAGAATCCCTGCCCTGCTCCTGCTGGCCACACCATTCCTGATCCATAGGAGTGCCAGTGGTTTTCTGAGGGAAATGGTGGGGAGAGGGTGATGACAATGTATTATTGATTGTCCGCCATGAAGGGTCTTGGTTTTCACATCTGCTCAGAATGCATTAGAAGGTGTTGGGGGCTAATATCAAGTGCCATTGCTGATATCAATCTATAAAGAGGAATAGAAAACAGGGAAAAGCAGTTCACTTTGCATTGTTTTCAATGCACTATATTCACTTTGAATTAACTTTTGAAGTCTGTTGAATTAACAACAGAAAAATTGAAAATTTAAATTATTCCCAGTGGCTTGTCTTGTTCAGATGTCTAGAAAAAATATTTTATGCTTTTCTCACTGAATTCCTGAACTGAAGAGCTCAGGAAAGAAGAGACCCCTGGAAGAGGAAAATTCATCAGCAACCTCAAAGTGGCTGAGGATCCATCCCCATCAGAGCAGCAATGAACAGAAATGGGCACAGCTTTGTGGCTGCCCCAGGTCTGGAATGGGCCCTGGGCCCGGAGCAGGAGCAGCTCTTGACGGCCCCAAGGCCGGGGCTCTTGTGCTGCTCCTGAGGACTGAAGATAACCGGGCAAGCCAGTTCAGAAGCAACGCTTATTATCTCCTGATCTCCCTTTTCCATTGCCTCTCTTGCCAGAGCAGCTCAAGCTTCCCGTCGGTCCCTTGCAATAGCCCTCACTAGGTCGTTTTCTGGCCCAGGGATCGGCTGATTGATTTTCGGGAGCTCATCGGGGGGTCTTGGCCATGGCTGCTGTTGCTCAGAGGGTGCGGGAGCCTCAGAAGCGCTCTGTGTAGCCTGGCTTGCTGAAGAGGGTGGCGAAGCAGGTAATAAAGCCGTTCTCATTGCAGGGGTTAATGGTAATCCCCTGTCCGGATCGTATCCTTTATTACACCCATGAGCGGCGTTAGCCTGCTGGGCAGCCTTTTTTTCGGCCTGAAACTGCAGTAATTCATTGTGAACGACCCGTCATAATTTACCTAACTTCTTGGCAGTTTTATCACCCTCTAAAGTAGCCTTCCATAACAAATCACTGAATTTACGCCATTCCGTTAACTCGTGAACCGTGTGGGGGTTAATAAAAACTCCCCTAGCATATCCATCAGCCAAAAGCCCTGGTAAACCCTTCTGCAAATCTATCCCCTTAACCTGCTGTTTTTGTAAAAAGGCAGTAAATAATTCATATGCTTCTTGCCTTTCCATACCTAAAATCGTCAGCGCTGATTGCAGCCTCTTCAAGGTCCGTGCAGCATGTAGCAGTCCAGGCTCGCCTGTACAACACCCAAGGCACAACGCGTCTCAGCTTCTTTTTTATCCCTTTTTCTTTTGTTGCGTTTACTGCCGGCAGGGCTGCTCGGACCTGACCCGTGTCTTTGCTCCTTCATGGTGCGTTGCCGTATCAGGATCAGGTGTCACCATTTGTAGAAGCGAAGGGAGACAACCCATCCTTTGATCAGCATCGAACTCTGATTTATTGATCCACCATGCACATTTTATAACAGTGTTAATTAAGTTCATACATATTGCAAAACCCGAGCTCATCATTGGTTACCGATTACACATCAACCCCTCCTTTTGTTTTCAATACCCGTGGTTTGTTATTGAGACCAAGACTTGTTTTCTCATCCTGTTATGAACCATTCTCAAGGCCTCCATGTTTGTCACTTTTGCTTTCCCATACCAGCCAAGGACAGAATATTTACTTGTTATTAAAATCAGCCTGAGAACTCTGCTGTTTACAGAAATGTGCCTGAGAACTTTGTTGTTTACAGAAACAGGCTTGAGAATTGCTGCTTACAGCTGCCTTTTACTTTTCCATCAGCTGTATATGATTATGGCATGTCTGAACAAAACTCTATAAGCCATGTCTGAGCAAAATTCTCCAACAAATTCCCCCTTTTTTCTTTTATGCACAAGGAGGTTAGTCTGCTAGGGTTTTTCTATTATTCTACTGACCATATCTTGAATACAATAAAAAAATACAAGGCAAACTAAGTAAAAGCATTATAAGCACACTTAGTATCTCTATAAGGTTCCCCAGCTGAGCCATAATGTCCTGCCTTATCAGGCATTGCACAGTAGCTGGTAATTGGACTAAGAAAAGAAGGCTGTTAGTTGTTGTCATTCATGCGAACCAGGAGAGGAGGCGAACAGCTAGGGCTAATAATGCTGGAATTGACCCCAGTGTCCAACAAGCCTGAAAATTATCCTTTCTGTCCTTTAAATTCCACTTCCACCCTTTTCTTGGGTTTCTCAGAAATGTTCAAAGTCAGTAAGGTAAGTCCTCCGGTGAATTCAAAACCATTTCCCCCCTCTCTTGTCCTTTTACAGTCTGTAATCCCTTAGTCATTTGGCTCATGTGGCACCAGCTGAGCAATTCTCAGTCCTTTGTTAATTTGGAGTGGTGGAAAAGGGGTATGCACTTAAACTTAAAGCACTTAAAATATTTAAACTTAACAGAACTTAACATCACTTAAACTTAACAGAAATTAAACTCAACAGAACTTACATGTAAAATCACCTAAATTTAACAGAACTTAACTTTAACAGAACTTAACTGACTTTAAATTCTACATAACTTAAACCTAATATAATTTAATCTTAACAGAATCTAACTTCACTTAAACTTAATAACACTTAAACTTAACAGAAATTAAACTGAACAGCACTTAAACCTAACAGAAGATAAACTTAACAAAACTTAACCTTAACAGTATTTAACATTTAACAGCACTTAATAGATAATTTAACTTAAACTACTTAGCAACGGATAAAACTTACTGTAGAAATAGAATATAGCATTTACTATAACTTACTTACAGGCCTGATTCTAAAATACTAAGATGAAACAACTTTCTTCATTTGTTTGCTATAGCATTTTTACATAAGGAGTTTGTTTAAGGTATACCTGTGGAAAAATTCTTTTGCATTCAGTGCTTGCCTTTGCATCTATCACATCCAAGCAAATCTCAAAGAACATAAAAAGCACACTCACTACATCTCACCCATACAATCGCTTCAACACATTTTTAACATTTTTAAATTTTTCAAAATACAATTTCAGAGTTTGATGTTCCACCGACCGAGCCATGTTA
Organism: Melospiza georgiana; assembly: GCF_028018845.1. NCBI lineage: Eukaryota > Metazoa > Chordata > Aves > Passeriformes > Passerellidae > Melospiza > Melospiza georgiana. The sequence continues at coordinate 554,098 of NC_080463.1, read as the reverse complement.
ATGCGAGCGATTCTGACAGCATAACGGATGCTAAGTCAAATGGGCCAAAATTTGACCCACGCATTCAGTAGGCTGATTTCTGTTTCACAGTCTCTGCCAGGAAGAACAAAAGGTCTTTTTAACTTAGGCAAGGAACGTCTGGATAGTAATGCTCCTTGGTGTCGCTTGTTTATTATCACTGGTTCTTAATTGCAGTAGGGATCTTTTCTTTTTGTTGACAAGAGTCACATTTATTACGGCTGTTAGGTCTAACACTGAAGCTTTTTGCCAGCTGCGGGGCAGAGAGAGAAGCGCTGGAAAAGCGCTCTGGTCCCCCGCTGCTTGTGTCAGAGGGTGTGACCCCCCCACGCTGGGTGAGGCGTGCGCTCCATCTGCGCTGAAGCCGTGGCGGCGCGGGTCACTCCCCCCGCGGCGGCTCCGCTCCCCCCCGTGGTGGCTCCCTGTGGTGTCAGGTTGGAGACAGGAGAGGGTGCTGATGCTGCAGCGACGATTTGAGCCGGTGAGTGGTCCCTGCAGTTCGTACTTCCCGGTCTCTGCTTGCAGGCACTCGTATTGTAGGTGTCCGAGTGGCATTTTTGGCCCCAGTTAGCCGTCGGAGGCAGTGCTGCTGACGTTTGAAGAGGTGCAAGAGCAGCTAACACCTGACTTTGAGAGGATTTTGCCTGTTCTTGTAAGTCTAGCCCTAATTGTTTGATTGCATCTACTACAAAGGCTTCTGCTCCTGTTGGCACCAAAGCCATCCTCTCTAATGCCTCCTCTATAGTCCAATTGGCACCCAGAGTATTAAGCACTCTCCTAGTAGTAGAATTACAATTTTGGAGAGCACACTCCTTGAGTAATGCCCCCCTAAGATATTCTGGCACCCCAGCTCTTTAAATTGTGGCAGCAGCCTTATCAATAAATGACCCAAATGACTCTTCTGCCCCTTGCTTAATTCCCATATACATGGGTACCCCTCCTGGTTCCTTTACCCTCTCTATAGCAAGTCTAACTAACCTCATACCCTCCCGGCACTTCTCCTGGCCCAATAGAGCTTGTGCCTCGGTACGAAGAAAAGGTCCCAGGCCCATAAGCTCATTAACAGTGATGCCATGGAGGGGGTCACCTGGCTGCCTCTGAACTGCCACACACATTAACAAGCCCTTGCCAATGAGCATTAAATAACAGCTGCTGATGTTGAGTAAAAATCAATTTAGCTAATCCACGACAATCATTAACGAGAAGGAGGCTAGTGTCAAAAATATAATCTAACATTTGTTTGGCTGGCTCACTTTTAACTCCAAACTGACTAACAGTAGATCGTAGTTGAGACAACAATTTCCAATCAATAGCGGTAATAGTCGCCTGCATGCCCCCCCCCTCCTGAGGACTGAAGATAACCGGGCAAGCCAGTTCAGAAGCAACGCTTATTATCTCCTGATCTCCCTTTTCCATTGCCTCTCTTGCCAGAGCAGCTCAAGCTTCCCGTCGGTCCCTTGCAATAGCCCTCACTAGGTCGTTTTCTGGCCCAGGGATCGGCTGATTGATTTTCGGGAGCTCATCGGGGGGTCTTGGCCATGGCTGCTGTTGCTCAGAGGGTGCGGGAGCCTCAGAAGCGCTCTGTGTAGCCTGGCTTGCTGAAGAGGGTGGCGAAGCAGGTAATAAAGCCGTTCTCATTGCAGGGGTTAATGGTAATCCCCTGTCCGGATCGTATCCTTTATTACACCCATGAGCGGCGTTAGCCTGCTGGGCAGCCTTTTTTTCGGCCTGAAACTGCAGTAATTCATTGTGAACGACCCGTCATAATTTACCTAACTTCTTGGCAGTTTTATCACCCTCTAAAGTAGCCTTCCATAACAAATCACTGAATTTACGCCATTCCGTTAACTCGTGAACCGTGTGGGGGTTAATAAAAACTCCCCTAGCATATCCATCAGCCAAAAGCCCTGGTAAACCCTTCTGCAAATCTATCCCCTTAACCTGCTGTTTTTGTAAAAAGGCAGTAGATAATTCATATGCTTCTTGCCTTTCCATACCTAAAATCGTCAGCGCTGATTGCAGCCTCTTCAAGGTCCGTGCAGCATGTAGCAGTCCAGGCTCGCCTGTACAACACCCAAGGCACAACGCGTCTCAGCTTCTTTTTTATCCCTTTTTCTTTTGTTGCATTTACTGCCGGCAGGGCTGCTCGGACCTGACCCGTGTCTTTGCTCCTTCGTGGTGCGTTGCCGTATCAGGATCAGGTGTCACCATTTGTAGAAGCGAAGGGAGACGACCCATCCTTTGATCAGCATCGAACTCTGATTTATTGATCCACCATGCACATTTTATAACAGTGTTCATTAAGTTCATACATATTGCAAAACCCGAGCTCATCATTGGTTACCGATTACACATCAACCCCTCCTTTTGTTTTCAATACCCGTGGTTTGTTATTGAGACCAAGACTTGTTTTCTCATCCTGTTATGAACCATTCTCAAGGCCTCCATGTTTGTCACTTTTGCTTTCCCATACCAGCCAAGGACAGAATATTTACTTGTTATTAAAATCAGCCTGAGAACTCTGCTGTTTACAGAAATGTGCCTGAGAACTTTGTTTACAGAAACAGGCTTGAGAATTGCTGCTTACAGCTGCCTTTAACTTTTCCATCAGCTGTATATGATTATGGCATGTCTGAACAAAACTCTATAAGCCATTTCTGAGCAAAATTCTCCAACAGCCCTGGGCAGATGGGATGGCAGCAGGGGCTGCAGAGCTCTCAGCATCTCAGCCCAAGGGGAGCAGGGCAGCCAGGGAGCCTCCTTTGGCCTTGGCCAAGCACCTTCCCCCATGGCTCGGGCTGAGTCCTGTGGCAGCTGCAGCTGCTGCTGTGCCCTTGGCCAGGGGCTGAGGCCATGGGGCAGTGCCCAGAGCAGCCTGGCCTGAGCAGAGCTGTGGGGCCAGAGCCGGCTGGGCTGGGCTGGGGAGAGGCCCTTGGTGCTGCCCAGAGCTCAGGACAGCTGGCAGAGCTTGCAGGGAGCTGGGCTGGGCTCAGAGAGTCTGGCCCAAAAACCATCAGTATCCATCTCAGCCTAGCTGAGCGTGCAGGGGCAGGACTCAGGCCAGGCCTTGTGGGGCAGGGCCCGCGCCTTTGCAAGGCACTGAAAACAGGCAAGTGGCCCAGAGAGGAGGCTGCTCTGTGCCCTTTGGTGCATGGACAGAGCAGGGAGGGTGCCCAGGACATTTGTCAACACCAGCCTCTGTGCCCATCCCTTGGCAGCCCTGGCTGCTGAGCCCAGCTTTGGCCTGGGCTGAGTTTGGCTGTGGCCCAGCTCCATCTTCCTGCGGGGCTCAGGGCCTGTTCCCGGCCATGGCCAGCCCTGGCTGCCTCTCTGCTGGCCCAGAGGCCGGCAGAGCACAGGGCAGGGCTGTCTGTGCACCCCACAGGTGCCCCGGGCTCTGCAGGAGCTGGCAGAGGCTGCCCAGCAGGGAGGCCATGGGGCACAGAGCCCCAAGGCTGCTGTGGGCACCACGGCACAGGGGCCGTTCCCAGCCGCAATGCTCCTGGCCTGGGCTGGGCCTGCACAGGGGCTGGGCCACCATGGCTGGGCCAGCACAGGGCCACAAAGGGGCCACGCAGCCGCTGCCGGGGCTGACAGCAAGGCCAGGCACACACAAGCAATTGCTGAGCATGGCCTGCGCTGGCCAGGCCTGACTGTGCCAAAGGCAGAGCTCAGCTGCCCTTGGGGGCTGCAGGAACAGTCCAGAGCCCAAAGAGCCTCCATGGCTGTGCTGGAGACCAAGGCTGCAGGAGGGAAATGCAGGGCTGCTGTGGGATGGGGAGGGCATTGAATTCCAGCACACACCTCAGCTCTCTGATGATCCCAGCACCATGCTGGGCCCTGTTTCACACTGGAGCAGGGCAGATGTTCATGGGACAGGAGCCCTGCGGGGCTTTCAGGGACCTGCAAGGTGCTCTGCTCTCCCTCGGTGCTCTCTGAGAGTTCCAATCACATCTGGGCACATCAGGGCACAAGTGGCTCTGCCTGTTCATGGGCACACAACTGATGCCTGCCTGAAAAGGGGCACAGGTGTTAATCCCTATTTATTTTATAATATGGAAGCACATTTTTGTTATCTGCGTCATTTGAGTACTTTTAAGACATGACAAAATTTTCCCACCAGGAGCAGCAACTTCCTCGAAGTTTACTGATGGCAGGAAAGGAAATGCTGATCTTCCCTTCTACTTGCATCACCAATATTTTGTTTATCATCTCCCTTTGCCTTCAGATGTTTTCAGCTCTCCTGTTTAAATGGCCATATTGAGTATATATCTTCACTAGACCAGCTGGATCTTTGTCCTTCCCACTGCTCCCAGGTTTCTTCCTGCAGGTGCTCTCTGATCATTCAAGTGCCTTTCAACTGAGAGGACCTTGGCTCTGCACAGGAGAGCTCTTCGTCCCCTTTCTCTCTTTTCCTCCATCTGGGAATTTAGAGGGCCCTGACTTCAGCCTGTGACTCGTGTGTGCAAAGAGTAAATCTGGGCAGAATCGGGGCAGGGAGGGTTTGGGGGGACCTTGGGTTCTGTGCTGGGCACAGAAGGTGTTTTCCATTGCTCTGAGACTGTCTGCTGTGGGAAGTGGATTTAATATCCAGCAGAGGAATGACTGTTGCATTGATGGAGCTGTGCCTTCCCTTGGCTTTGTTGGCTGACAAGAAATGAACATCCCTCTGTGTCTCGGGCAGCTCCTTCTCCAAGGAAAGCAGGTGGGAGTTGGAGCCAAGGAGCTGAAAGCTGCAGGTGCAGCCTGGGCTGGAGGGAGCTCAGATTTGCACAAGGCTGCTCTGAGTGCCAGGGCTTGGATGGGGGAAATGGTGGGGTGGGGGTAGGGACAGAGTCTGATTGATTGTCAGCCGTGAAGGGTATTGATTTTCATCTCTATTCAAACTGCATGAGGAGGTACCTGGATTCCGTGTCAACTGGAAATTGCACATATTAATTTATGAACAGGGGAAAAATGAAACAAGACCTAAAATATCTTTTCTCACTGTCTTTTTAAATAGAATCTAATCAGTTTGAATACACTTTTGAAATCTGCCTGATTAACCACAAATTATTTGAACACCTAAATTATTCCCAGAGGCTTGGCTTGTTAAGGCGTTCTGAATGTTGATGAGCCCTGGGACACTGAATTCCTGCACTGAAGAGGTGAAGGCTGAACAAGCCCCTGGAGCAGTGAAATTCAGCAGCAGCCTCCAAGGTGCTGAGGATGTCAGCAGCCCCCACTGAGGCCATCCCTGCCCAGAGACCGTGGGGGAATGGGCAGACAAGGAGAGCGTCCCTGGGGCTGGGGCAACACAACTCAGAGGCAGCAGCGGCTCCAGCTGGTAAATGGAGTGTGGAATGGGGCTGGGAAAGCCCTGCCTGGGCTGTGCCAAGCAGGACAGACCAGCCCTGACCCCCATTCCCCAAAAAACTCTCTCAAGGAGACATTTAAAAGGAATTACAATTATTTGTGTACTCTGAGTTGGATGTACTGGAGAAATACCACCAAGAGATTCTCAGGTGCTCAAAACAATCAAACAGTCATTTTTGGCATCTTTACAAAATCGGAGAAACTTTGGCAAAATGTTTAATATGGCATTGTAGGGGTTTTGGTTTTTTAATTTAGGATTTTTCTAATTTTGACATTTTTTAATTAATATATTTATGAGGGTGGATTTTAGTGTCAATTAATAATTTATGAATTTATTTTGTTGAGAGATAGGATTAGGAGAACAGTAGCGTAGGTCTAAAATTTTAAAAGGGTATAAAGAAAATTTTATTAAAAGTAACTAAAAGAAAAAAAGTGGTAAGTATTAAAATAAACATTGTAGAGTCCTTTTTTTCTTTACAACTTTTTCTTTTTACTGACAATGTAAAGAAACAAAACTTAAAATTTCTAGTTAGTTTGCTATTTCTAGAAAAGTCTTTTTTCAGCTTGTTAAGGTTATGGAGATTTTTTTACAAGAGGAAAAAATAGATTTTTTTGTTGTTCTTATTTTTGTCATGGTTAACAGTTTTCTGGGTAACTTTGTTACTGTGTAGTTGTTTTTATTGCTACAAGCTTTTTTACAGCTTGTTGATGGGCCATGTAAACTTATGGGGTATTGTTTTAAAGATGAGTTCTTCAAAGGTAAAAGTTTTTATTATTTCCTTATTAAATTATTTTTATCTCTGGGAATAGCGATCTTCTCTTGGGGGTACTGGATTACTTTTTTTTTCAGCCCGAACTTTTTATGAAATCACAGTTATTTTATCATTTGTTCATTTTAATATGGAGGTTTTTGTTTGATATTATTTGGAATAATTTTTTTAAGTTTTATGTGTTACAAAGTCAAGGAGTTTTTTTGATTATAGTTTATAAGAGGATTTTAGTTTTAACATTAAGGTATTTTTTCTTCTTTTTGATTGGGTATTTAATTTGTTCTTTACTGACTTTGATGGTGTAATGGTTTCTTTTAAATGTTTGTATTTTTTTTTTTTCTTTTACTTGAGAGAGGATTGAAGTTTTGAAAGGGTTTACACCTGATCTGCTGGTAACTTGCAGTGGAAGTTGGGGTTGGATTGTATTAGGACTGGTTTTCTGGCTCCTTTTTGTAGTTTTTTGCGTTTAAGTTTTTAGTTGTAGGGTTATTTTGTATGGGTTGTAGGTTGTAGTGGTTTTGGTGTTAGTTGTGTTGGGGGGAGGGGACTTGATTGTAAGATTTTAATGTTGTATGACTGGCTTTGTTCTGGTTGGGTTTTGTAGCCTCTTTTGTTTTCCTGTTTGGTAGTTGTTGGGGTTTGGTTTGGTCAGAATGGGGCCAATGGAGGGGGGCAGCCTGGGGAGGGGGGAAGGGGCTCAGCCCACAGAAGGGTTGGTTGGTTTGGTTTGGTTTGGTTTGGTTTGGTTTGGTTTGGTTTGGTTTGGTTTGGTTTGGTTTGGTTGAGATGGGGGCCAGGGCCAGGGCTTGCTGCTTCTTTGTTGACTGGAAAAGAAAGATGAGGTTCCTGGGATTTTTTGTCTTTAACATTTGTGTTGAACAGAGACGTGTTCAGTATCTGAGTGGTTTAACAGATTGTCAGTTACACAAAAAATTTTGTATTACTTTTTAAAATTTTTCTCATGTCAAACTATGACAGATAATCAGTCAACAAAAAACACTTCTGAAAGCATTGACTTGGCCCATTCAACTTCACAAACTCTAAGCCTGTTCAATTTTAAGTTACTCAACATTTGCAGGAGCACAGAAACAGAAGAAGACACAGAAAGAGATAAAGGCAAAAAAGATCCAGAGTAGCACATACACAGGTACCAGCTCCTGGATTCCAGCACTAAGATGGAAATTCCAAGAGGAGGTTGGGCCAAGATGTGTGCTTGCCTTGTGGTCAGCCTTCAATACCCCTTGGTCTCCCTGGGCCCTTCCCCCCAGTGGGACTTGGGCTCATTTGGTCCCTCAGGAGCTGGGCTGGGGCTGCAGAGGTGGCTGTGGAGCATTGCCTGTGCTGTGCCAGGGACTGGCAGCCACTGCTGGGCTGGGATAGAGGCTCTGGGGGGATTGGGGTTCCAGGGCAGGGCAAGGCTGGACCTGCCCCTTCCTCCCCTACACATGAAATGTTTCAAGCCAACAATCTCCTCCAGTCTATCAGAATAGGGAATGTTGGAGGTGAAATCCCAATTCTGGCCATGGTTGCCTAGAGGTGAAGGACAGTTCTTTTCCATAGGAAGGAAAGCACAGAGCCTAATGTTTGAAAAGCAGGTGAGAGACTGACTAGGCCAAGGCCAGCCAGACTTGTCAGGAATGGCAGATTTTGTCTGGGAGCAGTCTTTGGATCATGGGAATTTTGGAGGTGGAAGCCAAATCTTGGCCATAGGCACCTGGAGAAGCAGGACAGTTCTTTTCCATGGGAAGGAAAGCATGGAGCCTTCCCCAGTGGTTTGAGGAGAGATGGGAAGTGACCCTTGTGAAACCACTGCAAGCCAGACTTCTCCTGGCAATATTCCTATTGGAACAATCACTGGATATAAGGAAATTAGGAGGTGAAATCCCAATTCTGGTCATGGTTGCTTGGAAAAGGAGAGATCATTTCCATAGGAAGGAAAAGATGGAGCCCCAGTGTTTCAGCAGCAGAAGAGAAGAGACCCTCAACATGCCAAGGTCAGTTGGACCAGTCAGATGGTCCCTGGGAGGCCAAACCAGCCAGAGCTGTTCTGTGTTCCCTTGCTTTTATGGGGCCCCACAGTGCCATAATGGTGACTTGTTTCCAAGGGGTCCAGCAGTGTCACAATGGTCCCTAGGTTTCATAAGGCCCTGCAGTATCACAATGGTCTCCATGATTCCATGAGTCCCCTCAGTGTCACAATGGCTCTCTGGTTCCATGAGGGTGTGAAGTGTCTTAATGGTCTCCCCATGGTTTCATGAGGCCCTGCAATGTCATAATGGACCTTTGGCTCCATGGAGTCTTGCAGTGTCACAATGGCCCCTTGGTCCCATGACACCCCAAAGTGTCACAATGGTCTCCATGGTGCCATGAGGCCCCTCAGTGTCACAATGGACCCTTGGTTTGATGGGGTCACAGAGTGTCACAATGATCTCTACACTCCATGGAGCTACACAGTGTCAGTACAGTCCCCTTGGTTCCATGAGGCCCAGCAATGTCACAGTGCTCTCCATGATTCCATGAGGCCCCACAGTGTCACAATGGTCCCTTGGTCTCACAAGGCCCCACAGTATCACAATGGTCCCTTGGTCTCACAAGGCCCCACAGTGTCACAATGGTCCCTTGGTTCCATGGCCGCTGCCTTCCCCCCTCCCCTTCTCAGGCCGCCCTGCCAGCTGAGAAATGCTCCTTGGGCCTCGGCCTTGGCCAACAGCCCCTGGGCTCAGCTCCTCTGCAGCTCATCACAAACACTGTCTGCTCCAGGCACTGCTGCTGCCCAACCAGCTCCTGGTTCCTTTAGCAGCAGTCCTGGGAACTGTTTTTGTTCCCTCGGTGACACAAGATCCCTGTTCTCACACTGCCAAAGAAAGCTGTTGGTGCCAAGTGTGGCCAGGATGAGCCATTGCTGGGACTGAAGCCCCTCTCTTGGGGCCCTGCAAACAGTGCTCCAAAAGGAGCCCTTGGAGCTCTCCTGGGCCAGCGACTCCCTCTGAGTGGGGCCTCTCCCAGCTGGGAACTCTCCCGTTTGCTGCATTCGGGGATCCTGAACAACCACAGAGCCTGGGCCGATCCCCCCACTCCTCCAGGCTCAGCCCTTCACCAGCTGGGGAGATGCCAAAGGATCAACAGGGAGCATTCCCTGCCCTCAGGGGAATTGCTCACAGGTGCCTTGCACTGACTCCTTGTGTCTGTGTGCACACAGGAGTGCCTGTGCTGGGGAAATGTGGCAGAAATGCTGCTCTCTGAGGGCTTGGAGTGCCTTGGATAGCTGAGTCAGTCAGATATCCAGATATCAGTAAGTAAGGTTAAGTCACAAGGTCTAAGCTAAATTAAATGCTGCTAAGAGTTGTTCTTTTGCTAAATTGTTACATTTTATTTAAGTTATTGGTTAAATTAAATATTGTTAAGTGTTATTCCTCTTTTAAATTGCTAAGTCATAGGTTATAAGTAAGGTTAAAAAGTGTTAAGTACTGTTGTTTTGCTAAACTTTGATGTTTAAGGTATTGGTCACATTTAAGGTGTAATTTAAGTCCTGTTAAGTGTGAGGCCTGTTAAGCCTTTAGGCCATATTCCTTTTATCCTTACCCTCACTTGTGTCACACACACACACAGGGATATTTCTCAGTTCATTTCTGGTTTGATTGCCTGGATTCTGTTTGTTTTTGTTGTTGCTTTGTTTCCCTGGTGTGCCTGAAGTGTCCACTCAGGAGCAGAGTGACTCTTGCCAAGGAACTTTGTGCTGCTGTCCCTTAATATTAAATCTGTTTTTTGTTGATCCCTTGCCGGGGATTCTTTCAGTACTCCCAAGCCCTCGTTGGTAGCAGGGTGAAGGAGCCCTGTCCCAGGCTCTGGCCCTGGGGGACACGGGGACGCTGCCGGGGGGTCCCTGTCCCCCTGTGCCACCCCCATGGCCCCGGCCCCCCGTCCCCGTGTCAGGCTCTGGGGTCGATCTTGTGGAACATCCTCTGGGGGAGGCTGCGGGGCCGGGGGCGAGGGGACCCGGGGGACCCCGCTGTGCACGAGCAGGGTTGGACTGCTCTGGGGGGAGCTATGAGGGGGGCCGGGACAGAGTGACTTCCCCAGTGAGCTCACACAACCCCTGTGATATCACACAGCCATCTGTGATGTCACTCTGCCCATGTGATGTCACACAGCTGCCCCTGTGATGTCACACTGCCCCTTTGATATCACACAGCCATCTCTGTGATGCCACACAACCCCTGTGATGTCACACTGACCCTGTGATGTCACAGGGCCAACTCTATGTCACCCTGTGATTTCATACAGCAATGCTGTGACATCACAGAAGACTGATGTCACAAAGTCACCCTGTGATGTCACAATCTGTTCTGTGATGTCATAGCCTCCTCTATGATGTTACACAGCCACCAGGTGATGTCACAACCCACTCTCTGATCCCTCAGAGCCACCCTCTATGATGGCAGACTCTGCTCTATGGCCTCACACCCTGCTCTGTGATATCACAGCCAGCTCTGTGATGTCACCACCAGCTCTGTGGTGTCACAGAACCCTCAAGAACCCTCAAGAACTCAGTTCCATTGAAACACTGAAGTTTCTTGTACTTTGAAGAGATCCCTGTCAGGGACATGACTGAGAAAGTGTCCCCAGGCCCCAGGCAGAGCAGAGAACTGGAGGCAGTGATGACAGGTGGGGACAAAGAGAAGCCAAGTCTTGGTGCCCTGGGGCACAGCAGGGTCTGTGCCACTGAGGGCTGTGAGTAGACACCTTGTCCTGAGGCCCTGGGGCCTCCTGGCACAGCCCCAGCCAGGCTGGGCACTGTCAGCCCCTTGTCCTGCCCTCAGCATCCTCCCCTAGCCCACATCCCAGGGGCCTCAATTAATGCTTTGAGACACTCAATGTGTTGAAGGTACTTTGGATTTTCCTTCCCACACTGAGTGTCTGAGAGGTTTCTGTACCATCCCAGCCACCAATTCTCTCCTCCAAGGAGTCCATGAGGAGCCTGTGTTGGAGAGGGACCTCAGTGGGAGCCATGAATGCCTGGAGACACTTTGGGTGTTTCCTCTGCCTTTGTGCAATCTCCTCCCAGGCCCTGATGTTCAAGGGCTCAGCTCCAAATGCACAGTGAGGCTCATGAGGATCAAGCACGTCCTGACAAACCCGGCTCTGCCTTGATTTCCCTCTGCTCCAGTGTAGTTGATTAGGAGGTCTTCCTTTGACAGTTATGAAGAAATAGTTCAAAGAGCTTCCAGGAAATATGTAGTCCTGTTTTAAAGGGTGTCTTTTATTGCTGTTCTTATTACACAAGAGATGATTGCAGCATTCAGTGACTGATATGGATGCAGGGACTCTCCTAAGGAGGTCTGGCCTGCTCACAGAAGCTGTGCCTTGAGCTCTGAGCCAGTGTGGACAACCTCGCTCCACATTCCTCAAGCCCATCATGTCTGTCCTCACTCCCCTGGGACCTGCTTTGCTTGGAGAAGTGGCTGCACACAGCCAAAGAGGGATTTTCCTTCATTTGTTTTTGAAGCAATCTAAAACTCCTGAGTTTCCCCATTGCAAACAGACATCCTCCTCAAGTGTGTGCCAAGCCCAAGCTGCCACCAGGAGCACTCCAGACCTGTCCCGGGCCAGCTGTGAGGGTGGATAATCATCCCAACATGCAGAGGTGCCATTGCAAGGGACTGTTGCCATGGTCACTGCAGGGACCCCAATGCCGCGTCTGGGTGCCATGGCAACCCCCATCAGTTCAGGTTTCCCTGGAAACCAGCCCAAGAAATCATTTCTGCAGCCAGGTTCCATGGACACTTGCCTGCAGAGCTATTGCTGCCCTCGGCTGCCATGGCAACCCTGAGGACAAAGTGGTGCCAGGGCTGTTCCAGGTACCATTGCAGTGACACTCGTTGGTGCCACCAGGTGCCATAGCAATGGCCAAGGGGACCCGGTCCTTGGTTTGGTGCCATGGCAACCAATGCCTGGACCCATTGTGATGGTTGGTGGCCATGGAAAGCTGCCCTGGCCCTTGCTCAGGGCTGGTGTCAGTGCCCAGAGCCAGAGGGGATCCCTTGCTGGGGGCTGTGCCATGGCCACCTGCCCTGTGCCGCGCTGGCCGCTCTGGCACCAGGAACCAGCAGCCACCGGCACTGCCAGGGCCAAAGGCCAGGTCAGCCAGACAGAAAGGGGCGGGGCTGGGCACTGTTTCCATGGCAACTGGCACTGGGGGGACACCTGGGTCACCTGGCCTGGCAGTTGCCATGGAAACCCCCGGCAGGGACTGAGGGCACAGCCCCTGGCACTGAGACACTGCTGGGCCGAGTGCTGAGCACAGGGCTGAGCACGCAGAGATGGTTTTGTTCTTGCTGAGCTGCAGCACAGCCAAGGCCTGTCCTGCCCCTCGTCAGCCACGCTGGGGAGGGGCTGGGGCTGCGGGGGAGCTGGGCAGGGGACACAGCCAGGACAGGGGACCCCAACTGAGCCCGGGGTACCCCAGACCAGAGCACATCATGCTCAGGGTGTGAAGGGGGGAACAGGGAGGAAGGGGGAAATTTTGGAGGGAGGGCTTTTGCCTTCCCAGGGAACACTTAGGCAAGAGGGGGCCCTGTTTCTCCAGTGGGCAGGGTCACTACCAAAAACACAGACACCAACTGAAGGAATTGTGTCATTTATATCATGCACAGCTGCAAAGAGTTACAAAAGGATAAGCTCAGCAAAGCACATCATCATTAGCAAAGAATTACAAAAGAAGCTCAGAAATCCATCATAACTCATCATTACATTTTGATGACTAACCCCTTGGTGAAACACCAGAGGTGTTTGTGGCAGACAAAGATTCTGGCTGACTATCTAGGTACACCTTACAGACATCAGCAGTACTTTAGTGACACCGTTCTTCATTCTTTTTTCTCAATCTCATTAGAATTAGGAACAAGAATTCTGTTGCCCATGGAGCTGGCACCTTTTTAATTCCAGAATAATGCCCCGAGGCCCTTTGCTGTTCAGCTTTTCCATGCTGTCTGTGGCTAACAAGGCTTGGGGGGCCCTTTCCCCTCTGGCTGGAAGGGGCCGGGTCCCAGTGCCTGAGGGGCACCCAGGCTCCTGGATGGAATTCCTGTGCAAATCCCTCAGTGTCACAGCAGCCTTCACACGGAGCCCCATGGATCAGAGCATTTCCCAAAGGGGCCCATGGGGCAAACAGGGAGATCTGGTCTGGCAGGATGTGTAAAACAATATCCTGTCAGATCTACTTGTTCTCACACAGAATCCTTGGCTGCAGGGACACATTCCCATTGTTCCTGCCCAGGTTTCAGGACTCAGAGTTGTCTTTCCTAGGAGCTGTTCCTTCAGCTGCCTTGGGAGGGCCTTTTGGCCTCTGGACCCACACTCTGGCTCCATTATCAGGGCTGCTGGATCCAAACCCTTTATCTCCACAAATGGCGGTGATTGGAGCTGGATCTCCTTTTTTCACAATAGTTCTTAAAATTCCAAGGTCAATAATTGTGCTACCCTGTCATGGGGTTGAATAATCCAATCTTGTTCATTATTGTTTAACAGAATTACTGTAATTTCTCCTGGATACTCTGCATCAGTTCCTCCTGCCATGACAGGAACACTTCGCAAGGCCAAGCTCCAAGGGAGCAGTTACCAAAGCAAAGTGTCCTGGAGGAATCTGAATTCCTGTTTCAGTATTGACAGCTCTCATTTGCTTTGAATTTCTCCTAATGAATTCCAATGCAGGAAGGCCCAGCCCTGCAGCCTCTGGGCTGGCCCTGCCAGGGGCCATCACAGCCAGGACAATTTCCCAGGCAGCCCAAGTCTCACTGCCCATGGTTGGATTTGCAAACTGGGGGCAGCCGTGCACAGCCAGGGGGTTTCCATTTCCCCCGTGGGCCATTGTGAAGGGCATGGAGCACATCTGGGAGATGGGTTCTCCATGGGCAAAGGTTCCCATCTCCTCATCTTTCCAACTGCTCTTTTAACAACCCCTTCACTCTTTCAACCAATCCTGCAGCTTGTGCATAGTCTGGTACATGAAAAACCCTGCAGGAAAAATCACTGTATTTTTCACAGGAAGAGACAAAGCACTCTGCATCACAGTATCAGCACACCCTGTAAAAATCGCCAATTTCCTCCCTTCCTCCTTTTTCCATTGTATACAATCTCACAAAGTTGACCACTGACATTAGGGTCCTGGCCAATCCTGTTCTGTAGGGTATTTAGTGTTACATCCCTGAGCAGCCAAAGATACCAAATTACTACTGTCAGCATTTCACATTATTATTGTCAATATTTTACATTATTCTTATTTTACATGTACATATTGATATAGAAATATAGATACAGATACGCAGATATAGAAATATATCTATAAAAATCTATAAATATAAACATGAAGGTCTTATTATCCTATAAATACGTATATACTTATTTATTATATTGATATTTCACTTGCACAAGAGCATCTGAGCTCAAGATTAAAACCTTCTTCTGTTGCTCCATGTGGGAGCATTCCAACAATAATTGCTCCTCCTGAAGGTGCTGTTTCCTATGTGCTCTCAGCAAATTCAGCTTTGTCTGCCCAAACCCACAAGGTCTTTTCCTTTTCCATTTGCAATTTTTGGATGCATTTGAAGCCATCCAAGGGTGCAGCTTCTTTTACCCGACTGCCCCACTGCTCCCACGGGGCTCCGACCTCAGCCCACTCCAGAGCCAGGGAACTCCAGGGAAGAGCTTCCCAGCTGGGAATTTCTGATGGGACTGATTCCTCACATTTACATTGAACAAGTGATATTTTGTTGGCATCTGGCCAGACTGTGCCAGTTTTGTTTTGCCAGTGGGCAAAGTCTGCACCAAAGACACAGACTGCAACTGAAAGAATCAGTGTCATTCACTGCAGTTCAGGGAAGCAAAGAATCACAAAAGGAGCAGCTCAGCAATGCACCCAACCATCCCCACCAAAGATTGCCTGCAGTGATTAAGAAAGATCCAGCAGCATTTACCCTCAGCCTTTACCATCCCCCAGACCCACACAGCAGCTGGGGAAGCTGTCACAGCCAAGGGCTGCAGAGCCACTCCTGGGCACTGGGAATTCCTGCAGGCGCCTCCAGCCCCAGGTGAGGCTCCAGCCCCGCTGGGAGAGGGCCCAGCTCTGACAGTGCTGAATGAACAAACTGACAGCACTGCTAGTGTGGCAACATCTGCTTTCATCCTCCTCTTGGGTCCCTCCCAAAGCCTGGCCAGGGCTCAAGGAGGAACCAAGGGAGCTGACTTTGACCATACAGCCTCAAATAAGGTCAGATGTCAGATTTCATGGCCTTGTCTGGCTTCTAAATACACAAAGGTCAATACATGTTTCACTAAGGAGTGGCTACATCTATTACAGTGCTAATGACCATGCATATTTCATCAGGGAGCAGATACAAAGATAACCTTTGCTTGGAAGGTTCATCTAGAGGCCACCTTGGGCTCAGGGCCTGCTGTCCAGGCCTCACTCAGGGCTGGTGTCCAGGCCTTGGCACTTCAGGGACGTGGTTTAGTGCTGGGCTTGGCACTGCTGGGTGAGCGGCTGCACTGGGTGAGCTCAGAGGGCTTTTCCAACAGAAAGGATTCTGTGATTCCATGATTCTATCCACTGCATTCAGCTGGGGCTATTTTAGCAGCATTCCTTTGCTCCAAAAGTTCCCTCTTGCCCAGCTCCTGTGGCCTGAGGCTTCAGCTCCTTCAGCTCCTGGTGCTGAGCTGCTCATGCTGAACGAGACGGCTCGGAGAGAAGAACACAGTCCATGCAATTCCTTCTGGGACACGGAGAGGGGAGGCTGTGCAAACAGGAGCATTGTTTGCTGTGGCCTCCTCTCTGCCCTTCATGCCTTTCACTGCTTTGAACCAGCCAAGAGCTTTCTCCAAGAGTGCAATGGAGCAGCTGCTCCTGCTCCCAGGCCTGGCTCTCTCCAGTCTCTGCCCTTGCCTGGTTCTGTCCCTCTTGCTGTGCCCTCTGTTCCCCCAGGGCTCGCTGGCTGCTGCCCAGGACTGTGGCACTGGCACAGATCCAGTGCTCCAGAGCCTCCTTTCTGTGCCCTTGCAGCTGCCTGGGCACAGCAGCCTTTTCCATCTGGAAGCTCCCCATGCACAGGGAGTGCCCAGCTCCGTTCCTTGCACAGCCTCCTGGAGCCCAGGGCTGCCATCTCCAGTCCCTGCTGGCACTGGGGGCTCCCAGGTGCCTCAGGCTGCTGTGACACCGCTGCACACGGGAGGCAAGAGGAGCAGGGGCTGTGCTCAAAGTCAGCTCCATCTGCTGCTGCTGCTGCTGCTGCTGCTGCTGTGGGGTCATTTGTGCAGTCCTGTCTGCCCAGAGTCAGGGATCAGATCCTGCCAGTCTCTTCCAGGCCTGGCTGCTCAGAGTTTGGGCCTTGGAGCCTCAGGTGGCCAAAGGCAGCTGCTGCTGGTCCCTCTGTGTGCCCGTGTTCAGCAGTGCTGCTCCATCAGTCTGTGCCCAGCAATGGGGAAAAGCCTCAGCCCTGCAGGACCAGGAGCTGCCGGGCTCTGCCTGAGCAGCTCAGCCAGCAGGAAGGGAGCTGCTCCACACAGGAACCAGGAGCAAAGAACATTCCTTTTGTAGGACATGTTTTCTATTGAAAGGAAAAAAAATAAAAAGCAATAAAAAACTTTATAAAATGTGAAAGATAACAACAAAACCCAAGTCTGCAGTGGAAAATCTTCTCTAACTTTGATTTAAGAGGTAACTGATCTTTTGAAACAGTACTCAGTTATTTATTTTGTACATGTGCTGATGGCATGGATCCATCTTACTTACCTCAGCAATCTTTATAAAAAGTTTTTGGGGATTGTTTCCAATATTGGTATTTTAAATTGTGGTCGAAGAAAGAGGAAATTGCTTTGTGCCATTCCAGCTCCAAGCAGGACTGGGAATGGAAACTGTGTCGAAGCCCAAATCCTTTCCAAGATGATCTTCCTTCTCAGCCTTTGAATGAGCTACACATTCCTTTTGAAACTTTCAGGGATTTCTTAGAGTCACAAAGTCCCACTGACAGCTTTTTGCTCTGGTTTGGCAGTGCAGAAGGGCAATTCTCCATCCACCAGCTCCAGACTGCACTGCCTCAGGAGCACGGCCCACTCGCCAGCTTTGGTCCACTCGTGGCACTTCTAGAGGAGGAAGAAAGTGCAGTTGCACAATTCCAGCCAGTCAAGAAGGAAGAATGGGACACACAAAACACCCTGTACAGATCCAGGAATTCAGCTGGGACTGTGGAGAGTTTGGGTCCTTGCCAATTGGATGTGTGTCCCCAGCTGCAATCTCTGGGCCTGCAGCAGAGTCTCACTCACCTGCCAAAGCAGAAAGCTCAGGCGCTGTGCTCGCTATGGGCTCGTCTGATGCAGAGCTGTCAGAGCAATGTGAGGGCAGAGCCAGCCCAGCTGGGCCCAGGGCTGAGCCCATCAGAGCCCTGGCAGAGCCCTAAGAAGCCTCAGCACCCGCAGAGCCCGGCTGCAAGGAGAGAAAGCAGAAACCGCCCGTCAGCTGAGGGCTCCTGTGCCCTTGTGCCAAGGCCTGCGGTGCCCAGGCCATGCTGGCTGTGCCCAGAGCTGTGCCCAGAGCTGCCCATCCCTGCTGCCTTTGGCACAGAGCAGGAGGGCAGCACATGTGCCCAGCCTGCAGCCAGCCACGGCACATCCAGCCCTCAGCAGCTGCCCAGAGCAGGATGCTCCTGTGCTTGCTGCCAGCTCCCAAAAGCTCTGATCCCACCCTGCCAAGCACACAGGGACCCACCTCACGCCAGCCACGGCTGCAAGAAAAGCTGCTCCCAAACCATGGCCTCAGCCTTCTCCAAGGGCACGGCCCATCCACGCCACAGCTGCTCCCAAGCAATTCCCCATCCACACTGGACCACCTGGAACATTTCCTCTGGAAAAATAAACAACACATTCTTGAAAAGAGATTAGAGACAAAAAGGGAAAACAAAAAAAATAGTAAAAAGTCTTATCTCTGTCAGAGCCTTGAGGAAGGCTCCCTCTTGGGTGAGGGAAGCCCACACTTTCTCTCTTCCCCCCTGCACTGTCCCCCAAAATCACGGTGATCCCAAAGCAAACAAGGGCAGTGGAGCAGCCCAGCCCTTCCTTGCCTGTACAGCAAAGCAGCTGTGCACAGGTTCTGGAGCCCCACCTCTGCTCCCACCATGGGGGTTCGTTTGTGTCGGGCTGGCTGCCCCAGCCCCAGCTCGGGGCATGGTGGGTGCTGGGGGCTGTTTGCAGAACCAGGAGCCCAATCCCATTTCGTACCCACCCCAGCCCCTCCTCCCAGCCCTGCCAAAAGCAGCTGGTCAGCGACTGAAGAATGAGTTGCATCTGCACCAGCAAAGGGGGAGCCTTTGGTTCCCAGCCAGGCTGGGCCATGCCCAAATCTGGAAGAATTTCCCCAGGTGGGGACTCATCTGCAAATTCCCTGTGGAGTTTGGCTTTGAAGAAGGTGCCAGAATCAAAGTCCATCACCTTCAGCCTCCAGTGGCCAGGCTGAGGAAGAGCTTCTCATCCTTGGTGTCATCCTCACTCTCTCCAGCAGCAGCAGCAGCAGCAGCAGCAGCATCCCCACCGGGTACAGCTTCTCCAGGGGCTCCTTCTCCTTCTCTGGGGGGACACCAGGCTCTCAGGGCTCTGCCCAGGGCCCCAGCTGTCAGGGAACCAGAACAAGCAAAACCAGCTTGGATGGCGGCCACCAGTGCTGGGCAGAGCAGCTCAGCTCCAGCACAAGGGCTGTGTGTTCCCATCCCATGACCCCGGTGCAGTGACACAGGCAGCACAAAAAGCTCTGGGTTCCTTTGCTTCTCATTGCCAAGGCATGTGTGGAGCAGGAACTTACCAGGGCCCTGGATACTCCAGGGACCTGGAGAACCATTCCCAGCAATTGGGAAAATCCTAGGTGCTCCATCCACCCATAGATGAGGTCTCCGAAATTGCCCCAAAATTGGGTCCAGCTTTTAGAGGCCAAAAAGAGCAAGTCCAAGTGTCTTGATGATATTTTTAGCCCAGAAAGCCCTGCAGCTGATGGCACACTTCACAGTCAGCAGGGGACACAGCTAGGCCAAAGCCCAGACCTCTGCTGGGAGCCTTTCTCCTCAAATACCCTTCAGACAAACCTCCATGCAAGTCACTTGGGAAAGTTTCTTCCAATGATCCGTTTCTGGCACATAACTGCACAGGGTTATGGGAAAGATTCTAAAGCAGCTGCTCTGGAGTCAAAGAGCCAGCACTAAGAGTCCTTGTCATCTATTTGTAGCTAAATCCCACTTTGGGGGAGTCGAAGGACTTTGGAATGAGATAGAAAGCGGACCTCTGAGTTTTTTAGATGATGCCATTGCTTTTTCTTCTCTTCTACAAAGACAGGAAGGGTGAGTTTGGCTCACATCTCCACCGCATGGCTCACAAGGCCACAAGACTTGTAGTTAAAAGAGCTTTGAAGGATTTCTTGGCCAAGAAGACACGGCCAACAAGGATACTTGTGTTTTGGAGCCTACCCTTCAATATTTCATCTTATGGACTCATGCTACAGTGTAAGCTTCCTTAGCCAATCATGTTATGACACACAAACTCACAGCACTGCATCCTAAACTTCTTGTTTACAATTGTAACTACTTTTAGTTTTTCTAGATCTTGGACTCTAAAACTCTAAACTTTCCTCCCCGTGTCTCTGCTATAATAAACTAGAAATCCTCGTTCTCGCTTCTAGCACCTAAGTTTGGAAGCCCTTTCCAAGGTCTCAGATCAAATCCTGTGTTTAATTCTAAGCTTTGCTGACAAGACCAAAGGTCTGAGATTTCCCCGCATTTGGGTTTCCAACACCACTGATGCTGTTAGTTCCAGAGTGCCCAGGATCCCTCTTGCAAGTCAACTCTGGCAGGAACAAGGCGGCTGCCAGGGGGCTGCTTGTGGCCTCTGACAGCCCATTGCTCAGGGCTTGCCAGCGCCCCAGCCCCTCAGGGGCTGCCCCAGCCCGGCCAAGCTGCCCGGCAGCAGCGCCGCAGCCCCACAGCAGCTCCAGAGGAGCCCCATCCAGAGGCACCTGGGAGCCCTCAGCAAGGCAGCCAGCAGCACACGGGCAGGAGGATACAGAGGGTGGTTCCTGCCTGGCACAGGGCTTGTGGCCATCTCCAGGCACCGCTCTCACAGGGATCCCCGCAGCCCTGGGCACTGCCCACCCGCTCTGTGGGCAGCACAAAGGCTTCAGCAGAACCACCAAAGGCCAAGGGGCTTCTGGCCATTTCCCCTTGCCCACTGCACGCCTGGGCAGCTGCCTGAGCACAAGCACCCTTCTCCCCCTTCAGGGCCTCACCACCCCTCAGCCTGCTGTGCTGCTGAGCACAAGCTCCCTTTTCCCCCTTTCCTGCCTCTTGCCCTGCAGACCCTGAACAGCAAAGAAAAGCTCCTGGCAGTCTGTGTATCATAACACATTCTAAAATTATTTATAGTAATCTATAATATATAGCAATATATATAATTATAATATACTCTAGAATTTATTTATTTACAATATAGATAAAAAATGGAAAGGAAGAAAAGAAAAATCTTAAAGAAAAGGAAAATTACCCCTGGCTCAGGTTGCCCCAGCAAAGACAGCCTCCCAGATAAGCTCTCCTCCTCAGTCATCTGGCAGTGCAGCAGCCAAGCCCCGGCAGGCGAGGCCGAGTCCGCCATGCCCTGCGCAGCCTCTGGATGGTGGAATATCGCCCACGCTGTATTGCCCGGAGGACATGCAGTGTTTCAAGTGCCAGCTGTGACACGGCAATGCTCCTGTCCTCCGTCAGGCATTCCAGGGCTGCAAGAGAGAGGCACGGTCAGAGCCAGATCTGCGGGGACACCAGGACAGCCCCTTGCAAGGGCCATCCCAGCCGGCTCTTGCCATGGCCAGGAGGGAGCAGGGAGCAAGGGGATCAGCCCGAAGCTGCTGGCCACCAATGGCCCACATGGCCCTGAAAGCTCCGCATGCTCTGCCCATGGGAGCAGAGCCCTCCGCAGCCGGGGCAGGGCTTGCAGCTGCCCCCTCCAGCCCCCGCTGTCAGCCCGCTGCCCTCATTCACCAGTGCAGATCAGCTGCAGCTCTTGCTGCTGCCCCCTCAGGCAACGCCCGGCCATGCCTGTGAACACAGAGCCTGTCACGGCGCCAGCGGCACAGCTCCCTGCCAGCGGCGCTGCCGGCGCTGTGGCCACACGGGCTGCTGGCCGGGCAGGGCTCAGCCCGGCCCATGCCGCACGCTGCCGCCCCAGGGCACGGCTGCCAGAGGGCGGCAGCAGCAACGCCCAGGCCAGGCGGGGCTCCACGGCGCCCCAGGGCACGGCTGGCGCTGCCGGGGCAGCAGGCGGGGCTGGGGCCGAGCTGCGGCGGGCCGGGCCGGGGAGGGGAGGGCAGCCCGGGCACGTGGCTCACCCATGAACCTGATGGCCGCCTCTCGCAGGGGCTCCTGTGGGCTCTCCAGGTAGGGCAGGGCCCGGCGCAGGTGCTCGGCTTCTCGGCTCCTGTCCTCTACCAGCTGCAGAGAGCGGCAGGAGGGAAGGGTTGGCGCGGGCTCAGCCCCTGGGCCGGGCGCTGCCTGCGCCCATCCCCGGCCTTCCCTGCCCGCACAGCCCTGAGGCGCGGCCAGCAGCCGCTGGCCAAGGGCTCCCGAGGGGAAGGGGCAGAGGGCCGGCTGCTGCCCGGGGAGCCGCGGTGCCGCCCTGCAGCCCCGCCGGGCCGGGGCTCCATGGGCACCCGACTCAGGCCCACGGGAGCCTGGAGAAGAGCCCGCGGGGCCTCTGGGTGCAGCTGCGGGCACAGCTGCCAGCCCCGCACACCCCTGAGAGCACCTCCCTCAGGGGCCTTCTCCAGGCTGAGGCTGGGGCTTGCAGGCCCTCCTTACCAGGAACTCAGCGAACTTCCACACCTTCTTGTTCTTCAGCAGTCTTTCAAGATCCCTCCTCTTCAGGAACTCAGCCACACAAAGCAGCGTTTCCTGAGAAGCCTGGAGAGCAGTAGAGACATGGACATGGCTCCACTGTGCAGGACACAGCACCCGCGTCCCTGTGCCAAGGCCTTGAGGAGGCTGCAGTCCAGCAGGCACAGGGCAGGAGGCAGCTGAGTCCCCTGCCAGGGGGACAGCAGCAGCCCACGAGTCCTCACCTCTGCCACACGCTGATTCTCATCATGGCAGTGGAAGAACAGTGGCAGCAGGCTCTTGCGCAGGGGTGTCTTCAGGTCCTTTTTTGCCTTTTCCTCTGGATGAGTCACCAATGTTTGGAAGAGCAGTATGGAGATCACCTGCACCTGGCTATTGTCCTGTATGAAAGGAAGAAAAAAAGACCTCAGCATTGGCTGCACGGAGCTCAGCTTGGCGCAAGCCTGTAAATCCACAGGGCATAAAGTGTCTGGGCAGCACCCAGTGGCTGTGGCTGGGAGCAGTGAGCCTTACATGGTCAAAGAGTGGCAGCAGCGCCTCAAGGAGCTGCAGTGTGATGGGGCCGGGCAGCAGCCTGTCACTGTCCAAGATGATAGAGTTGAGTAGCATGACTGTCATGATAACTATCTCTCCATCCCACAGGAGCTCCACAAGACTTTCAGTCAGGCTCTGCATGTTTTTGGTCTGTGCAGAACACAAGTTTATGAAATGCCATCCTGCTGCCGCAGGGCCTGGAGGCCAAAGGCCTGTCCTAAAGCACTTGGGCAGCTGAACCAGGAGGCAGGAGAGCTGGGAGCAGCTGCCCCAGCACCCAAAGCCCTGCCAAGCCCAAGTGACCACATTCCCCAGCTCAGCCTCAGCTGCTGACCCCTTCTCACCATGCAGGGATCATCAGTGAGCTTGAGAAGGGCCCTGAGCGCCAGGCGATGCCTCTCCCTGCATTCACTCTGCAGCTGCCTTGACAAAATTTGCAGGACTCTGTTAACGCCGCGTTCACTTAAGTCCAGCCACTTGAGGACCTGAAAGGCACAGGGCAGTGACAGGGACCCGGCTGTCAGGAGCCCGGAGCCGCACAGGGCTGGGCCCAGGCAGCAGCACAGGCCGCGGGCACCGTGCCAGGCAGCTGCAGCTCCGAGAGGGCAGAGAGCTGGGAGGCAGCTCAGCCAGGCAGCGCTGGCCATCAGGCTCACCTCCACAAGGAACGCCAGGGCGGGCAGCTCCCAGCGTGGCTCCTGTGTTCTGAGCAGCCGGAGCAGGTAGCGAGCGATCCGGGAACACAAGGGGATGGAGACACAGCACATCTTCCTGGCAGGAGATAAAGTAACCAAGACTGTGGGACAGGGGGACCAACCTCTGCCAGGACTTACACACACAGGTCTGGTCTTTCCCCAGCATCCTGCAAGGGGCCCTGGGCTATTTGGGAGGCAGCTCCTGGTGGGCACACTCTTCTCCCAGCCTTTTCCAATCTGCTTGGCCATCCCTCAGTGACAAGGCCCTCTGGCCCACGACCTCGGGGACCGTGTGGTGCTCCCTGGGCACAGAGCACAAATGTCAGAGGCAGTGGGGAGAAGAGGGTCTCACCTGGCCAGCAGACCCACGGCATAGTGGTGGGTGTCTGCACACAGCAGCGTGTCCCAGCCACGCTTGCCTTCCATTGCCACCACCACATCCTCGTGCTGCATTCGGCAGAGCAGGGACTTCAGGGTCTGCACTGCAAACCTGCGTGCACAGCAAAGCCCAGGTCATGCTGGGAACACTGGCTCCTGCCCAGGGACGTGGCAGGGACAGGAGGAGTGGGATGGAGCACCTGTTGGGGCTGGTGGCAAGGCCGTGCTCTTCCTGGCATCCCTTCCAGAAGGTATCCACCTCCTCTGCCATCTCTTCTGTGCTGAAGAACGCTTGGAAGAGCAGATGCACAAATAGGCGAGGGAAATACAGCCTCACTACACGTGGGACACAGGGTACCTGGAGGATCTTCCACATCACCACAGTTGCCTGCAAAGGACAAAGCCCCCCGAGACAGCACTCAGTGCCGAGGTGTCCCTGTGGCAGGGCCCAAGTGTGGCAGGGAGAGGCCTGGAGAGACCTTGGCAGGGGGAGCACGGGGCCTGGTGGGCCTGAAGCTGCCCCTGGGCCAGGTTTCAGGCCAGCGCCAGAGGCAGGGAGATGCAGTGGGGGAAGGAGGATGGAGAGCTGCTGGAGAGGCGGCCGGCCTTGGGGCCAGCAAAGGCCAGTTGCAGAAACTCACAGTCAGGCCAAAGACACCCGTTCTGTCCCCATCAGAGGTGCACGTGCTGTGCTCTGGCCAGCTCCCCAGCACATCCAGGAGTATCAGCTGCACTGGCTCTGCAGTCCGGGGCGAGCACATGATGCTCTTCCACATGGTCAAAGCAGCTCTGTGGGGTTAGAGCTCTGTCTCAGGGGGGTCTCAGACACAGCACTATGGCCTGGGCTGCAGTGGGGAACTGAGCTGACTGCCAGCTCTGCCTCTGCCCACTGGCCCTCAGCACGCAGGCAGCCCAGCCCGTGGGGACTGGCCCCTGAGAAGCAGGGAGGGACTATGGCAGCATGCTGGGGGCTGGCAAAGGGGGGAGCCAGAGGGCCCTGGAATTCTCTGTGTGTCAGACCACTGGGACAGGCTGTACAGGGTGATGGGCTGCTGAGCCCTGAGCCTTGTGGGCACATGGGCCCTGTACCTGTCACATGATGGGGCCACACGCAGGAGAGCCATCACCACATCAGCGGGCTGTGCCTCTGTCAGATCCAGAAGGGGCCTGTGCAGGTTGTACTCAGGAAACTCACTGGCCACAAGCCACTGGTGGATGTACCTGACAATGGCAGGCACCTGGAGAAGGGAGAGGAGACTTGGAAAGCTGCCAGAGGGAGTCATGTGCCCAGCTGCCCCAGAGAAGTGCTTCCCTTGCCATCACACTGCCATGGCCTCAAGGCTTACAGTGAGCAGCAAGCGTGGTTTAGGAGGCCAAGCAATTGCTGGGAGGATGGATGCCAGGCCACAGGCTGCTTACTTGCTTTGGACTGGAAGGACCCTCCTCCACAAGCATATCCAGCAGGGCAGCACTGCTCTTGGTTTTGAAGATGGGAGGGTATGCTCTGACCACAGTGCCCATGACGCTGGTCTCTTCCTCTTGAATCCTCTTCATGAATTTGCCAGCCATCTGTAGCAGAAGGGCAAGAAGCCGGGGATGTTGCATGGAGTGCTCCACACACAGTGCTGGGCTGAGCAGGGACAGCAGGCCCAGGTCGGGGGGGCTGCAGGTACCTGCCCTGTACAGCGGAAACGGCCACGGCTGGACTCCTGCTCTTGTGTGCACTCCAGGGCTGCATCTGGCAAAGAGCAAGCGCAGCCAGAGCTGAGGGGCTGCGGGAGAGGCTGGAGAGCACAGCCCAGCCCTGCGCTCCCCAGGCAGGGACAGCCCCGGGATGCTCCAGGGGATGGAGCACGGCCACTGCGGGGTGTCTGCCAGGCCCCTCTTCCGTCCTGTCCATGGGCATTTCCCCAGGGGATGGGATAGGATGGGATGGGATGGGATGGGATGGGATGGGATGGGATGGGATGGGATGGGGCCAAGCTGGCTGCAGGCTCCAGCCCTGCCACTCACCCTCCTGCGGTGGTTGGAACGGCACCACCTCTTCAGTCTCCTCTACTGGGGCAGCTCCAGGGCCTTCTTCCTCCTCCTCCTCCACCCAGGCCAGCTTGGGCACTCTCGGGGGTCTCTGCTCCATGGCTGTGCCTGGAGCGCGCCCCAGCAGCGAGCCCAGCCGGTGCCGCTCCTGCAGGGCCTCCTGCGCCGTCCCTGCGGGCGGGACGCGGCGGTCAGCGCTCGGCCCGGGGCCAGCAACGGCCCCCGAGCGCCCCTCACCCGCCCCGGGCCGGCCATGCCCCGGCGTTCCATCTTCGGAACGCGGCACGGGAGGCTCGGGGCCGGCGGCCGCGCTGCCGAGCGGCGGAGCTCGGGCCGGGGAAGCCGCAGCGGAGGCGGCGGGAGCGGCCGCGCCGCCTGTGTGCTCCGCTGGCCCCGGGAGGAGCCGGGGCCGGGACCGGGGCCGGGACTGGAGCCTGCCTCGGGGCCGGGGCCGGGCTCGGGCCAGGCGGAGCCGAAGGGCGGCGGTGCCGCCCCCGCCCCAGGCACTGATGCCCGCCCGGCAGCGCCACCGCCAGCACGGCCAGAGCCGGGCGGAGGCGAGACCGCGGCGGGACGGCCGGGGCCGGGCACGGGGCAGCCCCGCCCGGGGCCGGGGGCGGGCCGGGGGCATGGCCCGGCCCGGCAGGGGAGAGGGAGGCGGGGAGAGGGTAGGGACGCCGGGCAAGGGACCCCGAGAGAATGGTGCCCGACAGAGGGAAAGGGAGAGAAAGAGAAAGAAACAGAATAAGAGAAAGAAAGAGAGAAAACGAATCTGGTTTTGCTGCTTCTTCCGCTGCTGCTGCCGCCGCTGCTGCTGCTGCCGCTGCTGCTGCCGCCGCTGCCGCTGCCGCCGCTGCAACTGAGGCACCAGGGCCGTTCGTCCCCGTGTCCGTTCCCCGCTCGCCCCACGAGCCCCACGTTCGAGCCCCGCGCGCCCCGGGGACAGCCCCTCCGTCTGTCCAAACACGGGAACTTTGCAGTGCTGAGCCCGGATGCAGAGCCCTGACTCCTGCACTCTGGCACAGCGATCCCCTCGCTTGCTGCTGGGCATTGTCTTTGCTGAGGGGCAAACACTGTCGGGCCGCCTTCCCTTGGGGTAGGATTCCTACCTGACCCAAGCACTGCATTTACATCTCCAGTGTTGCTTTCCAGTAAAAACAGGGGAAGGAAAACTCTGTGTGGCTCATGGTATTTTAGAGTGCCTAAAAATCACTAAGTCACAGATCTTACAGGTGCTATGCATCTGGAATTACTGGGATGGAGAAGTAGTGCAACATGGAAAAGGGGAGCATAGAAATTAATAGAGGAAAACATCTTGGATTGTTTGTTTCATTTTCATTTCCCTTCTGGAAAGCTGTTTCAGTTTTCCAGGAATCTTCTCCTGTCTGCTCTTCCCAAGAATCTCTCATGGAGAGCAAGGTCGAGCTTCAGTCACAAGATTTTCCATCAGGAAATTATGCCACTGGTGAAATTTTCATTATGACTGTTTGTGCTGGCTTAGGGCAAATTTTGGGAGGAAACCTCCAAAAGGAGTCCGCCTAGAAAGCAAGTTCAAGCGGCCTCTCCCCCTAGTAGTTCAGGAAAAGACTTCCCTTGAGAAAAGTGAAAAAACCCCAGTTTATTTCACAAGTAATCTATTCACAAGCATGAAAAATGAATAATATTAAATCAAACCTCGGACAATGCTGAAGAGATGGCCAATTCAGAAAGTCCTTTTTGTGGGTTGTAGTTGGCTCACTCGGTCTCTCCTGAGTCCCTCTGGTGCTGGAATGCAGTGTCCCAGATCTCGGGGGGCCACAGGTGTGAGCTGCTGCCGTTGGTTTTCTGGGTTTTCAGTCCAGAGAAAGTTTAAACAATTTCAAGAAAAAGGAAAGTCACAGTCCGAGGAACTTCTCTGCCTAAGCTAGCTAAAACCAAATTGCTAGACCTAGGCTGGGAAGGCATTGGGAAATTTCCAAATCTGGGCACTGGCAGTCCCAGCAAACACCAGAGCTGGATGGTGCTGGAGCCAGAACGTGCAAATTTCAAAATTATGGCTTTCTGTGCCAGCAAATCACTGGACTTGGGCTGTGCTGGCACCAGGTATTTTCCAAATCTGGGTACTGGGGCAGCAAACACAAGATGTGGTCGGTGCCAGAGCCAGTAGCAGAAAGTTGGCGGGTTTTGGCTTTCTGTGCCAGCAAATTGCTGCACTTGGGCAATTTCCCAGCACTGGGAAATTTCCAGATCTGGGCACATGTGCAGCAAACACCAGATCTGGGTGGTGCTGGTGGCAGCACGGGGAAGCTGCTGGGTTCTGGCTTTCTTTGCCAGAAAATTGCTGCATTTGGGTTGTGCTGGCACTGAGAAATTGCCAAATATTAACTTACTGTTCCAGGAAATTGCTGGAATTATGCTGTGCAGGCATTTGAAAAATTCTGGATCTGGGCACTGACGGTGCCAGCAAACACAAGATCGGAGTAGTGTAGGCACCAGGTATTTGCCTGGTTTTGCTTTCTTTGCCAGCAAATTGCTGCACTTGGGCTGTGGCGGCACAGGGAAATGTCCAGATCTGGGCATGGGCGGTGCCATCAAACACCAGGTCTGGGTGGTGACAGTCTTGGCACCAGGAAATTGCTGCCTTTTGTCTTCTTTTTCCAAAAAATTGCTGCACTCGGGCTGTGTTGGAATAAGAAATGTCCAGACTGGGGTACGGGCAGTGGCAGCAAACACCAGATCTTGGCATTGCCGGTGCCGGCAGCAGAAATTGCCAGATTTTGGCTTTCTTTACCAGAAAATTGCTGGACTTGGCTCTGCCAGAACAAGGGAATTTCCAGATCTGGGCACTGGTGGTGGCAGCAAACACCAGAGCTGGGCGGTGCCAGGCCCAGTAATGTTGGAAATGAATTTGTAGAGAATTTTTAAGGTTTGATAGAAGGTTTCTATAGTATGTATACAAGTGTCACGATCCGTCCTTACAAACGGTTTTTGTGGTAGCTTGGGGGTTGATCTCAGAGTGCAAAAAACACCGACACGGTACAGGGAGTTGCTGCTATAACCAAAACAAATGTACCTGTATTGAATAACCACAGCAAAATGCATTGAGGAGGAACTGGGGGAAAAGGGAAAAATAAGGAAAAAGAGGGAGGAAGAGAAAGGAAGGTATAGAGCTACCAACTGTTTTACTAGGCCAGGACTAGACCCAGAGCGAAGCAAACTCATTCAGCCAGGTGACATTCTGTAACATCAGAAGCTGGCAACCATGAGGACTTGGCTGCCAAAAGGTTACAGTTTGCACTGGGCCCAGAAGTGTTTTTCCCTAAGGCAAAGCAAATTGAAATGTGAAGTTTCAAAGCTTCAAATGACTATGAAAGGAAACTGCAGAATAATTTCTGGAAGGGCAGCATTGTCAATGATCATGCAGCCCACCAAGAGCTGGAGCTGAATCCAGAATTGCTTCTTCCAGCTGTGCAGGAATTCATTCCACTGGCAAGCACTGGTCCATGGGAACAAATGATCCCCTAGCTCTGGGCTGAATGGCAGCCAGGCTGCAGCGCAGATTTGAGGAGCCCTTGTCACTTGTTATTGGCCTCCCAGTGCACTCATCCTTCTGCAAACAAGGTGCAAACAACACAGCTGGAGTGCTGTCCCGGGTAAATATACGTACAGGTGATTGCCAAAGCAGTGCATCATTTCCCAGTGAAATCCATGACCTCGTCTTACCTATGGAATTGTGATTGAAGACACCTGTGAGCCAGATCTGTGGGAGATTGCAAAGGAGCAAAGCTTTGGGATTTGGGCACACTTCTCTTGGTTTCTTTGCTCAGGGCGTTGGTGAGCACAGAACACACCTAGGTAGAAAACTTTTGACTAGACAGGATCTTTTGGATCCATTGTCCCCCAAACATGTCAATGTGTGGCCCTGTTACAATGACAAGTTGAAAACAGCAGCACAAATGACACAAAGAAACCATGGCCAAAGAGGAAGAGGAGAGGCCCAATGAGGAAAGGATGTGGTGAGACACTGGCACACTGAATGAGCTGCACTCCCATAATCTCTAGGCTAGCAGGTCATGGTCTCACATTCTCCTCCTGATTTATTTAAATGTTATTTATTTATTTTTGTTTTTCATCATCAAAATAAAATATATACGATTAAAAATATGTCATCAAAACTTAAAGACAGAATCAAAAGACATTAATTCAAAACTACATCTAAAGATCAGAACATATGTACAGCTGTAACTATAGAGCCTAACACATCAATCCTATTCTTCAAACACTCTTCACACAGGCGGCAGCTTCTTCCTGAGCTTGGAGGAAAGAGAGCTCTTCTGGATGGGAGGCGAGGACTTTGTGGGTGAGGGAACATCGGAAGTGTCCGGAGAAAACTTCTCGGTAGGACTGTAACCAGCTAGATCTGCAATATGGAGACACAAAGTTTAACAGAGAGGCAAAGTTTAACAGAGGCCACCATGCAAACCTAAAGCATCTGAAGCTCCATATTTCATGGGACACATTTCCTGGAGATGTGTAAACAGCTGCGCAGGGAAACATGCTCCTGCTGGCAGACACTGAGGCAGGCCAGGGCAAACCCTGAGCCACTTGCCCAGAGCTGGCACAGGCCCAGCCTGGCCTCTGGGCTGCCCTGGGACAGCAGGGAGCCCAGAGCCCTGTGCTCCCCAGGAATGGCTCAGCTGCACATGCACCCTCCTGTGTCGATGGAAGGAGACCCGGACACCAATTGGTTCATCGCAGGTCCGATTTATTGATCAATACAGCGGGTTAAATACAGTTCATAATAAGCTTCATACATATTGCAAAAGCTGAGCTCAGGATTGGTTAGTTACATACCAGCAACTACGCCTACTTGTGCATTTTTGTGGTTATTCTTTTGATACTTTCTGCATATTTTCAGCAAGAATCTCTCTTCCCTATCCTCATGTTGTGGCAAGGGCATCATGTCCTTGCCTATCATTGGTCACTGACTGCTGACTTCCCTTTCAAGCTTAACCAGCGGCATTATGTCAACATGGCCTTTCTCATCTAACCAACTGTTAACAAAATCCTCCACACCCAGGCAGGACCAGAGCACGGGCAGGGCGTCGCGCTGGACGACTTCAGGGCTCCTGGCATGAACGCCCTGCACAAGCACTGCCGGGACAGAGACACAGCTCCTTACCCACCAGCCTCACTGCAAACAAGGATCTGCCTCTGCTTCTGCTTCTTGCCAGCCTCTCTGGCCAAGAGCAGCAAAACAGCACCCAGAGCCCCTTGGTCCAGAAACGGGCAAAGCAGCTGAGCATCCTGGAAACAGAACCACCCACGCCTCAGCACTAATTGCTCCAACCAGAGCCTTGTCCCTGCGGCAGACTTCCTACCTTTACTAAATTACTTCACAATCTCTTTCTGCATGAACAATGAATGAAATGTCCAATTGCCTTTGATTTCCATTAAGAAGTTGTCTAAACCCACACTGAAGATTTGGAAATGCACCATAGAGAGGAAATGGAGAGATTTCTAATAAAAGGGATGATTCCATTTTTGTAACTTTGATGTCAAGTGCCAGATGCCTAATCTGGCTCTTCCCTGTTCTCAGCAGCACACAGCAAAGGGCAGGATTAGAACACACCTCAAAACTCCAGCCCACCAGAGATGGCTGCTGCCTGACAGCTGGATGAGAAACATCAGTGACCAGCTGGGGTCTTTGGCAGAATGCTTTAGGGGCTTCCAACAAAGAGCTGTTTCAAACCTCAGGGCATCTCTAGAGAATTACCCAGACCCCATTGCCTTGGCATTTGGGCATCTCCACATTTTAATGCCATTTCCCCTCCCAATGTTAATGGCATTTTTTCCTATAATGTCCACTCAGATAGGGGCATAGAGAAAGAAAAATGCTACACAGGGGACTGAAATGTAACCAAAACACGAGTGTTTTTTCATATTGTCTCTGAAATGTCTCTGCCCATTTTCTTAACTGAACTGTATCAAACATAGACAAATGTTTACTACCAACATGATCCTTGCTTGGCAGATTTGGCTAAGAGATGAAAACCTGAAATGCTCTGGAGACCATTCTTATTTTCTGATCAGACAAAATGTTATTCAGCAGCAATTTAATATTCAGTGGCGGAAGAGACTTCATTTTCTCTACGCTGTTATTCCACCAGCAGTCATCAACATTGAAAGAGCTCCTGCAAGTACCCAAAACCAATTCTGCTAAGCAGGAAAGGGTTATGGTACCCATTTTAAAATGGGAATGAATTTGAATTTAAATGCAATTAAAGACATCGGTGACTACTGAACGTGAGGAACAGCTGTCTGTTCCTACTAAATCTCAGAGAGAACATCTGCTTTTTCTAAAGTAGTCCTAATTTATGGTTAATTCCTTTATTTGAAAAAGAGATCAAAAGAACTGCTAAACTTAATTCCCTATTGCTGGAGATCTACTTTATTCAAATGCTCTTTAAGGGCCTTTGACATTCCCAATCACTGAACATGCCCTTTTGAGATTCCTAATGAAGACACAAAGTGTATTAAACCTTGCATTTCAAGATGTTGGCATAATTAGCAGTGGATTTAGCCCCAGTTGAAGCAAGGCTATCTATCATTTTCTCTGCTATATATTGAGATTATCCTTTTTCCATTCTTTGGCTCTTGCTGACACAGCAAGCTCCTCTGAGGAATCAATTATCAGCTGCATTTGTAGCATTTTGGACAGCGCTGACACAGGCAGACACTGTTTGCACACCCTGAAAGGCTCAGTCCAAGGCCACTGTGACAGCACAGGCAGGGAGCCTCAGCACTCTGCTTCTGTCCCTGTGCCCCAGAGGCTGCCTTGCACTAAACCTGTGCCTCTGATACATCTGTTGAGTTCTGGCCTAAGCTGTGACCCCCAGGCTCTGCACGGTTCAGCCTCAAAACTTTCCAAGAGAAAAACAAGAATTCTGTGAGGACAAAACAAACTGATGCCCTGAAAGACCATTTGCCACCATTTCCCCTTAAAGATCACAGATGTTCCTGAGCTCCCCAGAGAGGAGCCAGCTGGGGCATTTTTAGCCCTCCCTTTGCTGGAGGTGGTTCTGAGATGCCCCAGTGAGAGCTCAGCCCCAGGCCGAGCGCCGCCCCCATCTCAGGTGCTGCCCAGCTCTGCAGCAGCCAGGGAAAACCTGCCAAACCCACCTGCCTTGGCTGTGGGGCAGCAGGGACACGCTCAGCACCTCCTGGTTTGGAGGAGCTGCTCTGCTGTCTGCTCACAGGCATTCCCTGTAAATGCTCCCTGGGAAGAGCTCTGGGCTCAGAAGGGGAGGCCAAACCTGTGATACGCTCGGTGACATCCAGCAGGGCTTGGCCACTCAGGTGATTCCATTGGTAGCTGAACTCTTTCAGCAGTGACACTTTATCTACAAGGGAAACACACGTTTCTGCTCACTTTTCTCAGGTCATAGGAGAAAGGGCAGGGCCAACCCCATTTTATAAAATCAAGCACATTTCTGCAGATGTTTCAATCCTATTCTTCTTTTTTTCCAGCAAACTTAGCAGGGTTTTAAATTCCAAAAGAAAAGCTCTCCTTTCACATTTGTAAATCCAAACTTGTCTGCTGTAGCAGGAGCTGTGTTAAAACATTTCACATCAGGGACCTTGAGAGTTCAGTCACATGGAAGCAGTGGAAAGGTTTTGCATCCCAGAGCAAAAAGGAAGAGCCCCATACTTGGGACACAGAAAGGCACTGAGCCAGTGTGAGAGTCTGTCCGAATTTTCCCTCATCTCTGAATTTTCCTCAATTTTAAGAAAATTCAGTATTTTTAGTTCAAATTCACCCCAAACCCCAAAAAAAACCACCCAAAAATCACCCAAAACAGCCCAAAAATCCCCCAAAACTCCCCCAAAACGGGGTCCCGGCACTCCCGCAGCCCCTCGGAGCAGCCTGAGGGCAGGCTGGGGTGAAAAATGGTGATTTTGGGAAAATTCAGTATTTATAGTTCAAATTCACCCAAAACCACCCAAAAAACTGCCCCAAAATCACCCAAAACAGCCCAAAAATCCCCCAAAACTCCCCCAAAATGGGGTCCCGGCGCTTGTGGAGCCCCTCGCGGCAGCCCGACGCCAGGCTCGGGTGAAAAACAGTGATTTTGGGAAAATTCAGTATTTATAGTACAAAATAACCCAAAAATCCCCCAAAAAACTGCCCCAAAAATCACCCAAAACAGCCCAAAAATCACCCCAAAATCCCCTCAAAACCTTCCCCAAAATTCCCTCCAAAATCACCCAAAACTCCCCCAAAAATCTGCCCCAAAAAACACCCAAAAATGACCCAAAAAAATCACCCAAAAATCCCCCCAAAATGCCCAAAAATCACCTGAAAATTTCCCAAAATCTGCCCCAAAACCCACCCAATAAACCACCAAAAATCCCCCAGAAATTGCCCAAAATTCACCCAAAACCTCCCCAAACCATCCCAAGACCCCCAAAATTTCGGGATTTCCCCCTGAATTTTGGGGTTTTTTATTGGATTTTTTGGATTTTTGGGGTTTTTGTTAATTTGGGGAGGGGTCCCCACCCCCTCCCCTTTTTTCCCCCTAAATTTTGATGTTTTTCCCCAGAATTTTTTTGTATTTTCCCCCCAAATTTTGATGCTTTTTCTCCAGGATTTTGGGATTTTTTTCCCCAAATTTCAGTTTCTTTGGGATTTTCTGATTTTTATGGTTTTTGGTAATTAGGAGAGGGGTCTCCGCCCTCCTTTACTGCCCCTATCTGCTCCCCTTTCCTGAGTGTTTCCCCTCCATTTTTGATATTTTTCTTCAGAATTTTTTTATTTTCTCCGGGTTTTTCCCCCAAATTTCCGTTTTTTGGGTTTGGGGTTTTTAGGGTTTTTGTTAATTTGGGGAGGGGTCTCTCCCCCCCTTTTACCTGCAGAGGACCCCCAGGCCGTGCTCGTGGACCCCGTCGTGCTCGAAGCGCAGCAGCGCCGCCGCCCGAGGCACCAGGCCCTGCTGCACCAGGGGGGCTGCGGAAATTGGGGTGAAAAACGGGAAAATTGGGCAAATCCTGGAAACTGGGGGGAAATCTGGGGAGATTGGGGGGAAATTAAGGGGGCTTTGGGGTGAAGCCCGGGAAAATTGGGGTGAAATGTGGGGAACCCTCCGGCACCGGGCCCTGCTGCACCAGGGGGCTGTGGGAAAATTGGGGTGAAAAACGGGAAAATTGGGAAGTTCTGGGGAATTGGAGTGAAATTCGGGGATTTTGGGGCCATTTTGGGGGATTTTGGGGTAAAATTTGGGATGATTTTTTTGGGAATTTATGGGATCTTTGGGGTTTCCCTGCTGGGCTGGTGCTAAGGGGATTCCAGGGCTGGTTTTCGGGTGAGTTTTGGGCTTTTGGGGCTGGCTTTGGGGTGAATTTGGGGGTTTTTGGGGCTCTCACTGCTGGGCTGGTACCGAGGGCATTCCATGGCATTTTTTGGGGTGAATTTGGGGTTTTCTGGGGGGGATTTTGGGGTTATTGTGGGTATTTTTGGGGTCTCACTGCTGTGCTGGTACTGAGGGGATCCCAGGGCATTTTTTGGGGTGAATCTGGGCGATTCTGGGGGGATTTTTGCGGGAACTTTGGGGTTATTTCGGGGATTTTTGGGGTTTCCCTGCCGGGGTGTTACCGAGGGGGTCCCAGGGCAGTTTTTGGGGTGAATCTGAGTGATTTTGGGAGGATTTTTTGTGGGAATTTCAGGGATTTTGGGGGTCTCACTACTGTGCTGGTACTGAGGGGATCCCAGGGCATTTTTTGGGGTGAATCTGGGTGATTTTGGGGGGATTTTTGGGGTTTCCCTGCCGGGGTGTTACTGAGGGGGTCCCAGGGCATTTTTTGGGGTGAATCTGCGCGATTTTGGGGGGATTTTTGTGGGAATTTCGGGGATTTTTGGGGTTTCCCTGCCGGGGTGTTACCGAGGGGGTCCCAGCGCAGTTTTTGGGGTGAATCTGGGCGGTTTTGGGCTGACCTTTGAGGCGGGGGTGCTCCCTGAGCAGGCAGTGCAGCAGGAAGGCGGCGCGGGCCCTCGGGGGGGTGGGGGCTTGTGGTAGCTAGGGAAGAGGCGCTGCGGAAGATTTCGCGATGTCACGGGAAGCTAGGACCTTCGGTTCCCCATAGATAAGACCCTCAGGTACTCATAGATAAGAAATTAACATAGGAATGTGGTCCGACTAACAATAGGAATGTTGCCCCACTGAAGCCAGTAACTTTCCATCCCTTACCCAGTACTTTTCCATCCCCTACTAACCATAGGTAAGAAGGACAAACCCGTTTTTGATGTAGAGACCCCTAAGACTATAAGACCCCATGAGAAGAAGTAATAAACGCCTTTTGACCGTCCACCACATTGGTGTCTGCGTATGTCATTGGCCCGAACGGCCCTAGAGAGAGGGCTGTCGAGCTGTACCTCAGAACCAGGTCGCCTGCCTTGATCCAAAAGGCAACATTTGGTGCCGGAACCCTGGACAGCGGCTTGCGCCCGGGAAACGGGAACACTCCTGGAAAGAGGACGGCGGCTGCGGCAGCAGGACTGACCGCAGCGGGGGGGGACGCCTCCCGGACCAGCTTGGACAATGGAATCCACAGCGAAGGTCGTAAGTCAGGCTCATGAGCAATGGGGAATTAAAGGTGAGCTCAGGAACTCTACTCTTGCTATTGCAAGGCTCCTAGAGCTGGGGACGATCGAACGTCCGGTAAATATATTATATTGGGAAGCGCGGGAGAAGTGCACTGCTGCCTCAGCAGAGGACTCTAAGTCCGCAGGCAGTGGTAAAAACCTGACAGCGTGGGGGAAAGTAGAAAAGGCCCTATGCAAGACGTTAGAAGAACAGGAGACGCGGAAAGCCGCGTGTACACGTTTATTAGCTACACCAAAGCCGGGGGTGGGGGCCGCGACGCAGACCGCCTCTGAGAGCAATCGGATTGAAGGCGGGAATACTCGGGGGCCGGGCGCGTTCCACCCCTTCCCGAGCCGAGCCCAGACCCCCCAGAGCCCCCAGGAGACCCCTCGGAACCCCCAGGGGACCCCCCGACCTTCCCGCGGAGCCCGCCGGGTCCTAGCCCCCCCCATGGAACCGTCCGAAAAAGCCGCGGTTTCTCTATCCGTCTCTTCCCCGCCGGCCGCCAGTCCGTCGCAAGAAGCAGAGCAGCGTGCGCGATGCTTCTGGCAGGGACTCGCGGAGGAGGCGCGGAACGAGGCCGGATTGTCGGACCCCGCTGGGATCGGTAAAAACTCGCCCCCGCCATGTGCGTTTAAAAATGGCGCCGAACCACATGGCAAGGGCGGAAGGGAGGAGGCGGGGGGCGGAAACGGAGTCAGCCTGCTTAACAACGCATGCGCGGGCGAGCGGGGAGACGGGGCGGCCCCCGCGGAGGAGCGTAAGAACAACCAGAGCGCTCTATTAAAATTAGGTCCTTGTAGGGTAAGGACCTCCCCCGGCAGGAGGCGGGGGGACCCCAGGGGGAGGGAGCAGCACCACCCCCGAAGGGAGGAGCGAGGTCGAAGCCGCACAAAACGGCACGGAGCGCCGGAAGTGTACCGGCAGTCAGGTTCCGGCTCAGAGTCAAGTAACAGCTGCTCAGACAGCTCGGAAGAGCCGACCGAGCCCGGCTGGGACTCGGAAACCGAGAGAGCAGAATTAATGCGGTTTCGAGCGAAACCGAATAAAGATTTAAACAATATCGGGAAACAATCGCAACACAAACTCACCGATTGGGGAAAAATGAAAGCAGCCTGTGGGGACCGGGCACCGGCAGCCTCCATGCACGCTTTCCCGGGGGGGTTTGCCGGA
Organism: Melospiza georgiana; assembly: GCF_028018845.1. Taxonomy (NCBI): domain Eukaryota; kingdom Metazoa; phylum Chordata; class Aves; order Passeriformes; family Passerellidae; genus Melospiza; species Melospiza georgiana. The sequence goes on along the minus strand of NC_080463.1, from coordinate 516,611 downwards.
GTGCGGGGGAACCAACAAAGGGCATATACCCCGGTTAACCCAAAAGAAGCCAAAGCGATTTCAGAAATAGGGATCAACTCAGCTGTAGTACCCACTCTTGAGGATGACCTTTCTAGCAATAACGATCTGCTCACTTTTGATATTATGCAAATAAGCCGCATGCTTTTTGATGGGGCGGGGCGGACTTTATTTAAGCAGGAATGGCAGGACGACCGCGTTAGTCCAGGCTTCCGAGGAAGGGCAACAACTCAGCGAGCTGTCCCCAGCCGGCACAGCTTTCCCTGGCAGCACCCTCACTCCAAGCATCCCGGCCCCGGGGAAACGGGACGTCCTTTCCATGCTCGGATTTCGGATTACAAACCTATCCTGAAGGCCACTGCCGTAGACCCTCCGCTGCCAATCAAATTGACTTGGAAATCATCAGACCCTGTATGGGTTGAGCAGTGGCCCCTGACAGAGCCTCGAATGGCAGCCTTGCTGGAACTGGTCGACCGCGAACTGCAAAAGGGTCACATAGAACCCTCCACCAGCCCATGGAACACCCCTGTATTCGTGATCCCCAAGAGGTCCGGACAAGGCTATCGTCTCGTCCACGACCTGAGAGAGGTGAACAAGACAATCCGACCCCTGGGTCTGGTCCAGACGCTGCTACCCACGAACTCAGCCATCCCCACAGGGCAGCCATGCGCAGTACTGGATATCAAGGACTGCTTCTTTTCAATACCCCTGCACCCTGAGGACAGAGAACGATTTGCCTTTTCCGTGGCGTTTCGGAACGGCGAGCGGCCCAACCTTCGCTTCCAATGGAGAGTGTTTCCACAAGGCCTAGTCGACAGCCCGACCATATGCCAGATCACCGTGGACAAAGCACTGACGCCGGTCCGACACTCCAATCCCACCGCAACCATCATCCAGTACATGGACGACATCCTGGTTGCAGCACCATCAACAAGCCAAGTAGATGACCTGGTGACCACAATCACGGAGACCCTTCAGGCCAACGGCTTCGAGATCGCGAGCGCAAAGATCAAGAGAGGACCCTGCGTGACCTTCCTGGGAGTAGGAATCACAAGCTCCTACGTGACACCCCCCGAGATGAAAGTCAACCGAGACGTCAAGACGCTCCACGACGTGCAACGCCTGGTGGGATCGCTGCAGTGGCTTCGCAACATTGTCCTGATTCCCCCCGAGGTCATGGACCCTCTGTACGACCTCCTGAAAAGAAAGAACCCCTGGGAACCCAAGGAACTGACGCCGCAGGCAACGAGCTCCCTCGACCTCATCGAAAACCAGATGTCCACTGGCACACTTGCCAGGTGGAACCCAGCCATGCCACTGGACCTGTACGTCCACTTTACACCGAAGGGGGGAGTGGGAGCACTGGCCCAAGGACCTGCTGAAAAGGCCCGACCAATCCAATGGGTGGTCCTTGGAAGACCCGCTCGTGCATTTTCCCCAGGAATCGAATGCATTGCCAGTCTCATCATGAAAGGCAGGAGACTCGCCTTGAAACACCTAGGGACAGAGCCGACAAGCATCCACCTTCCGTTTCGCAAGCAGCCGACCTCGGAGTCAGCCACAATATCAGAGTACCTGGCCCTTGCTCTCTCCGGCTTCAGAGGAGAAATCTCCTACTCCTCCAGACCACCCTGGACAAAGCTGCTGACCGTAGTCGACATGGACGTGCCACCGAAGGTCAAGGACAGACCGCAGCCGGGACCAATGGTCTTCACAGACGCTTCCTCCACGACTTCAACTGCAGCAGCAGTGTGGCAGGCAGGAGAGCAATGGCACTGCGTCAAAGCGTGTGACCCCACACTGTCAGTGCAACAGCTGGAGGCAGCAGCAGTGGTTTTGGCGTGCGGACTCTTCCAAGACGAACACCTCAACATCGTAATGGACTCTATATTCGTGGCAAGGCTCTGCCTAGCCATGGCAGGACCAGGAGTGTCGACATCAGCAGCAGCCCTAATGCTGGAAGAAGCGCTTTCCTCACGACAGGGCACCGTGTCAGTCATCCACATCAACAGCCATGACCCAGTCAAAGGCTACTTCCAGACCGGCAACGATAAAGCGGACGCCGCAGCAAAAGGCGTTTGGACCCTGCAAAGAGCTCGTCAACTGCACGAGTCGCTCCACATCGGAGTCAAAGCACTGGCGAAGAGATGCGGAATCCCGACGGCGGACGCGAAACATGTGGTAGCCACTTGCCCTTACTGCCAGAAGTCACCCCTTTGGACCTACGGAGTCAACCCGAGAGGTCTCAAGCCCTCAGAAATCTGGCAGTCAGACTTCACCTGGTGCGAACTGATGAAGCCCCGAGCATGGCTTGCAGTGACAGTAGACACTTATAGCGGGACGATCATAGCCACACAGCACCCCAAAACCAACTCCAAAACCACAATTCAGCACTGGCTGACAGCCATGGCTTGGCTTGGTATCCCCAAGCAGATCAAAACGGACAATGGCTCCAATTTCATCTCTAAACAAGTACAGGAATTCGCTGCGAAATGGGGCATCACGTTAGTGCAAGGCATCCCACACAACAGTACCGGGCAGGCCATAGTTGAGAGAGCAAACCAGACCCTGAAAACCAAGATAGAAGTATTGGCAAAAGCAGAGGGCTTTGCCAATGCCATTCCCCCAGGAGATCAGGCACGTATGCTGGCAACTGCTTTGCTGGCACTGAATCAATTCCCTAGGGGAGATGAAACAAACAGTCCCGTCCAAAAACACTGGGCCACTCGAGCGCTAGAAGAGGGCCCACAGGTGGTAATCAGAAACGAGCTAGGCGAGTGGGAACAGGGTTGGAGGCTGATGCTCACAGGGAGAGGGTACGCAGCTGTCAAAAAGGACGGCAAAATCAGGTGGTGTCCACTTAAGTCAATTAAACCGGACCTTCATAGCGAGCAGAATGAGACTGACGAGAATTGTGAGTCTTTGTTTACAGGACCTGCTCATGGGATGTCCTCGTGACGCGTACATCCCGGTTCCAGACGAAAGTGACAGACCACCAAGCCGTCAGGCAGCATCCGAGAGACCCGCACGGGTGAGACCCAAGCACCAAGGGTGTTTCTGTGTGATTTTGCTGTTGGGGCTTGTCACCAGAGGGCAAGCCAGCCCAGATCACTACCCCCATCGGCCCTTCAGGTGGGTCATGCGACACCTTGGTAGTGGCAGAGCACTCAGAGAAATCACCACACCGAACACCCCATCCTTCGTGCTCCGCATCACCGATCTGTTTCCAGGACAGCCTAGGGCAAACCCCTATTCCCTACACGCCAAACACTCGTACCTATCCTACTGGCGCCCAGCTTCAAACCCTGGGAAAAGCTACTGCATTCACCCAGGGTGGGGATATTGTGGGCACTGGGGCTGCGAAACCATAGTTACAGATGCCAGACCGTCGGGGCCTGGGTGGGACCCACAAGAACCAGACAAATTCTTACAGTTCACCTGGGCACCCATCGGCTGCAAAATACCCGTCTTCTTTCGCGAAAACTCCCATCGAAACCAAATTAAAATCCCTAACTTTCGGGCATGCACTGATTACAACATGATGGTCTTGCAGCCAGATCACCCTAGCTGGGCCACAGGCAGAACGTGGACAGTAGTCCTTCAAGGGTCAAAAGAGAGGGTGAACGTGCAAATTATCAGGTTCCAGCCGTCAGCACCCCGAGCAGTCGGACCCAACAAAGTGATTAAAAGTGTGCCGAAAGGGAGAAACATAACCTACCCCAAAACCTTATCCACAGGGGTCACCAATGTCCCGACCGGTCAAGTGGAAACCTTTCAGATGAGTCGCTTAACCGAGTCAGATGCAGACCCAATCCTTTGTATGTTAGAGGCTACCTTTGTATCCCTGAATGAATCCAACCCTAACCTAACCGAATCCTGCTGGCTTTGTTACGATGTCAAACCCCCCTTTTACGAGGGAGTCACTTTAGACACTCCCTTCAGTTATTCCACAGCCGACGCCCCTCACCAGTGCAGATGGGACACCCCTCGCAAAGGAATCACCCTGAGTCAAGTCACAGGCCGAGGCAGATGCTTTGGCAATTCAACCCTAGCTAAGCGGGGAGGTAACATCTGCACCAAAATTGGCAGGCTGAACAGGAAAAACAATAAGTGGGCAGTCCCATCCGCATCGGGGATGTGGGTTTGCCAGCAATCCGGAGTGAGTCCTTGTGTGTTCCTTCCCAAATTCAATGACTCTAACGACTTCTGTGTCCAAGTTCTGATTGTTCCTAGGGTCTTGTACCACTCAGACGAAGAGATGTACCATCTTCTTGAGGGACCCAGCTGGATCCACAAAAGAGAAATAATGACAGGTATAACTATCGCAATGCTGCTCGGCCTGGGAGCAGCAGGAACGGCCACGGGTGTCTCAGCCCTAGCGACACAGCATCAAGGACTGTCCCAACTGCAGGCAACGATTGACGAGGACCTGCAGAGGATCGAGAAGTCCATCTCCTATCTAGAGAAGTCGGTCTCCTCACTCTCCGAAGCGGTCTTGCAGAACAGGCGAGGCCTGGACCTCCTGTTCATGCAGCAAGGGGGCCTGTGTGCCGCCTTGAAAGGGTTTCTATGCAGACCACACGGGAGTCGTGAGAGACTCCATGGCAGAACTCTGGAACAGACTGGCCCAGAGGCAGAAAGACAGGGAGGCCCAACAGAGCTGGTACGAGTCCTGGTTCAATCAATCACCTTGGCTAACCACTCTGATTTCTGTCCTGATAGGTCCATTGGCGATGCTGTTTCTAACAGTCACCTTCGGACCATGCCTGCTGAACAAGCTGGTCTCATTCGTTCAGAGCCGCCTGGAACGGACCAACATCCTGTTCATAGGGCGACGACAACTGCTGTGAATTCAACCAGGGAATTCAACCAAAGAACACTGACAGTCACAAGATTTTCAAAACTTGTCTGGCAAAAGCTTACTCAGGTTTCCCAAAATCCCTTTCCCTTGTCAAGTCACAACTTTATACCTCAATTCAGTATCTATGTACACGACTACCTCATTCATTTGTGAAAAGGGAGGGGGAGATGTGGTAGCTAGGGAAGAGGCGCTGCGGAAGATTTCGCGATGTCACGGGAAGCCAGGACCCTCGGTTCCCCATAGATAAGACCCTCAGGTACTCATAGATAAGAAATTAACATAGGAATGTGGTCCGACTAACAATAGGAATGTTGCCCCACTGAAGCCAGTAACTTTCCATCCCTTACCCAGTACTTTTCCATCCCCTACTAACCATAGGTAAGAAGGACAAACCCCTTTTTGACGCAGAGACCCCTAAGACTATAAGACCCCATGAGAAGAAGTAATAAACGCCTTTTGACCGTCCACCACATTGGTGTCTGCGTATGTCATTGGCCCAAACGGCCCTAGAGAGAGGGCTGTCGAGCTGTACCTCAGAACCAGGTCGCCTGCCTTGATCCAAAAGGCAACAGGGGCTCTGCAGGGCTCCCCCCAGCACCTCCAGCCCCCCCAGGGCCTCGAGCTGCTGCAAACCCTCGGGCTGGGCCCACACCAGGCCTGGGGAGGAGAAAAAACGGCGTTAAAACAGCCAAAACCGGGAAAAATAGCACCAAAATTGACAAAAAACCACCCCAAAAGCCCCAAAAAACTTCCCAAACCTCCCCCCAAAAACATCCCAAAAAACCTCAAAAAATGCCCCAAAAATCCCCTAAAATTTCCCCCCAAAAAACCCAAAATCCCCCAAAAATCCCTAAAAAATCCAAAAACTAAAAAAAAAAAAAAAAATCTAAAAAAGTCTCCCAAAAAATTCCTTACAAAAATCTCCCCTCAAAAAAATCCCAAAATCCCCTAAAAATCCCCCAAAATCTCAAAAAATCCCTAAAAAATCCCTAAAAAGTCCCCCCAAAATCCCAAATAAATCTTCCTAAAATCCCTAAAGAATAATAAAAAAGTCCCTAAAAAATGAAAAAGATCCCCCAAAAAATCTCAAAAAAACACATAAGAAATCACAAAAAATTCACAAGAAAACCTGAAACAACCCTAAAAAATGCCAAAAAATCAGAAAAAAAATTTAAAAATCCCAGAAAAACCCTAAAAAATCAGAAAAATTCCCTAAAAAAATGCCTAAAAGATTCCAAAATACCCAAAAAAACCCCTTTAAAAATCCCCCAAAAAATCTTTAAAACTCCCCCCAAAAAAAACCCCTTAAAATCCTCCCCTAAAAAACCCCAAAAATACACAAAAAATCACAAAAAAGTCACAAAAATTCACAAAAATATCACAAAAAAGGCAAAAAAACCTGAAAAAATCCGAAAAAAATCCCCAAATCCCTAAAAGATCCCAAAAAAACCCCAAAATGCCCAAATTCTCCCCAGACTCACAGGAGACGGCGAAGAGCGTGGCCGGGGCCATGCGCGGGTCAGGGTTCCCCCGGAGCGCCCCCAGCAGGGCGGGCAGAGCCCCCAGCGCCAGCGCCTGGCCCTGCGCTGCCGGAAGGTTCTGGGCACACGAGCCCAGGAGCCGCGCGGCCCTGGCGCGGAGAGGGGGCCAGTGGTGACCCAGCAGGTCCAGGACAACCTCCAGGCCCCCTAAAGAGCAGAATTCTGGGGAGAAACACCGAGAATTTGGGTTAAAATGGGAAAAAATGGGCTTCAAATGGCCCCAAACTCAGCCCCAGCCCAGCGGCACTGGCTCAGAGGGGCCAGCGGTGACCCAGGAGACCCAGGACCACCTCCAGGCCCCCTAAAGAGCAGAATTCTGGGGAGAAAAATGGAAACTTTGGGTTTAAATGGGAAATTATGGGTTAAAATGGGTGAAAGTGGGAGAAAACGGGGTTCAAATGGCCCAAATGGCCCCAAACTCAGCCCCTGGCACCCCCGGCACAGAGAGGGGGCCAGCGGTGACCCAGCAGGTCCAGGACCACCTCCAGGCCCCCTAAAGAGCAGAATTCTGGGGAGAAATGGGACAGAAATGGGAAAAAACAGGGTTAAAACAGGAAAACGTGGGGTAAATGGGGAAAAAATGGCACAAAATCCATCCCCAAACCAGCTATGAGTGACCCCAATGACCCCTGAGTGACCCTGAGTGACCAAAATGACCCCAGAGTGACCCCAGAGTGACCCCTGAGTGACCACTGAGTGACCCCAATGACCCCTGAGTGACCCCTGAGTGACCAAAATGACCCCTGAGTGACCAAAATGACCCCTGAGTGACCCCAGAGTGACCACTGAGTGACCCCAGTGACCCTGAGTGACCCAAATCACCTCTCAATGACCCCAGTGACCCTGACTGCCCATCCCAGACCCTGAATGACCCCTGAATGACCCCAGAGTGACCCCAATGACCTTTAACCTCACCATTGGCATTGTCCAGGCTCTCGCAGAGGTCGCAGAGCTCCTCCAGGGCCCCCTCGTGTTCCCCGGTGTCCCCCAGGCCCCGCTCGGGCGCCGCCTCCCCGGGACCGGGCCCGGCCAGGAGCCGCGGGCAGCTCTGGAGCTGAAACCCCCAGCCCGGGGAAGGTGTGTGGGGGAGGCAAGTGACCAAAGCGAGATGTTTGCCTGCAGATTGTGACCACTGGAGAAAGAAAACAATGGCTCTCACTTACTGCTGAGAACATGGACTACCTGTTACATCTGTTCCCTATTGTATCTGTTCCCCCCCCCTCACAATTTTCAGTAATAAAATCCTCTGAGTTAGCTAGAGCCTTTGAGATCTCACCAGCGTAGCAGGCGGACCCTCGGCTGGACTGCACCAAAGGACTTCGTCTCTGCGTTGGTAGCTATATCCCCTCTCCCCTCCTCTTTCTCTCTTTCTCTATCTTTTCCTCTGCCTTAATCCCTCTATTGCATTTTTGCTGTGGTTATTTCAATAAAACTGCATTTGATTTGATTATCACTGCAAACCCTCTTGTACCGTGTTGGTTTTTGCACTCTGAGATCATTCCTACGAACCATCAGGTCATCTGTCTACTAGGACAGACCCTGACATTGGAGCGACATTTCTATGAGCTTTTTCAATGGGCAAAGTTCTTTGGGTTTTTCACGAATGTGCTCTTTGCCCTTGATACGTTCGTATGGGAATGCATGGAACCCATTTTCCAAGCCATTTTGAACCTTGGATTCGGGTACCCCCGCATTTATCCAGTGTTCAGGGCACTCTTTCCGGTTTTGAAAGAGAGAGCGCCTGCCTTTCCCTGGATTGCTGACTGCAGGAGGCAAGCCCTATTCCCCCGAATTCTCATGGGAGAAGTTCCTTTTGGGGGAGATGATCTGCTGCTTCCCAGCCTCCCTGGCTCGCAGCAGAGGGGTGAAGTCTTGCCCGCAGCCAAAGAAGTTTTTCCCCTGCATTTTCGGAGCATGCTCAGATGGAGCCACTTTTTCCCTCCTCCGTTGCTCTCAGAGGGGGTTTCAGTGGGCTGAGCCGCCCCTGGAAGCTCTGCAGGCATCGCCCCGTCCGGCCTCTTGGACCCCGCATCGCTCAGACCTGGGGTGGCATCGGTGCCCGAGGTCCCGCCTCCCGAGTTTGTGGGGCTTCCCCAACCCTCCCCACAGGTGCGGGCGCTTCCCCACGTGGCCTCTCCCGCGGCCGTCCCTCCTGCAGAGCCTGTGGGTGCAGCGGCCCCGCCTGGGCTTGCGAGCTCAGAAACACCGCTTCCCGCGGCTGCACCGGTGTTGCAAGGCAACAGCGATCAGGCACCGCTTCCGCCGCTTCCCGCAGCTGCGCCGGTGTTGCCAGGCGATGCACTCAGTGACAATGGCGGTTGCCGCCAGCGTGAGTCCGAGGCTGCACCGCCTGTGGATGCACCAAGAGCCGACCCCATGTGGGTCCCTGTAGCCCCGCTCGCGGTGGTCCTGCTTTCACCCTCAGCGCCGATGCCGGAGGTGTCAGTTGAGACCAGCGACCCAGTGCTGCCGCCGTCACCCCCCCCGCCTGCTGTGACTGCACTCTCTCTGGCCTCGCCCCCCCACCAGCCACCCCAGCAGTTCTGCCGCCTTCAGGGACTCCGTCCTCCATGTCTGCATCAGAGGCTGCCCGGGAACTGGCAGCATATCTGAGCTCAGACCGTCCCATGCCGTTTGCCCTTGCAACAGCGGTTTCAGCGGCTGGCCTCTCCTTCCGTGGAGGAGGCATGGCTCAACAGCTGAGTGCGGGTGCAGCCCGGCTGCCTTCTTTCAAGCTCAGTGTTCTTGGCGGGTTGGGGAGTGTTTGGTCGGTTGTTTGCCCTTGGGGGGTGTGAATCTCCCTGCCGTCCCTCATGCGCCCCAGCCGCAAGGGGGAGGGGGGTCCTGAAAGTTCTGCCTTTGGTCCCCAGCCCAGAGGGGGTGGGGGTGGTACTGGGAGGCAGATGGGGGGAACACCTTGTGCATTTGCATTGCAGAGGCAGAGGGAATGGCAGAAAGCCATCATCGCTTGTTTTCTATGGGGAACAAACATTCCCAGACCCGAGATGGAGATTCTCAGGACAGCTTCTGTCCCCTCACTACCAACATGCATCAGTGATTTTGGGGGGAAGGAAGCGTTTGGTCACTTGTTCTGCCATTGCACTGGCAGTGTGGTGCTGGGCTGTGACAACACAGAGCCCGCCTCGCAGACCGGGCCTGGGCTGTTTGGCTCGGTTCCCTGGGCCAGGGCCACCGCCCGGCCGGCTGCTGGGTTTGGAGGCTTTGCTTCCCCCATCAGGACCTGGACCACTGTTCTGTGGGACAGGTCTGGGGTTCTTGATCCTTCCACGTGGGCCAGGGCCCACTCAGGGCCTCTCAGGCTCCTCTCTGCTGCTGCTGCTCTTTCTGGAAAAAAAAAAAAAAAAAAAAAAAGTTGAAAGAGCTAGTAGCACCTCAAAAGCATTGAAGAGCCAAAAATTACAAGTAGTTCAATAAAGGAGTGTGGCCAAGGCATTAAAAATTTTTTCTCAAAATTGTTTGATAACTGTCAATGGATTTTTGATAATTATTGATGATTTTTCTTCAGCAATTTGTTGTTTCAGGATTCTGCAAGCCTGTTTCAGGACCCAAAGGGACTTTCAGAAATGTCAAAGAGGAACATCTTCAGTCGATGGACTTTCTCCTGTAACTCAGCTGTTTGGAGTTGAAGCAATGAATTTCTTTGCATTGTTTAAGCATTTTCTTATGTTGTAAGATTGTTTTAGTGATATGATAGCATTTTATGTTCTACAAGTGAAGAATTTCCCTGATCATTCCACATCAGCACTTGATTGAGGTTTTTCATTGGCAACAGATAACCCGTCAAGTGTTTGTTCTTTCTTCTGCATGGGTACAGCAGACAAAATGACAAACACTTTTCTTTTTAATTTAACTAAAATAAAAAGGGTGATATGTCACAGACATCTTTTATGAAAAATCCTTTCCTTAGGATTTTTCCTCCTGAGAAGCTGAGAGGCCTCAGGAACAAAATGTAAACAATTGTTATCTGCTGCTGTGGAATGCAACAGGTGGATCTTTGATTGGCCCATGTTGGTTGTTTCTAATTAATGGCCAATCACAGTGAGCTGGCTTGGACAGAGAGTTTGAGCCACAAGCCTTGGTTATCATTCTTTGCTATTCTATTCTTAGCTAACCTTCTGATGAAATCCTTTCTTTTATTCTTTCAGTATAGTTTTAATATAATAAATATAATTAAATAATAAATAAAGCCTTCTGAAACATGGAGTCAGATCCTCGTCTATTCCCTCATGCTAAGACCCCTGTGAACACGGCCACGGTGACAGGCTGCCAGGGAGACAGCGTGACCGGAGCTCCACCACCCCTATATCCCGGGCACAGGCGAATTGGGGGCATTTCCGTGGCACCCCTGCCACACTTCCCCATCCCCCCTGCCGACCCCCCCTTTGTCACTCTCTCAGCGTGGGGGACTTGGTGGCACTGCAGGACCCCTCTCTGTGCCATCCCTGAGGTGGCACCTGTGCTTTTTGTCACCACCACCTGCCAATTTGTCACCAGTGCCCCAAAACAGGGGGTGGCCCACATCCTATGGTGGGGGAGAAGGGACAGCAACATTTTTGGTGTCTCCCTAACCACTTCCATCCCCTCAAGGATGCTCTGTGACTCTGCACTGCCCCCCCCCCCCGCCCCTACGTCCTCCTCCTCCTTCACCTGTGCCCCAGGAGCTGATGCCGCTGCTCCCACTGGGGACGTGCCAGTGACACCGAGGGGACACCGTGGACCGTGACACTGAGGGGACCCCTCAAAGGGACTGCAGGGTCACAGTGGCTCCTGGAGTGACAGCTGGTGGCTCCTGCAGTGACAGCTGGAGGTCCCACCATGCTGTGGTGACAATTTGGGGGGTGGGTGCTCCTTTTGGGGTTCTCCAGGGTCGGTCCCAAAATCCCCTCCCATCACCACAAAGTCACCTCCCCAGGCCTCGCCTCAGTCTCCCTCTCGCTCTGCAGGGACCATGTGGAGCTGATGTGATAGCATTGGGTTTATTTGGGGGGATTTTGGGTTGGGGGCTACTGGGATGGACTGGTGGGACAGTGGGATGGGCCAGGCTGTGGGCAGGCTGGTGGTCATCTGGGCTGGGGGCAGGCCAGGCTGTGGGGCTGCAGGGCCAGGGGCTGTCCAGATCAGAATCCAGCTGGGATCCATGGCTCGGATGTCCATCTGGACCAGTGTCCATCCAGAGTGGGATCCATGGACTGGTGTCCATCTGGACCAGGGTCCAACCTCTCCTGCCCCCATCCATCCCATACTCTCCAGCCAGGGCCACTTCTCACTGCAGAGTGGACAAGACCCTCGGTCAGTGCCAAGATGACCCCAAACCCTGTCCCAGCAACCCTGCCACGCCACCCACCCCGAGCCCCAGTGCCACTGGTGTTCCCTGGAAGCCAGGCCAGCTCCGGAATTCCTGGCAAAGGAGATCCAGAGTCCTGGGCTGGGGACTCAAGGGCATCCAGGACAGCGAGCACTGAGTCCATGGGGCATGGGGGGACAATTAGGAACACAGCTGGGGACATGCCTGGGTGGACGGGGGTGGGGGGTGAAGGGGGTTAAGGGGTGGGGAGAGGGTTGGAGGGCAGGATGCCCCCAAAACTTCACCAAGTCAAAGGGGAGGATGTTCAAAACTAGAGGGGGGAAGGATGAAAAATAGGGAAAGGAGCCAAAAAGGGGGAAAAGAACCCCAAATAGGGGAAGAGTGACCCAAAATGGGGGGAGGACCCAAATGACAGAGAAAGGATCCAAAGTAGGGAGGAAAAGACACAAAATAGGGAGAAAGGAAGCAAAAGACGGGGAAAGGATCCAATCTGGGGAAAACATCTCAAAGGGGGAGGAAAGGACCCAAATTCAGAGGACAAAGGGTGTCACGGGAACAAAGCTCTTCCTGCACTTGGGGCACTCCCAGGGCTGCCCTTAGGGGTGGCTCTGTTGGTGTCTGGTCAAGATAGAGCTCTGAGAGAAGCTCTTCCTACACTCAGAACACTCGTAGGGCCTCTCCCCGGTGTGGATGCACCAGTGGCTGATGAGAGCAGCGTTCTGCTTGAAGCCCTTCCCGCAGTCAGGGCAGTTGAAGGGCCTCTCATCTGTATGAAGCTGCTGGTGCAGGAGGAGAAAGGAGCTGGTCTGAAACCTCTTCTTGCATTTAATACACTCATAGGGCCTCTCTCCAGTGTGGATCCTCTGGTGGCCAATCAGGTGGGACTTTGACATGAAGCTCTTCCCACACTGCCCACATTTGTAGCGCTCTTCCAGACCTGTGTGGACTTCCATGTGGTGGGTCAGGTGGCTTCTCCTCTGGTAGCTATTCCCACATTCCCCACACTCAAAAGGCCATTCCCCAGCGTGGTTTCTCTGGTGGATGGTCAGTTCAGATGTTGTCCTGAAGCTCTGCCCACCCTCTGCATACTCATAGCTTTGTTCCTCCGTGTGGATCCTCAGGTGGGCAGTCAGGGTGGAGTTCTGGGTCAAGCCCTTTCCAAACTCAGGACACTCGTAGGGCCTCTCCCCGCTGTGGACACGCAGGGAGTGATGAGGCCGGAGTTGTACCTGAAGCCTTTTGCACAATGGTGGCAGCAGAAGAGCCTCTCGCCTTTGTGACTCTGCTGATGCCTGATGAGACAGGAACTCATCTGAAACCTCTTCCTGCATTTATCACACTCGTCGGGACGTTCCTCTGTGTGGATTCTCATGTGGCGGATCAGGGAGGATCTCAGGGAGAAGCTCTTCCCACATTCTGAGGACTTACAAGACTCCTCCCATCCTGGAGCTGCTCATGGATCCCCAGCTCTGAGCTGCAGCTCCATCCCTGGCCCAGGGTGGGCCTTTCCCCCTCAGATCCCCGTGATCGGCGTTTGCAGCCCCTCCTCATAAGGGATCTCTGGGGCTTTTCTTTCCCCTTTGATTCCTGTGCTGTGGAGCTGCACAAAACAGCCTCTTCCACAAGTTCTCCTGTGGGGATTTGACCTCCCTAGTCTCTGGCCTAAGCTTCTTGTCTGGGGAAGGAAGGACAAGGAGAAGATGGGATTTGCCTCCGTGCCACAGGGAAGGACAAGGAGATCCTCCCAGTGCGTCCCCAGCAGGACAGCTTTGGCACCAGGGTTGTCCTGCAGCCGGGGGCTGTGCTGGGGTGAGAGATGGAGCAGGAGAGAGGGGGAAAGGGGCACTGACTTCCTCCTCACCTGCCTGGGGCTCCTGGGCCATCTTCTTCCTCACGGCGTTCTCCTTCTTCATCGGGCCAAGGTTTGGAAAAAGAAAATCCTGGTTTGGGGGAAAACAAGGGCTGAACATGTTGGGTTTGATAGTCCTGTTGCCCAAGTGCAGCTGGAGAAGTCAATGCCCCTTTAAGCCTTGAGGGGCCTGGAGCCCGCTCATCCCCAGCCTCCCCCACCCCTCCAGGCAGCCAGTTTGTCTCCCAGCTCCGGGATCGCCCCTCTGCGCTCTTCCCCACTCCAGGGCTCCCAAGCTCCCGTTTGCTCTCCTGGGCATCCCCCAGCCCGAGATCGCCCCTGTGCCCATCGGTACCAGGCGAACGTGAGTCTGTTCCCTCCACGGGAAATTCACGGTTCAGGTTTGAGGTCCTGCAAGAGTCAAAGATCCCCTGCCCCATGAAAAAACCCTCCCAGAGACCCCCCGATGGATCTGGTGCAAGCTCCCCCTCCCCACTCACCTGCGTAATCTGGAGGGGGCAATGCAGCAGGAGTCAGGGGAGCTTCAGCCTGAGCAGCAGGGGAAGGCGGCGGGGAAACCAACGTGGTTGTGCTGCTCCTCTTCCTTCTGCTCCTCCACTTACTCCTCGACTGTTCCTCCTCTTCCTTCCACTTTTCTTTCACTCCTAGACCGGCCCAGGCAATGCTGACACCCAAAAGCAGCAGCGCTCTGCCCTGGGCGGGTTCCGAAACAGCATGGCAGTAAAACTGGGGAGTGAAACTGGGAGCATTGGGAAAGATCATGAGAGCAGCGGAAAGGAATTGGGAGCGCTTTCCCTGCCAGTCCCGCTTTTACTGGGAGAACTGAGAGGGAACTGGGAGCAAACAGCACTCGGAGGCGGCTGCAGCCGGCAGCTAGTGGGGCCACGATAGAAGGCCTGGTTATGAGAATAAGAGAGCGATCGCGCGCTGGGATTGGTGGGCGGGAGCAGCGCGGGGTTTGCTCGGTTATGTGAGGGACGGGAGGGGCCGGAGCAATGGCGGCAGCGTCCGGTGAGAGGGGACAGGGAGCGGGAATAGGGACCGGGAGTGGGAATGGGGACGGCAATGAGGACAGGGAGTGGGTATGGGGACAGGGAAGAGGCATGGGAATGGGGACATGATAGGAAATGGCACCCGGAACTGGAATGGCACAGAGAATGGGGACAGGGACCAGGAATTGGAATATGGGTATGGGACGGGGAATATTGAAATGGAAATATGGGAACAGGAGCGGGACCGTGAATAACAGAAGGGGAACAGAGACTTGGAATATGGGAGACGGATAGGGAATGAGACTGGAATGAGATTCAGGCTGGGATGGCAGTGGAACGGTACCAGGGTGACATGGGAATGGGTGGGTGAGAGGGGGTGACAGCAGGGAGAGGGGGATCCTGAACAGGGACACTGGCAACCAGGACAGAGGGACATGGAGACAGTTCCAGGGCAGGGGGGCCTTGATCAGCCACGCCATAACTTTCACCAGGGTCCCCAAGCACTTTTGCAGCTACTGGGCCTGTTCTGCCCAAAGCCCTGAGCAACCCCCAAGTCCCTCCCAGGAACCCCCACCTCTCTCAAACCCAACATGTCCCCCCGTCCCCTGGCAGATCCCCCCATGTCCCCATCAATGGCTTATTCCAATGTCTTTTTTTTTACCCTAGTTTTGTGTGTTTTGAAGGGACCAACAGAAATGAAAGGAAAATCCAGGCCACGGGGTGCAAGGAAGATGTGAAGCAGCTGGACAGGTGGTTTCTAACATGGATAACCGGCAACAGGGATGGCCTGGGCTCTGCTTACCGGGGTTCCCTGGGGATTACCCAGGGTGGATGCATCTGTGGTGGCTGGAGCTGGAGCAGCGCAGGAAGGTCTTCCTGCACTTGGGGCACTCACTGGGCTGCCCTTAGTGCTGGCTCTGTTGGTGTCTGCTCAAGATAGAGCTCTGAGAGAAGCTCTTCCCACACTCAGGACACTCATAGGGCCTCTCCCCACTGTGGATGCGCCAGTGGGTCACGAGGGTGGAGTTGTCCCTGAAGCCCTTCCCGCAGTCAGGGCAGCGAAAGGGCCGCTCCTCCGTGTGAATCCTCTGGTGCCTGACAAGATGAGAGCTGGTCTGAAACCTCTTCCTGCATTTATCACACTCATAGGGCTTCTCCCCAGTGTGGCCCCTCAGGTGGTAGATCAGGTGGGAGCGCTGGCAGAAGCTCTTCCCACACTCCCCACACTCGTAAGACCTCTCGCCAGTGTGGATCCTCTTGTGGACAATCAGGTTTGACTTGTGGGTGAATCTCTTCCCACACTCGGGACACTCATAGGGCCTCTCCCGGGTGTGCATGTGCTGGTGGCTGACAAGGGAGGAGTTGTACTTGAAGCCTTTCCCACAGTCGGGGCAGAGGAAAGGCCTCTCCTCTGTGTGAGTGCGCTGGTGCCTGAGGAGATCAGAGCTGGTCTGAAACCCCTTTCTGCATTTATCACACTCGTAGGGTTTCTCCCCGGTGTGCCTCCTCATGTGGACAGTCAGGTGGGAGATCCGGCTGAAACTCTTCCCACACTCCTCACACTTGTAAGACCTCTCCTCGGTGTGCCTCCTCAGGTGGACAATCAGGCAGGAGATCCAGCTGAAGCTCTTCCCACACTCCTCACACTTGTAAGACCTCTCCTCGGTGTGGCTCCTCAAGTGGACCATCAAGTTGGATCTCCGGCTGAAGCTCTTCCCACACGCCTCACATATATAGGGCCTCTCCCCCGTGTGGATTTTCATGTGGCAGATCAGGTTGGATTTCTGGCTGAAGCTCTTCCCACATTTCAAGCACTTCTGGGGCTTCTCCTTACCCTGAAGCTGCTCATAGACCACGAGCTCTGAGCTCCAGGCGCCTCCCCGGTCCAGGGTGGGCCTTTCCCCCTCAGATGCCTGAGATCTGCGTTTGCAGCCCCTCCTCGTGCGGGATCTCTGGGGTTTTTCCTCCCTGTTGGATTCCTGTGCTGTGGAGCTTCTCAAAACAGCCTCTTCCACAAGGTTCTGCTGTGGGGATTTGTCCACCCTGGTCTCCATCCTCAGCTCCTGGTCTGGGGGAGGAAGGACAAGGAGAGGATGGGATTTGCCTCCGTGCCACAGGGAAGGACAAGGAGAGGATGGGATTTGCCTCCGTGCCACAGGGAAGGACAAGGAGATCCCCCCAGTGCGTCCCCAGCAGGACGGCTTTGGCAGCAGGGTTGTCCTGCAGCCAGGATTCAGCCCGGAGAGGGGAACACCCTTGCGAGGGGGAAACCCTGGAGCTCCCCACAGCCTGGAGCAGAGTCAGGGGAAACGGGAGCGCTGAGACACCAAGAGCCCCGGCATTGCTAAGAGGGAGCCCAGAGAGGGGGATCTAGGGAACCCCTGGGGGCTGCAGGGAACCCCCAGCAGCACAGAGAAGGGGGAGCCTCAGAAGCCCAAGGTCAGAAGAGCAGAGAGGGGGGACCCTGGGGATTCCCGTGACAGCCTGGAGAGGGTGTGGACTCCTGGAGAGGAGAACGCTCAATAGATGCAGGACTCCAAGAAGTCCAAAGTGGAGAGACCAGAGAAGGGCAATTCATGGCGAGCTCTTTTTTGGAATAATCATGAGACATTCAAGTCTTGGCAGGCTTAAGGATGGTATTTCTCAGGGTTTTTCCAACTAATTTTTTTTGGTCTGGAGTTTTTTTTTGGGCAGGATCTTGGTGGTCTGGAGATTTTTATGGACACAAAATGTCTGGAGACTTCTAGAGATGGGTTGGGGCAGGAGGAATGCCCAACAAAATGCTCTCATACCTTGTTTTTCTCATTTCCAAACCTCAGCCAAGTCTGTTGCCCTGTCTCTGGGAACACCCGCTGGTGTCACCTCTGTACATTGTCCCTGCTGCCTGGTGTCGCTCTCTGATCTGTTCCCTGTGTCATCCCATTCCTAGTGTCCACCGTGCCTGGCATCAACCCCTGGTCCACGTCCATCTTGTCTTATGTTGCAATGCAAGATGTGACCAGCAGTATGTATTTTATCACCATCTGTTGAAACCAGGAGGAGCAGTGTTCTTTATCACTTCCATGACACATCCCTCCTAACACCAGGGCAGATATTCTCTATTAATGGGCAAGCTGTTAAAACCAGGTGAGGCAGGTTTATTTTTATCTCTTCCATAACCCATCATCCCTCCAGGGAGATATCTTCTGTTAATAGGCCATTGAGATTCACTGAGTGACTGATAAAATTAATCAACAGTGGGTGTTCCCAGAAACGGAGCTCACAGACTGGGCTAAGGTTTGGAAATGAGAAATCCTATTTCCAAGAGAAAAACAAGGTATGAGAGCATTTTATTGGGCATTCCTCCTGCCCCAACCCATCTCTAGAAGTCTCCAGACATTTTGTGTCCATAAAAATCTCCAGACCAAAAAAATTTAGTTGGAAAAACCCTGAGAAATACCATCCTTAAGCCTGCCAAGACTTGAATGTCTCATGATTATTCCAAAAAAGAGCTCCCCATGAATTGCCCTTCTCTGGTCTCTCCACTTTGGACTTCTTGGAGTCCTGCATCTATTGAGTGTTCTCCTCTCCAGGGGTCCACACCCTCTCCAGGCTGCCACGGGAATCCCCAGGGTCCCCCCTCTCTGCTCTTCTGACCTTGGGCTTCTGGGGCTCCCCCTTCTCTGTGCTGCTGAGGGTTCCCTGCAGCCCCCAGGGGTTCCCCAGATCCCCCTCTCTGGGCTCCCTCTTAGCAATGCCGGGGCTCTTGGTGTCTCAGCGCTCCCGTTTCCCCTGACTCTGCTCCAGGCTGTGGGGAGCTCCAGGGTTTCCCCCTCGCAAGGGTGTTCCCCTCTCCGGGCTGAATCCTGGCGGTCTCCTCTCTCTGGGCTACACGCTTCGGTGTCCCAGTGTTCTCCCCTCTCCTGTCCTTCCCCGTGAAGAAACAACCTCCTGGGACACCGCCAGAATCTCCCCAATGGGCATTTGCAGCTTAGCTTTGGAGTCCTTTGAGCTCCAAAAATCTCCCCATTCCCAAAAAAATACCCACCTATGGAGCACCCAGGATATTTGGTTGAGCTCCCCCTCTGTGATCACCTGAGATATGGAGGGGAAATGCCCCAGGGTCCGGGAGTGCTGCAGAGAAAGCGAGGGCTGGAGCCTGTGTTCCCCCCGCTTCCACTTCCCAATCCTCCTCCTCTCACCCAGCTCTTCCTCCCACCCGTCCTCCCCCTCTTCCTCCTCCACACCTCCTCCTCCTCCTCCTTCTTTTGTTCCCTCCAGCCCTTGTCCTGCTGCTTCTCCCTCCCTGCTCCACCATCCCATTCCTCCTGCCCCGGTCCTGCAGCCCTCGCAGCCCGCGGCAGGAGCGGGGATGGAGCCGGGACAGGTCGGGATGGGCAGTGCGGGGCTCTCAGCTGCTCCCACCCGCTGGGGCCGGGAGGAGCAGGAGGAGGAGAACCCTGCCTGGGGAGAAGGAGAGGCAAACTGGGAAAACTGGAGGCTGCACATCCACACTGGGGCTTGCTGGGGATGTTGGTTGAGGCCTTCCAGCCCCTGGGGCTCCTATCAGGCAGTCTGGGAGGGGGGAACACAGACAGGGCTGGGGGATGCCAGGAGTGGCATCGCTGGGAGGGACTGGGCTGTACTGGGATCATCCTGGGATCATTTTGGAAGTGAGTAGGAACCTGCCGGGCCAATTGAGACCATGTTAGAGGCTAATGTGATATACTGGGAATGACTGGGATCATTCTGAGAGTGAGTGGGAGATGCTGTGAGCAACTGGGAGCACGCTGGTAGCAAATGGCATCATACTGGGACTGATTGTGTTGATGTAGCTGGAGGCAGCTTGGACCATACTGGGATGGATTGGAAGCAGCTAGGATTATACTAGGACCATACTGGGAATGGTGGTACATGACTTGGATCATATTGGAAGTTACTGGGATCATACTGCTGTTAAAAGGGAGCAACTGGGATCACACTTTGGGCTACTGAGAGCAACGGAGAGTGTCTGAGGTTGGAAATGCAAGATGTGAGTGGAGGTATGTATTCTATTGCCATCTGTTAGAGGTGGGGCAGTTATCTTCTGTTAATTGGGCAGTTTTCTTTATCTCTTCCACAAGCCCTCCAGGGAGATATCTTCTGTTAATGGGCCATTGAGCCTCACTGCAGGACTGATAAAATTACCTCACCCCATTGGTAGATGTTCCAGCCATGGGGAGGAGCCAGGCATTCCTACCTGGATATAATCAGAGATTTGGAACACCACAGTCAGGCTTTTCCCACTGGATTCCCAGAGGAGCAGCTTTTCTTCTCCCCTGGATTCGCCGAGGAAGACCAGACCTATCTACACCACCACTGGACCTTTGGAGGAAAACTACACCCTTCTGCAGGAACCACTGCTTCAACAGAACCACATCTGTCCCTCCAGGAGGACTGCAGCCACCATTTAATTGGAGTGCAACAAACACCCTGACTAACAGGGTGTCAGCTTGGATTCTGACTCTGTCAGTGGTTTTCTTTCTACTATTACATATTTCATTTTATTTTTCCTAGCAAAGAACTGTTATTCCTATTTCCATATCTTTCCCTGAGAGCCCCTTAATTTCAAAATTATAGTACTTTGGAGGGAGGGGGTTTACATTTTCAATTTTAAGGGAGGCTCTGCCTTCCTTAGCAGACACCAAGACAGGCAGCGGGACCATCAAACCCAACGCGCCCAGCCCTTGTTTTCCCCCAAGCCAGGATTTCCTGTTTCTAAACCTTGGCCCGATGCAAGAGGAGGAGGTCGTGAGGAAGAGGAAGATGGCCCAGCAACCCCAAGCAGGTGAGGAGGAATTCAGTGCCCCTTTCCCCCTCTCTCCTGCTCCATCTCCCGCCCCAGCACGGCCCCCGGCTGCAGGACAACCCTGGTGCCAAAGCTGTCCTGCTGGGGACGCACTGGGAGGATCTCCTTGTCCTTCCCTGTGGCACGGAGGCAAATCCCATCCTCTCCTTGTCCTTCCTCCCCCAGACCAGGAGCTGAGGATGGAGACCAGGGCGGACAAATCCCCACAGCAGAACCTTGTGGAAGAGGCTGTTTTGAGCAGCTCCACAGCACAGGAATCCAACAGGGAGGAAAAACCCCAGAGATCCCGCACGAGGAGGGGCTGCAAACGCAGATCTCAGGCATCTGAGGGGGAAAGGCCCACCCTGGACTAGGGAGGCGCCTGGAGCTCAGAGCTCGTGGTCTATGAGCAGCTTCAGGGTAAGGAGAAGCCCCAGAAGTGCTTGAAATGTGGGAAGAGCTTCAGCCAGAAATCCAGCCTGACCTGCCACATGAAAATCCACACGGGGGAGAGGCCCTATATATGTGAGGAGTGTGGGAAGAGCTTCAGCCGGAGATCCAACTTGATGGTCCACTTGAGGAGCCACACCGAGGAGAGGTCTTACAAGTGTGAGGAGTGTGGGAAGAGTTTCAGCCAGATCTCCCACCTGACTGTCCACATGAGGAGGTACACCGGGGAGAAACCCTACAAGTGTGATAAATGCAGAAAGGGGTTTCAGACCAGCTCTGATCTCCTCAGGCACCAGCGCACTCACACAGAGGAGAGGCCTTTCCTCTGCCCCGACTGTGGGAAAGGCTTCAAGTACAACTCCTCCCTTGTCAGCCACCAGCATATGCACACCCGGGAGAGGCCCTATGAGTGTCCGAGTGTGGGAAGAGTTTCACCCACAAGTCAAACCTGATTGTCCACAAGAGGATCCACACTGGCGAGAGGTCTTACGAGTGTGGGGAGTGTGGGAAGAGCTTCTGCCAGCGCTCCCACCTGATCTACCACCTGAGGGGCCACACTGGGGAGAAGTCCTATGAGTGTGATAAATGCAGGAAGAGGTTTCAGACCAGCTCTCATCTTGTCAGGCACCAGAGGATTCACACGGAGGAGCGGCCCTTTTGGTCCTTTTTCACCTATACGAGTTGAGAAAGGACAGAGGATAGCTCAATTAGTTCTACTGGAGCAAATGACTAAAACATTACCCCCTCATCAATCACAGTCCCGGGGGAAGAGGGATTTGGCTCCAATGGAGGATTTACTCAGTTAACAATGGACTTAAACGTTCGTCTAAAATGTCCTGTATTGATAGAGTATCAGGGTGACAGGCAAACCTTGGAAGGTTTATTAGATATTGGTGCAGACTCCAGGATTATCAGCCTGGATTGCTGGCCCCACAACTGGCCGTTACAGCCAACCACAGCAGCAGTTACCGGGGTTGGAGGCTTAACACTTGCAAGGAAATCACCCATGTTATCAGTAACTATCTATTGAAAAATTTTACGGAGTGTTTTCTCTGTTGTGCCTTTGCCTCCTACTGTGCAGTGCCTCATTGGTCGGGACATTTTGGCTCAAATGGGGGTTGTGCTGACAAATGAGTACCCTTTGGGCTAATGGCCATTGTGTGGACTTTCCCAATCCCACTCATTTGGAACACGGACACACCAGTGTGGGTTAAGCAATGGCCGATAAAAAGGGAAAGTCTGGAACAAGCACATGTACTAGTACAAGAACAATATGAGCAGGGTCATTTACAGTTGTCAGTAAGCCCATGGAATACCCCTATTTTTGTTATTTAAAAGAAGTCGGGAAAATATCGTTTGCTACAAGATTTACGGGCTGTAAATGAATAAATAGAGCCTATGGGAGCCTTACAACCAGGTTTGCCTAACCCAGCCATGTTGCCAAAGGACTGGCCACTGTTAATTGTGGATCTTAAGGACTGTTTTTTTACTATTGCTCTTCACCCTCGAGACACTCGGAGGTTTGCATTTACCTTACTGGCTTTAAACAGGGAAGAACCAGACAAGAGATTTGAATGGCTTACTCTCCCACAGGGAATGCGCAACAGTGACCCTTGTGTCAGCTGTATGTTGACAATGCTTTACAACCTTTGCGACAGGCCTGGGCCAAAACAACGATTTATAATTACATGGATGATATTTTATTTGTGCAGCCACAACCTTTTACAGGTCAACAAATTCAAGAAATACATAAGGCCCTGGAACTACATGGCTTGGTTGCAGCTCCTGAAAAAATTCAATTATCTGCACCCTGGAGATATTTAGAATGCAGATTACTGATCAGGTTGTTACCCCCCAGAAATTGTAATTGAATATTAAAGTACATACATTGCACGATGCTCAAAAGTTACTTGGTGATCTGCAATGGCTGCACCCTATTGTGGGCATCCCAAATGAGTGGTTAGATGAACTTCAACCTTTACTAAAAGGGACTGACCCAGAATAACCTGTCCATATAACCTCTGAGCAGGTTAAGACACTTCAGCAGATATTGGGCAGTGTGACACAGGGCAGTGTCCCGAGACGAGATCTTAACCTCCCCATACAGCTGACAGTTGGGTGTGGAACTAAATTTTTACTGGGTGCACTTATTCAGCAAAACAGAAAAACGGGGGAGGCGTGGGCCTTAGAAGGGGAAGGTCCTCCACTTCAACAGCATAAAACCCTTCTTCAAAAAATTGAAATTTTGGCTGACCTGCTAAAGAAGGGTCGTGAACAGGCATTACAGATTACGGGAAAGGAGCCTGATCAGATATGGATACCAATGCAGAAAGATACGTTGACCTGGTACGTGATAAACAGTATGGAATTACAAGAGGCACTGCTGGGAGCTGGAAGTGTGATTGCCACTGATGATATTCCCAATATACCATTGAACTGGGTAGGGCAGTGGGGTTGGATTCAATGCCCAAAAAGATCACAGAAAGCCACTGTCGGATGCTATAACAGCCTACACGGACACAGGAAGAAAGTCAAGAACTGCTGCAGTGACCTGGCAGGA
Organism: Melospiza georgiana; assembly: GCF_028018845.1. Classification (NCBI taxonomy): domain Eukaryota; kingdom Metazoa; phylum Chordata; class Aves; order Passeriformes; family Passerellidae; genus Melospiza; species Melospiza georgiana. The sequence continues at coordinate 493,187 of NC_080463.1, read as the reverse complement.
AAAGGGATAATGGCACCATCAAATTCTCCAGGCTTCCGAGTTGGATACTTTACAAACAATGGAGCTATTGGCTGTTGTATGGGCCATGATGTCTTTTTTGGGGCCCCTCAACATAGTGACAGATTCTTTGTATGTTGCAGGAGTGTGTGAGTGAATAGAGGATGCATCTATAAAAGAGGTTCAAAATCAGAAGTTACATGAGCTGTTTATTCAGTTACAGAGGGCAATTAAGCTGAGAAAACATCCCTTTTCTGTTATCCATATCAGAAGTCACAAGTGGGATATTGGTCTAGGAGAGGGCAATGTGCAAGCAGATAAACTAGTCTCAATCACACAAATTACTCCAATTCCCAGGCAGACTATGGCCAGAGAGGCACATTCCATGTTTCACCAAAATGCAAAGGGCCTCCATAGAGAATTTCAGATATCTATGGAAGAGGCATGGGCAATAATCAAAGCCTGTCCCATATGTAGTCATCATAATGGGGGCTGCGGGTTAGGTCTGGGAGTTAACCCAAGAGAGTTGAGTACAAACTAGTATAATAGGTCCAATTTCTGCAGATCAAGATCCCAACCAAGCGTGGGACAATTGTCTGAGAGACCTAAAGAGGTTAAATCTGAGCAGATCAAGGAGAAAGAAGGGGAAAGGAGAGACATTCTTAACGACTTGTGGGAAACATGTTTATCTCCCGAATGTTTGGGTTGTTCAAAGCAGTGCCTGGGGAGACCAGGGTGATGTGGCACATTTATGCTGTTACCTTGCTAATCCTCACCCTCTTAGCAGACAGTGCAGATGCTGCCGGAAAAGTGAAAACTCATCATGCATGGGCCCCACCTCAGCCTAAGACTAACATTTGGGTCACCCTCGCAAACTTAACTAACCAGGAGGCCATTTGCCTGTTGTTATCTTCTCCTGGTAACTCATTTACAACTTGCTTGGTTGGGCTGCCAGCAGATCCCTGGCCATGTCCCTCAGGTGTACCCACCTGCAAAACTGACAATCCTAAGACAAGTGTAGATAATTGGGACCAATGGGTTTCTCATTTCCCCATAGCACCACAGGAACCCCAAGAATTGGAGCTGTTAGGTTCAGTGATGGCAGATGCATGTATTAATTTTAACCACAGAAGCCAGCTTTCAGCCAAGAACCATTCCACCATTGTAACTTCCAGCATGGCTGTGTATCGTAATGCAACAGCTTGGTGCAATTATACCACTATTGAAGTGAAGGGAGATGACCATCCAATTGATGAGCATCGAACTCCGATTTATTGATCAAATCAGCCACTTTATATAACAGTGTTAATTAACTTCATGCATATTGCAAAATTTGAGCTCACGATAGGTTACAGAGAAAACTCTAACCCCTCCTTTTGTTTATAATACCTGTGGTTTGTCTATTGAAAACAGGATCAGTGTTCTCAGAGAGCCCAAGGACAGAATGTTTGCCTGTCATGGGAAAACTGTCTGAGAATCTTATTGTTTATAAAGTGGTGCTTGAGAGAGCCTAATTATTTATAGAATCAAGCCTGGGAATTGCTTTACAACTACCTTTTACTTTTCCCTCAACTGTATGCCTTCATGGCCTCTTTCTTTCAGCCATGCATGAACCAGACTCTCCACATACCACAAGAAAAGTGTCGATCTCATCAAATGACCGTATTCAATTGCCAGCAGGTTACTTCTTAATCTGTGGGGACCGTGCTTGGCCTGGTGTCCCATCGATGCTGCACGGGGGGGCCATGTACAATTGGCCCTGTAAGCTGTCTCTGCTTACACCCAATACATCCATGATATTAAACATGAGCTGCCACCATCGTCAACATAAGAGAATGTTTCATGCATTTACTGCTGACTGTAGGGATGATGTAAAATTTTGGTCCCCAGGGGCAATAATTGCAGGGGTGGCAGCTGCAGGTGCCCATGGTGCCCTAAATAAGTTGGGATGCTGGCTTGCAAAACAAACCAATGCCACCTCTTTGACACTTTCTAGCCTTTTGCTTGATGTTGATTTTATTTGTCATGCAACGCTTCAAAATAGAGCTGCGATTGACTTTCTTTTACTTGCACAAGGCCATGGCTGTGAAGAATTTGAGGGCATGGGTTGCATGAATCTTTCTGACCATTCGCAGTCTCCATCCATGCCCCCCTCGCAGAATTGCAAAGGTTAACTGGAAACTTACAGGTAGAATCAGGTTTCCGTATTGATCGATGGCTCTCATCGTTAGGCCTGGGATCATGGTTACGTTTTGTTGCTAAAGTTAGCATTATAGTGGGCATTATAGTTCTGTAAGTAGTGTTAATTTTGCCATATTTTTGCATGTGCTTACAGAACATGGTGCAAAGGATGATATCTGCTGCATTTAATCAGACTATGCTTGTGCAACAGGAAAACAGGGGAAGTGTGGAGAGCTTTGTGGACAGTTGGTTAGATGAGAAAGGTCACGTCGACATAATGCAGCTGGTTAAGCTTGAAGGGGACAAGCATAGAAGCCAGTAGTCAGTGTCCAATAACAGGCAAAGACATTGTGCCCTTGGTGCAAACAGCAGGATAGGGGAGAAAATCTTTGGCAGAAATACGAAGAAAAGTTTCAATAAAATATCCACAAGAATGCAGAAGTTGGCGTAGTTGGCTGATAAGTTACTAGGCAATAGTGAGCTCACCTTTGCGATATGTATGAGCCTAATTAACACTGACATAAAGATGTGTGCCTATCAATAAAGATTTGAGATTTGCTGATCACTCATATTGCATGCCGCATTTCTCCCGCCGATCTCAACATTCTTATTACTCTTTCTTTTAGTTGCTATTAATAAACTTTTCTTTATACCCTTTTAAAGTTTTGAGCCTGTTTTGCCTTTCTCCTAATCCTATCTCACACCAGGAAATGAGTAAGTATATTCCAGTGAGTGCACTAGTAATCAGCCAAAACTGAACACACCACAATAATTGATGCATTCACCAAGAAATCTCAAATTGGAGAACCAAAACATAAAAGGAAACCTTCCTGATGAACTGCAATAGAGCAGAGGAAAATCAAGGCAGAGCCATGGTTTGTCAGGAATTGCTTGATCCTCATGAGCCCCGTGGTGCATTTTGACCTGAGCACTGGAACCTCATGGCCTGAGAGGAGATGGCACAAACCTTTCCAGGAGGAAAAGTCAGAGGAAACACCCAAAGTGTCTCAAAGCATGAATGGGTCCTACTGAGGTCCATCCTCAACACAGGCTCCTCATGGACTCTTTGGAGGAGAGATTTGGTGGCCAGGATGGCACAAAAACCTCTCAGATACTCAGTGTGGAATGGAAAATCCTTAAAAGTACCTAAAGGTATCCTTAAAATACCTTTAAAAACCTTGAGTACCTCAAAGTATTAATGAGCACCACTATGTTTCAGTACAAAGCTCTCAAGGGACTCGTTAAAGCAGATAACTGGGGCCATGATTACACAAACCTCTCACAGAGTCTGTACCAAAAGGAAAACACCAAGTACCTTAAAATAACTGAAGTACCCTGAAGTATTAATGAGCCCTACTGAGTGTTGTTACTGACAAAGCCCCTCCAGGGACTAATTACAGCAGATAATTGGAGGCCATGATTGCATAAACCTTTCAGAGACTCCAAGGCAAAAGCCAAACCCAAAGTCCTTTGAAAAACCTGCAGAGAGGCTCCCGGCACAGAGGCAGCTCCTGGCAAGGGCAGCACTGCAGAGAGACAGCTCTGCCCAGGAGCAGCTCCTGTGCACAGCGCAGCAGGGCTGGGGCACTGCCTGCAGCCACCCCGGGCACAGCACAGAGGCACAGAGGGGTTAAACTCAGCCTGGGCTGGGAGCACAGAGCAGAGCTCACTCAGGGCTCACCAGAACAGAAATCAGTCCAGGTTTGAAACAGGCATTCCCTTGCTGTGGGAGAGAAGCTGCCGTTCCTGCAGGGATCTCCTGGAGCTGGCACATCCCACAGCTTTGAGGACCTTTCAGGAGGACTCTCAGAGCTGCTCCAGGGCAGGGCTGTGGCCCCAGGGCAGGGCTGGCTTTCCCTGCTGCCCCAGTCCAGGCACAGCCCAAGGCAGCTCCTGTTGCCAGGCTCTGCTGCAGGGCTGAGCAGCCGGGGCTGCAGCCAGGGGTGCCCAGGGCTGTCCTGCAGAGCAGGGTCCTGCAGCCCAGGGCGCTGTGCTGGGGCAGGGACTCTGCTGCCTGCCAGGGACAGCTCTCAGCCAGCCCTGGCAGCTGCTCCCAGCGCTGGAGAGAAGCTGTGGGGGGAAGGAGCCACCCTGAGCTGGGCAGGGGCTGCTGCTGAGAGGGGCTGGGTGGGGCAGGGATGCTCCCAGCTCCAGACCTGCCTGGGCACAGCTCCAGAGGACACTTCTTAAAAGAAGGTAAGCCTGGGATTGCTGGAAAAATCAGGAGCTTTTCTGAGAGTTTTCAATTTCCTACTTGGAGAAGAATGGGAAGGTTGGGGTGATGACAAAAAGATTTTTGTATTTTTTACATTTTATATATTCATAGCTCTCTAAATTACTATCATATAGTTACAATACTATAATCCTTACTTAACTCTATTTAACTCTTAACTCTATTAAACCACTATTATATTCTTATATAGCTTTAATCCTGAATTAAATCTAGTATGTTTCCTTACCTTTCTCTTAATAACCTGACTGTCTAAATATATTCCTAAAATGCTGTATAGTCCCATTCTTTTATATAGCCCTGAAATACTATATAGTATTCTAGGAACTGGACATATAGGAACATTTTGGGTTTTGAGAATGAGCAGAATATGAGCAGTCATTATAAAAAGTGAAGGCAAAGAAGCCTTTGGACCTACTCCAATGGGTTGACCAGGGGTGTGTAACTAGGGAAACTGAATCTCCTTTTGGATGTTCCTGTTAAATATCCTAATTAATCAACCTTAATAATTTGTTCAAATCAGGAGCTGGGTGTGCCCCATCCCCACTGGGACACCTGGAAGCTTCCAATAAATGTCTGGTTTTTACTTTACTGTTCTAACACTGTTGCAAGGGGTTTTTTTTTTGTTTGTTTGTTTTTTTCCTCTTTGGGTTATAGACAGCAGAGGGATGAGAGAAGCAGAACAGGAATTGTAATCTCAGAATCACAGAACATTTTGAGTTGAAAGGGACACATAGGATCATCAAAGGAATGTTTGAACATTTACACAGACTCCAGAATTGTAACTTTGGGTGGTCAGTATCTCTGCTGGGAGCCTCCCAAAGGCCCTCAGCCACTCCTCAGCCCTGGACAGCAGCAGCATCACCTTTGCAGGGCCCAGCAGGGCTCTCCTGAGCTGCCCTTGCCCAGCTGCACACAGAGCCTGCCCCAGCCAGGGCCCTGCACACAGGCAGGTTTCTGTAGGGCCCCGGCCAGGGCACACAGGCTGGGATGGGCTCTGTGAGCGCTGGCAGGGACAAGGCTCCTCTCAGAAGGGAATGTCCAGGCCCAGGGAGATGCTCAGGGAAGGAGAGGGGGCTGAAGAGAGCAGTGCTGGGGGCAGGATGAGGGCACGGTTGGTGTGTGGGAGGTGCCGGGCACAGCTGGGCACGGGAACACTGTCCTGAGTGCCGGGCTGTCTCTGCCCTGCCCTCTCAGGCAGAGCACCACAACATCCTCTCTTGGTTACCCACTGCCCTGATATTGACCCTGTTACCTGCTGCTCTCAGGGAGGCTCTGGCATTTGCAGCAGCTGAGTCAGGCACTGCCATTGGCATTCCTGCCAGGCAGGGCTGTCCATGGGAATGGGGTGTCCAAGCTTCCCTGGCACCTGTGGGGCTGTGGGCAAAGCAGTCCATGGGAAAGGGGAATGAGCTGAGCCCCCTCCCTTGGATCCCATCATGGGCACAGCTGGGGATTTCCTTGCTGTGCCCTTCCAAGCTCTGAGCTGCCCTCCTGGGGGCAAATCTGTGCCAGAGCCTCTGGGAGTTCCCTGAATGTCCCACGGGGAAGGGCAGAGCTGCCAGAGCTGAGGAAATGCTGTTGGGTTTGCCAAGGGAGCCGTGAGTGTCCTTGGCACAAGGAGGTGCTGAGACCTTGCCCAGAGACCTTGAGAGAGGGTGAGACATTCAGGGATCCCTCTGCTCTGGGCAGGGTCTGGTTTATTCCAGGCTGACCCAGGAGTGTGATTGTGCTCTGATTTCAGCCAAAGGTGCAAAGCCAGGGCAGTTTGGAACAAGCCCATCCAGCCCCTCATCTTCCCTCAGCCACAGGGAATCCTTTGCCTCTCCCATCTCTCAGTGGCAAACTCTGAGTGCAGCAGGAATGCTGGGGATTCCTGACCTCAGAGAGCCAGAAATGATGTGTGGGTAGGAAAACAATTCCTAAAAAAACCTTCTGCTATTCATGTCTTATAGGACTGTGAATGCAGATGCTACCAAGCCTGTCTGCATTAGAAGCGATTCCCCTGTCAAATCTTGAACATCCAGCCTTGTCCCTCTGCCACATGGCCACAAATCCAGGGCAGCAAGGCAGGGATGGCTCCTTGAGAGCCCCCAAGCACAGGCCTGGCTGCTCCTGGCACACTCAGCCAGCACAACTAGAGCTCAGGCAGGGACATGGCTGAAGGTTTTCCCAGAGCAGGAACAAGGCTACAGGAACAGTCTGCGGGGAATAGCCCAGGCTTGGCTCAAAGCAGCCCATCCTGACTTGTCACTGTCCTTTCTCCATGAACAGGTCCCCATGTGCAGCCCCAGCAAATGTCCAACAGCAGCTCCATCAGCCACTTCCTCCTGCTGGCATTGGCAAACACGCGGCAGCTGCAGCTCCTGCACTTCTGCCTCTTGCTGGGCATCTCCCTGGCTGCCCTCCTGGGCAACGGCCTCATCATCAGCGCCGTAGCCTGCGGCCACCACCTGCACACGCCCATGTTCTTCTTCCTGCTCAACCTGGCCCTCACTGACCTGGGCTGCATCTGCACCACTGTCCCCAAAGCCATGCACAATTCCCTCTGGGACACCAGGGACATCTCCTACACTGCATGTGCTGCTCAGCTCTTTTTCTTTCTGTTCTTCATCTCAGCAGAATTTTGCCTCCTGACCATCATGTGCTATGACCGCTACGTGTCCATCTGCAAACCCCTGCACTGTGGGACCCTCCTGGGCAGCAGAGCTTGTGCCCACATGGCAGCAGCTGCCTGGGCCAGTGCCTTTCTCTATTCACTGCTGCACACAGCCAATACATTTTCTCTGCCCCTGTGCCATGGCAATGTCCTGGGCCAGTTCTTCTGTGAAATTCCCCAGATCCTCAAGCTTTCCTGCTACAAATCCTATCTCAGGGAATTTGGGCTCATTGCAGTTAGTGTCTGTTTTGGTTTTGGCTGTTTTGTGTTCATTGTTTTCTCCTATGTGCAGATCTTCAGGGCTGTGCTGAGGATCCCCTCAGAGCAGGGACGGCACAAAGCCTTTTCCACCTGCCTCCCTCACCTGGCCGTCGTCTCCCTGTTCCTCAGCACTGCAGCATTTGCACATCTGAAGCCCCCCTCCATGTCTTCCCCATCCCTGGATCTGGCCCTGTCAGTTCTGTACTCGGTGGTGCCTCCAGCCCTGAATCCCCTCATCTACAGCCTGAGGAACCAGGAGCTCAAGGCTGCAGTGAGGAGACTGATCACTGGATGCTTTCAGGAACATTAAACTACTGGCCAATTTCTGCCAATCACTTGTACTAAAAGACGTCTTTCATACTTCTTGTTGCTTTGGTTGTGGTTTGTTTTTTTTTTCCTTTGTATTAGTTTTTCATATTGTCCACAAAGAAATGTCATTGTTTGTGCAATTTCTCATTTTGTTTCTCTCCACCTTCCATGTGGCCAGAGACTGTGTCAATGAGGGGCAGCACTCTTGGTGGCTTTAAAGGACCCAAAGGATCTCCCAGCAAAGTTTTCTGCAGTGATGCCCTTTTGTTGCCTTCTCAGGAGCTGCAGCAGCAATGTCTGTGTGCAGAGCTGGGGTCAGATCAGTGCTAGCACAGCATCTCTGGTCCTGCTGGCCGCACCATTCCTGATCCAGGCCAAGAGCCATTGGCCTTCTTGGCCACCTGGGCACACTGCTGGCTCATGTCCAGCCTGCTGTCCATCAGTCCCTGCAGGCCCTTTCTGCCTGGCTGCTCTCCAGCCACTCTGTCCCCAGCCTGTAGTGCTGCAGGGGTTGTTGTAACCAAAGTGCAGGACCCGGCACTTGGTCTTTTTAAACCTGACCTTGTTGGATTCATCCCCTGGATCCAGCCTATCCAGGTCACTGTGCAGAGCCCTCCTATGTTCCCACAGAATCAACACTCAGATCCAGCTTGGTGTCATCTGCAAAGACGTCCTTTGTTTCGTGGAGCCCCTCAGTGTCACAATGGCCTCCTTGTTACACCAGGCCCTGCACTGTCACACTGGTCTCCTTGGTTCCATGAGACCATGCAGAGCAACAATGGTGTCCTTGGTTCCATGGGGCCCCAAAATGTGACAGTTGACCCCTTGGTTCTGTGGGGCTTCACAGTGTCACAGTGTTCTCAATGCCCTAATACTGCCTTGTCACCCAGACCATGCCACTGAGTGCCACTGGAGAGGGACAGTGACTCTGCCACCTTCCCCCCTAGCCAGCCCATTCCAATGCCCACTCACCCTTTCTGTGAAGAACTTCTTCCTATTGCCCAGCCTGAACCTCCCCTCGTGCAGCTTAAGGCTGTGTCTTCCTGTCCTGCCCTCCAGCAGATCCACACTCACACCCACCTTGGTGCCATCTGCAGTTTGTGAATGCTGGACTCGATCCCCTCAGCCAGATCATTAGTGAAGATATTAAACAGGACTGAGCCCAGCACAGATTCCTGGGGGACACCACCAGTGCCTGGACACCAGCTGGGTGCAGCACCATCCCCACCACTCTCTGGGCCCAGCCTCCAGCCAGCTCTTTACCCTGGGAAGGGTGAACATGTCCAAGCCATGGGCTGCAGCTTTTCCAGGGAATTCTGTGGCTCATGGCTTTAAAGGCTTTGAAGTCCAGGCACACAACATCCACAGCCTTTCCTGCATCCACAGGTGGGTCATCTGGTCATAAAAGGAGACCAGGTTGGTCAGGCAGGACCAGTTACCCCTAAATCCACGCTGGCTGGCTCTGATCCCTCGGCCATCCTGTGGGTGCCCTGGGATGGCACTCAAGGTGATCTGTTCCATAACCTTGCTGGGCACCCAGGTCAGGCTGACAGGCCTGGAGGTCCCCAGCTCCTCCTTCCAGCCCTTCTTGGGGATGGGCTCACACTGGCACCTCCAGCCCTCTGGGACCTTCCTGCTGAGCCAGCACTGATGGTAAATGATGGAGAGCAGCTTGGGGAGCTCATCCACAGCTCCCTCATCCCCCTGGGATGGATCCCATCCAATCCCATACACCTGTGAGAATCTGAGAGGCTCAGCAGGTCAGCAACTGCTGCCTCCTGGATTCCAGGGGCTGTTCTGCTCCCTGTGGCCATCTAGACGCTCAGGAGAGCACTTGTCCTGAGGACAGCCTTTCCTAATATTGAAAATTGAGACAAACAAGGTGTTAAGTAGCTCAGCCTTGTATTTATCTTTAGTTACTGTATTTCCTACTGCATCCAATAAATAGTAGAGGTTCTGTTTGTCTGGTGTTTTACTATAATTTTATTTATAGAAGCATTTCCTCTTATTTTTCACGGAAGTGGCCAGGTTAAGCTCTAGTTGAGCTTTCACCTCCTTCCTTTTCTTTTTGCATAACTTAACAACATTCTTAAACACTTTCTGAGTTGCCTGTTCTTCTTTCCAAAAGTGATGCACCCTCTTTTTACCCCTGAGTTCCCACAAAGGCTCCATGGGCAGCCAGGACAGTAATTTTCCTCACTAGATCATGTTTTGCCACACTGGCAGAGGCTCCTCCATCCCCTTAAGATTACTTTCATGAAGTGTGTCCATCCTCCCTGGACCCTTTTGTTTTTAAGGGCTGTTTCCCTTTAAAGAATCAGTACCTGATTTGGTACTCCCCAAATCTGCATCCTAAATAGGCCAAAGTCTGCCCTTCCTAATTCCAGTGCAGAAGTTTTGTTGCTGCCCCTCCTTCTTTCACAGAACATTGAAAACTTGATTATTTCATGGTCACTGTGCCCCAGGCAGCCTCCGAGCCCCACATCTCCCACCAGCCCTTCTCTGTTTGTGAACAGCAGCAGACAGAGCTTTCCTTGGCAGTGGGAATGTTAAATTCTGTAAAACAGAAAAGTCCTTAACCCTAGTGTAGCATTTAGAAACACCATTATTTATTCAGCTGGATGCACGGGGAACAGCTCCTCTCAAAGCTGTGCATGCTGAGTACAGGAAAGTTTCTGTTTATATTCTGTATTTTGCACACATATTCATTGATTGCCCTGGACTAAACATGCATATGATATTCATTTCCCCAAAATCATTAACATATTTCTTCTCCCCTTTACCCATGTGCTCTTCTGTCCTGGGGGTCTCTCTGGTGGTCCCTGGTGGTCGTGGACCCCGATGTTCCAGTGGCCCTGGCTGAGCTGGCAGGACACTGAGGCTGCTGAACTTCCAGTTCCCCTTCTCACACAATGGGCATTGAGTGGTTTCCATAGGGCTGGGGTTGTGGAGAACCAGCATTGTGTGTGCTCACCTGGTGTAGACAATTGATCATCTGATAACATGAGGTCACAGAGTGGGCTATGACATCACAGAGTGGGTTATGTGAGGTCACTGAGCAACTACAGCATCATAGACTGTGAAGCCCCAAAACAGATAGTCTTCAAGAAATAATGAGTTAAAACATAGAATGTGAGGCATTTGAAGAAAGCATAGTATTAGGAAACACATAGAGCAATTAATCAGCTAAAACATGGAACACAATGACAGGAAAGAGATAGGGATAAGAAGAACTGGTGGGCTAAGCATGTTCAGAGCCAACAATGTCAAACTGACCCTAAGGACTTTGCCAAGCCATAGAGACCAAGCCAAGTACACCGGGAATTGACCAAATTAGGAAAGGAATTCAAAAGTTTAAGGAGGAAGACTCATCAGGAGACCCCAGCCTATGATGAAGGCAACCGGAACGACCACCAAGATGATCCTCAAAAGAGGTGTCCCCGCCCACGCTCCACCTACACCACACCCCCTATGAATATTCATGCAAAGATATGATTATGTATATGATCTGATGTAATCCTATATTCAAAACTGTATAAAAGGCTTGCTTTGTTACGGGAAACTTAGAAATCCATTTTGTGATTTCTCCGACGCGTCGTAATAAATACCTCCTGCTTATCTGACCTAGACTGAGTCTCTTAAGCAGTTATTCTCGCCTTTTTGGGGCAAAATTCGGCATCAACTGTCTCTGTGACATCACATAGCCAGTTGTGACATCACAGGGCAGAGGACTAACATCACAGAGCAGGCTGTGACATCAGAGACCAGCTGTGTGACATTAGAGAGCAGACTATGACATCACAGAGCAAGCTGTAACATCCCAGCAGGGCTGTGTGAGCTCACTGGGTTGGTCACTCTGCCCCAGCTCCCCCTCACAGTTTCTCCCAACAACTACAATGCTGTTCATGCCCAGCAGGGTCCCTGTCCCCTGGGATCCCCCCGGCCCACCTGGAGCCACAGTCTCCACCAAAGGATGTTCCACACAATCCACCCCAGAGCCTGACAGGGAACAAGGGGCCAGGACAGTGTGACCAGGACAGCTAGGACAGGGATTATCCAGGTCACTGTGGCCTGGGTTGGGTTCCCCAGCGCAGGAAAGATGTCTGGCAGCTGGAGCAGGGTCTGGGAAGGGCCTCCAAGGTGGGGCTGGAGCCCTTGGGCTGTGAGCAGAGGCTGAGGGAGCTGGGCTTGTCCAGCCTGGAGCAGGGAAGGCTGAGGGGCTCCTCATCCCAGCCTGGCAGTGCCAGCAAGGAGGGGATGGAGAACACAGAGCCAGGCTCTTCACCGGGGGCTGGGGGAGACAAAAGCCAATGGGTGGAAGGGGAAGAGGGGAGATCAGCCAGGGCATGAGGAGATGAAATGAGTCAGGCTGCTTTCAGAATTTCCTCAACAACAAGAGCAGCCTGAGCCCCTTCTCCATCCATGACTGAAAGCTTTGCAAATCAGGAATTGTTCAGGCTGCTTTGCCCCCATTCCAGGATGGGCATCCTGATACAAGAATTTAGGTGTGTTTATATCCACCACAGAACCATATTTTTGTAAAAATAATTTTAATACGGAAATCACCTGTGGATGGCAGACTCATCAGATACTGCTGGGATGTTGCACATTGCTCAGGGAAGAGCTGTGATTGTTATTGAATTGTATCCTGTTCAACCATGGTCTGTTGGCCATGAAGAGAAACTTTCTGTGCCTCTGAGTCTCATCAGTTCCTGACCCCCAAAGGACACAAACCTGGTGAGTTCTGGTTCCCACTCCAGTGGTGGCACCTGCACCTCCCTCCATAGCCAGAGCAGAGCTCCCTTGTCCCAGAAAGTCCCTGGCAATGCAGGGATGAAGGAAACAGGACAAGCTGTGGGGATCAGGGGCAGGGCACAGCCAGGGATTTGGGGTGGTTGTGAGCCCAGGGCAGGACCTGGCCCCTGGCCTTGGTGAACCTCATCCAACTGTCCTGGGCCCATGGATGGCTCCAGCCTGGCCAGATCCCTCTGCAGAGCTTCCTGCCTTCCAGCACAGCCACACTCCCACCCAACTTGGGCTCACCTGATACTAATTTAAAAAGGGGAAAAATAAACTAAACAGGACAAAACAATTCTCCTTTCATTATTTTTAATGTAGTAGATTCACTTTGAATAAACTTCTGAAATCTGCCTGATTAACCACAGAAGAATTCAAGACTTGAATTATTCCCATGGGGTTCTCTTGTTTGGGTGTTTTGAACAAATGTTGATCAGCTTTTCTCACTGAATTTCTCAATTGAAGAGTTCAAGAATGAAAAGACCTCCAGAAAAGTAAACTTCTTCTCCAACCTCCAAGGTGCTGAGGATCCATCCCCATCAGAGCAGCAATGAACAGAAATGGGCACAGCTTTGTGGCTGCCCCAGCTTTGGCATGGGCCCTGGGCCTGGAGCAGGAGCAGCTCTTGAGGGCCCCAAGGCCGGGGCTCTTGTGCTGCCCTGGGCAGATGGGATGGCAGCAGGGGCTGCAGAGCTCTCAGCACCTCAGCCCGAGGGGAGCAGGGCAGCCAGGGAGCCTCCTTTGGCCTTGGCCCAGCACCTTCCCCCATGGCTGGGGCTGAGTCCTGTGGCGGCTGCAGCTGCTGCTGTGCCCTTGCCAGGGGCTGAGGCCGTGGGGCAGTGCCCAGAGCAGCCTGGCCTGAGCAGAGTTTTGGGGCCAGAGCCAGCTGGGCTGGGCTGGGGAGAGGCCCTTGGTGCTGCCCAGAGCTCAGGGCAGCTGGCAGAGCTTGCAGGGAGCTGGGCTGGGCTCAGAGAGTCTGGCCCAGAAACCATCAGTGTCCATCTCAGCCTTGCTGAGCGTGCAGGGGCCAAGAAGAGCAGCCCAGGGTCTGCAAGTTCTCTGGATGGGAGCTGAGCTTGTGAGCCCCTGATCCCTGCCAAGTGCTGGGGCTGCACTTCCAGCTCCAGAGGAGATGGGACAGATGGGAGCACAGACAAATCATTCCTGCTGCATTCTTTCTTGTGTTTGCCTGTACAGGTGACCTGGATCCATATCTAGACAAGGTGTTTTGTGTAAGATAACACTGGTAGAGGGATAAGAATAATATTATGTAGCTGAAAATAATATTTCACGCATAATACACCATGAGAAAAAAAGGCATATATTATTAGAAGAGCATCTGAGTTTTTCAGAGGAGGAGAGATTCATTGATGTTCCAGTAGTTAAACCTGTTCAAATACTTTCCTCTGGGCTTCCTTCAGTTTAGAGGTAACCACCAGAGCCCAAGGCCAGCCAGAGCTCTCTGTCCTGGCAGCTTTTGCCTGGGAGAACCCTTGCATATAGGGAATTTTCAGGGGGAATATCAATTTTGGCCATGGGTACCTGGACCGATGGATAGTTCTTTTCCATAGGAAGGAAAGCACAGAGCCCCAGTTCTCCAGAGGCTGATGAGAGGCAGGCCTCAGCATTCCAAGATCAGCTGGACCTGTCAGGTGGCCCCTGAGGGGCCAAACCAGCCAGATCTGTTCCATGTTCCCTTGCTTTCATGGCACTCTGCAGTGTCACAATGTCCTCCTTGCTTCTGCAGTGTCACAATGGCCCCATGCTTCCATGAGGCCCTGCAGGGTCACAGTGGCCCTTTGGTTCCATGGGGCCCCACAGTGTCACAATGGACTCCATGATCCCATGGGGCCTTGCAATTCCACAATGCTCTCCATGGATCCACGGTGCCCTGCAGGATAACAACGGCCCTTTGGCTCCACGAGGCCCTGGAATGCAGCAATGGCCTCTTGGTTCCACAAAGCCCTGCTGCTCCACACTGGGCCCTAGGGACCGTGCAGCCCAGCAGAGCCACAGTGATGGCCTTGGTGCCACGAGTACCCACAGTGTCACAATGATCCCTTGGTTCAACATTATCCCACAATGTCACCAAGGTCTCCACAGGAAAGAAACCACAGAGCCCCAGTGTTTCAAGGGCAGATGAACCATAGTCACCAGAGGCCAAGCCGAGAAAAACCAGTCGATCCTGGCAGCTTTGTCTCGGAGCAACTCTTGGATATTGGAAATTTTGCATGTGGAATCCCAATTTCAGCCAGTTTCAGCCTGGAGGAGAAGGTCAGTTCTTTTCCACAGAAAGGAAAGCACAGAGCCCTTGTGTTTGGAAGGCAGCTGAGAGCCAGCCCTCAGGAGGCCAAGGCCAGCCCGACCTGTCTATGATTGCAACTTTTGTGTAGGGGCAATCTTTGGATATGGGACTGTGCTGGGGTGACGTTATGATGCTTGTATCCCCATTCATATGTTCTGTGCCTTTAAGACCGGCTCTGAAGAGTGGAAGTTTTGTTTGGGTTTCTCTTATCAGGGACACAGACACGGACAGTACACGGGGCTGTTTTGGCTTCTTGTTTTCAGCTTGCTGCTTTGCTTGCTCTCTTTTCTGCTCTTGCTTCTGCTCTGCTTTGGCCTCTGCTTATTAGCTAGTTCTAGCTAAACAGTCCAAATTCCTTCCCAGACTGTTTCTCCTCTCCTGTTTCTGTGACCATGTCGAACCTGCTCCGGACTGGGACCTGGGAACACCGAGGGTTTGCACCGTTTGGCTGCAGCAGCTGCCCAGCGCCAGAGGGACTGAGAACAGAGCAACCACCCCCGAAAGAGACTTTCTGATTTTGCCATCTTTCTCAGAGTGGCGTCATCTGGTATTGTTCATTTTGTGTGCTGGGGGATGCTGTGCCTGTTAAATAAACAGGTTCTTTCCACTTCTCTCTGAGGAATTCTTCCTGAACCAGTTGTGGGGGAGGGGCCCTCCTTTGCAGATTCTTTACAAATTTGCCCTAAACCAGGACAGGGACTTTTAGAGGTGGAGTCCCAATTTCAGCCACCTGCACTTGAAGAAGGATTGTTCTTTTCCGGAGGAAGGAAAGCACTGAGACCCAGTGTTTGAGGGCAGGTGAGACCCAGCTCTCAGGAAGACAAGGGCAGCCAGACTCCTTGGCAATGGCAGCTTTTGTCTGGCAGCAATCCCTGGATATTGGGAATTTTGGAGAGGGAATCCTGTTTTGACCATGGCTGCTTAAATGAGAAGGGCAGTTCTTTTCCATTTGAAGGAAAGCCCAGAGCCCCAGGGTTTCAGGGGTACATGAGAAGAGACCCTTGACATGCCAAGGGCAGTTGGACCAGTCAGGCCAAGCCAAGCAGGCCTGTTCCCTGTTCCCTTGTTTCCATGGGGCCCTGCAGTGTCACAATGGAGGTGTCATATTGGATCCCTGGTTCCATCAGGCCCAGATGTGTCACACTGGCCTCTTGTTTCCATGGGGCTCCAGAGTGTTACAATAGTCCCTGGCTTCCATGAGGCGTTGCAGTGTCACAGGGGTCTCCTTGGTGCTGCAGTGTTACAATGGACCCTTGGTTCCATGGGGACTCACAGTGTCAGAAGGGTCTCCTTGGTTCCATGAGGCCCTGCAGAGCCCCTTGATTCAACGAGGCCTCCAAGTGTCATCATGGCCCCCAGGATTCCATGAGGCCTCACAATGTCACAATGGACCTTTGGTTCCATGGGGTCCCGCACTGATCCATGGATCCTTAATTCCAGGGGCCCTGGATTGTCACAATGGACTCCTTGGTTCCATGGTGCCATACAGTGTGACAGCTGCCCCTTGGCCTGCCAGGATCCCACAGTGTCCCAGTGGTTCCATGCTTCCATGGGGCCTCCAAGTGTCACAATGATCTCCATGATCCCATAAGGCCTTGCAGTGTCACAACAGACCATTGGTTTCACTGAGCCCCACAGTGTCACTGTGGTCCCCTTGGCTCCACAATCCTCTGAAGTGCCACAATGGCCCTTTGGTCTCACAAGGCCTCCAAGTTTAAAAATGGCCTCCATGGTTCCATGAGGCCCTGCTGTGTCACAATGGACCTTTGGTTCTATGATGCCCCAGAGTGTCACAATGGTACCCCTGGTTCCACTGGACCCTTCATCCCATGGACACCCACAGTGTTCACTGCAGTCCCCTTGATTCCACCAGGCCCTGCCATGCTCTAATGGCCCCTTGGTTTCAGTGGGTCCCAAAGTGTCAGAACAGTCTCCATTGTTCCATGAGGCCCCACAATGTCCCTGTGCTCCCCTTGGTTCCACAGAACCCTACAGTGGAACAATGGACTCTTGGTTCCATGAGGTTCCTCAGTCCCAATGGTCTCCTTGGATCCACAGGGTCACAGTGGCCCCTTGGCTCTGTGTGGCCATGCTGTGTCACAATGGCTCATGGTTCCATGAGGCCACACAGTTTAACAAGGGACCCTTCATGCCATGAGGCCTTGCTGTGTCACAATGGACTTCTGGTTCCATGAGCTTTCATGCTTCCAGTAGCAGTCTCCTTGGCTCTGCAGTGTCACTATGTGTGAGAGTCTGTCCGAATTTTCCCTCATCTGCCTCATGATCATCATTTGAGGACCACTGAAGAGAAGACCCCCTGCCCCCCTTCTAGAATCTCTGGCTCTGAAGGAGAAAAGTCACACGCCAAAGGCCCTGAGACCTGAAAGCTCAGTGTTGAGCTTTTGTTTTCACAGGTGTGTTTGCTGTATGCTAAGAAGGGGGCATGCCCCGTTTGCAACAGTATCAGCTTTGGAAGCTGTCCCATCTCTCGGCCTGGCTGGACTTCTCCTGAGTTTCGGGTGGCCTCCCACAGAAGATCCTCATCTGTTTTACAACCACCGTGACAGACAGACTGAGCTGTAGGGAACCTGTCCATCAAGGACTGAGACATGAAACCTCCATGTGAAAAGGCGCCTGTGCTCCTTCCAAGGACTGGCCCCAGGGCTGGGCAGGGGGCTCAGGGATCCCCCCGGGGCGGATCCGTCCCCCGGCCCGAGCCCAAATTCCGCTCTGGGGCCGCTGGGCTCTGTGGGTCCACCTGGCAACTGGTGAGTCATTGGCGGGAAAAGCTCTGGTTGGCTGGAAATTGTTTAGCGTGTCCTCTGATTGGCTGGAATTGTGAAAGGCGCGGCGCCCTACGAGTGTCCAGGGGAGCTGCGGAGTCCGGGCCAGAGCCTTTTCCTATTTCTTTCTGTTCTCTGAGACCTCTTACCTATTTCTTTCTCTCTTTGAGACCTCTTCCCGATTTCTTTCTGTCCTTCTCTCTTCCCCATTTCCTGTTCAGTTCAATCCAATTATGCATTTCCCCTTAAAAATGAAATTTACTGAATTATTAAATTTATAATCATTTTTCTTATTTATAAAAGAATTATTCTATATTTGTAATACCAGATGTTAACATTCATATTATAAAGTCTATACCTTTTTAGCAGGCAACAAATTTATTGGTCATTAGTTCTAAGTAACAAAATTCCCTTCATTAATTAATTGACCAGTGTGGCTATTGATTTCCCCTTCTTTATGCTAATTAGTCCTATTTTCAATCCTTTTGTCATCTTTTTCATCATTTTCACAGACCTGGGGAGGGAATTCAGAGAGAACTTGAGGGTGTGGAGGACACTTGGGGGAGCCGGGTGGGCACTTGGAGGGGCACTCGGGGATTCTGAGGGACAATTCGGGGTCCAGGGCAGCACTTGGGGGTCCAGGGGGGCCCTTGGAGGTCAGGGAGTGGAATTTGGGGCCCTTCAGGGTCCGAGCCGGCCCTTGGGGGGCTCTGACGGGGCTCGCTGGGGCACGGGCGGTGATGGGAGTTGTAGGCGCGAGGCTTATACAGTTTAACATGGCTACGGGGCATCAGGGGAGTTCGAGGCGCAGCTGCAATGGCTTTCAGTGGAGGCACGGGGCATGACGGGAGATGAAGTCCCGACTGGAACAGCGCAGGACATGCGCCATGGAGCATGATGGGAGCCGTAGTCCCGGAAGTGGCTCGAACGCATTGTTTGGGGGTCCGGGAAGGGTCCTGGTGGACACTTCTGTGTCTGAGCCGCGACTTGAGATCCTCGGGGGAACGTAAATGGTTCGAGAGAACTTGTGAGGACCACTAATCGGGCTCTTTGGGGCGGGGGCATGGCAGGAGTTTTAGGCGCGGGACTGTTCTGAGGGGCTCTGGGGCCGCGGGGGAAGAGAAGAGATGAATTCCCAGAAGTGGCTATACCGGGCATCTGTGGGGTTGGGAGCACTCAGGGGGTCCGGAGACGCTTTTGGGAGATCCTGAATGGGCGCTGAGGGGACACTGAGGGATCCTGGAGGGTCTGGGGGACACTTAAAGACAAAGGGGCGGTGGATCCCGGGGGTTCTGTGGAGCGCGGGGCCTGACGGGCGCTGTAGTCCCGGCTCCCATGGGCCGCGGGGCATGATGGGAGGTGTGGCTACCGTAGGCACCAGCCCCGAGTCTCCGATCTCTGTCAGTGATTGGCTCTGGGAAGTGATGGGCGGGAGTCTGAGCAAATGGGATGCGGCAGAGGCGGGAACAGCCCATTCAACTTCTCCAGTCCTTCCCAGTACAGCCCAGTTCATTCCCAGTACAGACCAGTACAACCTCAGTACAGCCCAGTTCATCCCAAGTAGAACCCAGTTCAACTCCAGTGCCCCTCCAGACCGTCCCAGTACAGCCCAGTCCCTTCCAATACACCTGAGTTTATTCCTAGTCCCTTCCAGTTCATCCCAATGTTATCCATAGGATGCCCCAGTGTCCCCAGCCTTCTCCGCAGTGTTCCCAGTGTCCCCAGTGTGTCCCAGTCCTCCCCGGTGTCACTCCCAGTATGTCCCAGTGTCTCCCACAGCATTCCCCGTGTCCCCAATGTCACTCCCAGTATCCCCAGTGTCACTCCCAGTATGTCCCATTCTCTCCCACAGTGTTCCCAGTATGTCCCAGTTGTCCCCAGGGTCACTCCCAGTATGTCCCCGTGTCTCCCACAGCGTTCCCAGTGTCCCCAGTATGTCCCAGTCCTCCCCAGTGTTTCCAAGCACAGTTTCATTTCTCTCGGTGGCCGTGGCAGCCAAACCCAGCAGTGGGGTCAGTGCAGTGCCCATGGCCACAGCCCCTTGCAGGGCCCAGTGCCGCTTGGGCTGATGATCCACCCTCATAGCTGGCCCAGGACAGCTCTGCAGTGCCTTTGGTGGCACCTGGGGCTGGCACACACCTAAGCAGTGTGTCTGTTTGCAGTGGGGAAACTCAGCAGTTTGAGATTGCTGCAAAAAGTACAAAAAGGGAAAACCCCTCTTAGGCTGAGTGCAGCCAACTCTGCAAGCACAGCAGGGCCCAGGGCAGTGAGGACAGACAGGATGGGGCTGGGCAATGTGGAGCAAGGTTGTCCACACTGGGTCAGAGCTCCAGGCACAGCTTCTGTGAGCAGGCCAGAGCTGCTGAGGAGAGACCCTGGGTCAATATCAATCACAGAATGCTGCAATCACCTCTGCTCTAAAGAGAAATGAAATAAAAGACACCCTTTAAAATAGGAATGTGTATTTTATTACTGTTCTTTGAAATCTTTCTCTATAACCAGACTAGGAAAACTTTAATGATCCTCTCAGGGCTTTGGTGTTGTTTACATCAGACTCAGTCCTTGAGACTGTCTTCAAAAAACTTCTCAACAACTCAAAGTAAAATTTAGACTCCAAATTTTCTTGAAGTTTTAATGGGTCCCACTGAGGGACACAACTGGGAAAGTGTCCCCAGGTTCCAGTTAGAGCAGAACACTGGAGGCAGTGATGACAGCTGGGGACAAGCAAGGCAAAGGTGTCTCTGGTGCTGAGCAAACCTGGAAGTGTTTGAGGAATGCAAAGGGCCAAGGCCTGAGCCCCAGCCCCTGGCCAGGCAGATCCTGTCCCTCCCTCCTTGCTCAGGGCTCTTCCCGGGATGGGCACTGGCATGTGGGGATGTGCAATGGCAAGGGCAGGAGCATGGGGCGGCCCCTGCCAGGCTGCTGAGCAGGGAAAAGGAGGCAATGAGGCCCCAGGCCTGCAAGGGTCACTTGTCTCCTGCTCCTGCCTCAGGCCCAGGGCCAGCAGCCACGGCCAAAGTGCTGCCCAAGGTGGCTCTGGCAGGGCTGTCTTGCAGCTGCTGCCCATTCCTGTGCCCTGTGCAGCCCAGGCTGTCCCACGGTGTCCCTGCCCTGTGCCTCTGTCCCTGCAGGCTGTCGGCATCCCCCTGGCTGGGCCCTTCCTTTGCTGACAGCTCTGCCTCCTGCCTGCCTCTGCCTGCCCACACAGAGCCTGGGGCTGATACCAAAAGGGTTCATTCCATTTTTACCCTGCCTGTGAACTTCCAGCACAGGAACAAGGCATTCAGGGGCTGCTTTCCCAGCAAGGATGGTTGGAAGAGAAGAAGACATCTGGCTCAAGGCTGCAGGGATAGAGAAAACAAGGAGTGAATCTGGGAACTTGGGGTGGGTTTTATGGAAATGGGTAAATTGTAATTCATATTTACTGATTGTGCATTCATAAGCAAGACAATGGTAGAATTACATGTCCACATAAGGTTAGGAGTTATTCATCACTAGAGCTCAGGCCTGGATAAATGACACCCTCTGAAATAGCAAATTAGTGTTCAGGAGCCTTATTCTTATATTTCAGAGATTTGGTGACAGTGGTTCCTCACAGAACTAAGGAGTCAGCTGTGACACTGCAAACTCATGGAACAAAAGGTCCATGGTGACACAGCAGAACCCCATGGAACCAAAATCCATTTGAGCACATTGGGGCCACATTGAACCAATGGTCCATTGTGATACTGCGGATCCAAGGAGACCATTGTGACCCTGAGAAACCTCTTGGAACCAAGGGGCCATTGTGACACAGCAAGGCCTGGTGGAACCATGGGTCCATTGTGACACTGCAGAACCTCACGGAATCAAGGTGACCGTGTTCTACTGTGGAACCTCATGGAACAAAGGGTCCATGGTGACACTGCAGAACCAAGGAGACTGCTGCTGGCAGTGTGAGAGCTCATGGAACCACAAGTCCATTGTAACACAGCAAGGCCTCGTGGCATGAAGGGTCCCTTGTTAAACTGTGTGGCCTCATGGAACCATGAGCCATTGTGACACAGCATGGCCACACAGAGCCAAGGGGCTGCTGTGACACTGCGGATCCAAGGAGACCATTGGGACTGAGGAACATCATGGAACCAAGAGTCCATTGTTCCACTGTGGGGCCCTGTGGAACTAAGGGGAGCACAGGGACATTGTGGGGCCTCATGGAACAATGGAGACTGTTCTGACACTTTGGGACCCACTGAAACCAAGGGACCATTAGAGCATGGCAGGGCCTGGTGGAATCAAGGGGACTGCAGTGAACACTGTGGGTGTCCAAGGGATGAAGGGTCCAGTGGAACCAGGGGTACCATTGTGACACTCTGGGGCATCATAGAACCAAAGGTCCATTGTGACACAGCAGGGCCTCATGGAACCATGGAGGCCATTTTTACACTTGGAGGCCTTGTGAGACCAAAGGGCCATTGTGGCACTTCAGAGGATTGTGGAGCTAAGGGGACCACAGTGACACTGTGGGGCTGCATGAAACCAATGGTCTGTTATGACACTGCAAGGCCTTATGGGATCATGGAGACCATTGTGACACTAGAAGGCCTCATGGAAGCAAGGAACCATTGTAACACTCTGGATTGTTGGCAAGCCAAGGGGCAGTTGTCACACTGTGTGGCACCATGGAACCAAGGAGTCCATTGTGACAATCCAGAGCCCCTGGAACTAAGGATCCATGGATCAGTGCGGGACCCCATGGAACCAAAGGTCCATTGTGACATTGCAGGGCCTCATGGAATCCTGGGGGCCATGATGACACTTGGAGGCCTCGTTGAATCAAGATGCTCTGCAGGGCCTCATGGAACCAAGGAGACCCTTCTGACACTGTGAGTCCCCATGGAACCAAGGGTCCATTGTGCCACTGCAGCACCAAGGAGACCCCTGTGACACTGCCAGGCCTCATGGAAGCAAGGGACCATTGTGACACTCTGGAGCCCCATGGAAACAAGAGGCCAGTGTGACACATCTGGGCCTGATGAAACCAAGGATCCAATATGACACCACCACTGTGACACTGCAGGGCCCCATGGATCCCAGGGAACAGGGAACAGGTCTGGTTGGCTTGGCCTGACTGGTCCAACTGCCCTTGGCATGTCGAGGGTCTCTTCTCATGTACCCCTGAAACTCTGGTGCTCTGGGCTTTCCTTCAATTGGAAAAGAACTGCCTTTCTCCTTCAAGCATCTGTGGCCAAAATCAGATTCCCTCTCCAAAATTCCCAATATCCAGGGATTGCTGCCAGACAAAAGCTGCCATTGCCAGTCTGGCTGCCCTTGTCTTCCTGAGAGCTGGGTCTCACCTGCCCTCAAACACTGGGGCTCAGTGCTTTCCTTCCTATGGAAAAGAATCGTCTCTCCTGCCCAGGTGGCCATATCTGAATTTGGTATTTTTCCTCCAAAATTCCTATGTTCAAGGGGATTTCCTCCCAGACAAAAGCTCCTAGGACAGACAGCTCTGTCTGACCTTGACTCTGGTGGTTGCCTCTATTCTGCCCTGAAACCCTGGGGCTGCACCCCTTCCTATGGAATGTACCCATCTTTCTTCTCCAGGTGCTCATGGCTGAAATTGGGACTCCACCTCCAAAAGTCCTATATCCAAAGATTTCTCCTCCAGAAAAGCTGCCATTACAGACAGGTCTGGCTGGCCTTGGCCTCCTGAGGGCCAGCTCTCCCCTGCCTTCCAAACACTGGGGCTCAGTGCTTTACTTTCTGTGGAGAAGAATTAGAATTCTCCTCCAGGCCGATATTGGTTGAAAATGAGATTCAACGTTCAAAATTTCCAATATCCAAGAGTTGCTCCCAGACAAACCTGCCAATACAGAGAGACAGGCCTGGCCTTGGCCTCTGGTGACTGCAGGTCATCAGTCCCTGAAACACTGGGGCTCCGTGCTTTCCTTCCTGTGGGGATCATTGTGACCCTGTGAGGCCTTCTGAAATGAAGGGATCCTTGTGGCACTGGGAGGACACCGTGGCACCAAGGCCATCACTGTGGCTCTGCTGGGCTGCACGGTCCCTAGGGCCCAGTGTGGAGCAGCAGGGCTTTGTGGAACCAAGAGGCCATTGCTGCATTCCAGGGCCTTGTGGAACCAAAGGGCCGTTGTGATCCTGCAGGGCACCATGGATCCATGGAGAGCATTGTAGCATAGCAAGGCCCCATGGAATCATGGAGACCCTCGTGACACTGTGGGGCCCCAGGGAACCAAAGGGCCTCTGTGACCCTGCAGGGCCTCTTGGAAGCACGGGGCCATTGTGACAGTGCAGAAGCAAGGAGAGCATTGTGACACTGCAGGACCTTGTGGAACCAAGGGAACAGGGAACAGGTCTGGCTGGTTTGGCCTCTAAGGGGCCACCTGACAGGACCAGCTGATCTTGGAATACTGAGGGCTGCCTCTCATCCGCCCCTGGAGAACTGGGGCTCGGTGCTTTCCTTCGCATGGAAAAGAACCGTCCCTCTTTCCAGGTGCCCACAGCCAAAACTGATACTCCCCCTGAAAAATTCCCTATCTGCAAGGGTTCTCCCAGGCAAAAGCTGCCAGGACAGAGAGCTCTGGCTGGCCTTGGCCTCTGCTGGTCTCCTCTCATCTCAAGGAAGCCCTGAGGAAAGTATTTGAACAGGTTTGACTGCTGGGACATCAATGAATCTCTCCTCCTCTGAAAAACTCAGATTCTCTTCTAATAATATATGCCTTTTATTCTCATTGTGTATCATGCATGACTGTTGCCTTCTCAAGGCGTGGCGACCTGGTTCTCAGTCCGGCACGGTGGCCCAAAGCCCAGGGTCACTCGGTCCATATGCTCCTGACACCAACATGGTGGACAGCAAATGGCGTTTATTGAGGGGTCACAGGGGTTTTTATACCTTGGGCAGTCAGTGTCATTTCCTTCTTATCACGTCCGACTGGGTGCGGCCAGGTACGGCGCAAAGGTCTGACTGCAGCGGGGGGGATGTCCTGACTGACCGTACAGCCCCATTCCTGCTGCACACACAGATCCCTGACTGACCGTACAGCCCCATTCCTGCCACACACACAGATCCCTGACTGACCGTACAGCCCCATTCCTGCTGCACACACAGATCCCTGACTGACCATACAGCCCCATTCCTGCGGCACACACACAGCCCTGACTGACCGTACAGCCCCATTCCTGCACACACACAGATACCTGACTGACCGTACAGCCCCATTCCTGCCGCACACACACAGCCCTGACTGACCGTACAGCCCCATTCCTGCTGCACACACACAGATCCCTGACTGACCGTACAGCCCCATTCCTGCTGCACACACAGATACCTGACTGACCGTACAGCCCCATTCCTGCCGCACACACACAGATCCCTGACTGACCGTACAGCCCCATTCCTGCACACACACAGATCCCTGACTGACCGTACAGCCCCATTCCTGCACACACAGATCCCTGACTGACCGTACAGCCCCATTCCTGCTGCACACAGATCCCTGACTGACCGTACAGCCCCATTCCTGCCGCACACACAACCCTGACTGACCATACAGCCCCATTCCTGCCGCACACACAGATCCCTGACTGACCGTACAGCCCCATTCCTGCTGCACACAGATCCCTGACTGACCGTACAGCCCCATTCCTGCCACACACACAGATCCCTGACTGACCGTACAGCCCCATTCCTGCCACACACAGATCCCTGACTGACCGTACAGCCCCATTCCTGCTGCATGCACAGCCCTGACTGACCGTACAGCCCCATTCCTGCCACACACAGATCCCTGACTGACCGTACAGCCCCATTCCTGCACACACAGATCCCTGACTGACCGTACAGCCCCATTCCTGCCACACACAGATCCCTGACTGACCGTACAGCCCCATTCCTGCTGCACACACAGATCCCTGACTGACCGTACAGCCCCATTCCTGCTGCACACACAGATCCCTGACTGACCGTACAGCCCCATTCCTGCCGCACACACAGCCCTGACTCTCCACAGAATTTTTGGGGATTTTGGGGTTTGAAATGGGAATTTTGGGGATAGTTGGAAGGAATTGGGGGATTTTTGGAGGAATTTTGGGGGGATTTTGGGGGGATTTGGGGAAAATTGGGGGAATTTTTAGGACATTTGAGGACTCCAGGCAGCGCTGGGCGGCACCGGGGGACAGCTCTAGGAAACTGAGGAAACTTGGGGAAATTTGGGGAAAATTTGGGGAATTTCTGGGATTTTGGGGGATTTTTGGGATTTTTTTTTTTGAGATTTTGGACAGTTTGGGGGGAATTTGGGGGTTTGGGGGATTTTTAGGGGGAGTTTTGGGGTTTGAAATGGGATTTTTGGGGGAAATTTGAGGGAGTTTTTGAAAATTTTGTGGCTTGAAATGGGAATTTTGGGGGGAAAATTTTGGATGTTTTGGGATTTTTTTTTAATTTTGGAAGACATTTTTTAGGGATTTTGGGATTTTCTGGGAATGTTGGGTGGGATTTGCAGGAATTTTGAGGAGATTTTGAGGAATTTTGAGGAGATTTGGGGGCTCCAGGTGATGCTGAGCAGCTCCAGGGCACAGCTCTGGGAAATTCAAATTTTTTTTTAGGAAATTTGGGGAAATTTCGGGATTTTTTGGGATTTGGGGAAGTTTTAGGGGAGGTTTTGGGATTTTAAGGGGGTTTCTGGTGTCGAAATAGGAACTTTTGGGGTTCAAATTGCAATTCTTATAGGACTTTGGGGAAATTTTGTGGGGTTTTTTTGACATTTTGGAAGGAATTTTGGGGCAGTTTTGGGGGATTTTGGGGCCTCCAAGCAGCCCCAGCTCAGGGAAGAAGGGGATTTTTGAGGAAATTTTGGCATTTCTTGGGGAATTTTGGGGATTTTTTGGGAGTTTTGGGGATTTTTTTAAATATTGGAAGGCATTTCAGGGAGATTTGTGGAAAGTTTGAAGAGTTTTGGGGACATTTTGAAGATTTTCAGGAACTTTTGGGGCATTTTTGGGGTTGCAATGGGAATTTTTGGGAATTTTGTGGGACTTAGGGGGGATTTGGGGAAATGCTGAGGGGGTTTGAGGGGTTTGAGGGGAATTTTTGGGAATTTTGGGGGAATGGGGGGTTGGGAGTTGAAATGGGAATTTTTGGGGGTTGAAATGGAAATTTTGGGGGGAATTTGGGGGATTTTTTGGGTACATTGGGGGAATTTGGGGAGATTTGAAAAATTTTGGGGGAATTTGGGAGGATTCTGGGAATTTTTAGGGGGGTTTTGGGATTGAAATGGGAATTTTGGAGATGTTTTGGGAATGTTGGAAGGGATTTAGGGGATTTTTAGAAGAAATTTGGGGAGAATTCGGTTGATTTTTGGGAATTTTGCAGGATTTTTGAGAATGAGGAAAGGAATTTGCGGGAGTTTTGGGGGAATTTTTGGAAATTTGGGCTCTAGCTCCAGGAATTTTGGGGATTTATGGGGGTTGAAATAGGAATTTGGGGTAATTTTTGGGACTTTTTGGGAATTTTGGGGTTTCTGGGAGATTTTTTGGGGTTGAAATGGGAAAATTTTGGGGATTTTGTTTGATGTTTTCAGAATGGTGGAAGAGATTTTGGGGAATTTGGGGGGATATTTGGGGGTCCTGGAGGGGATTTGCGGGAATTTTGGGGTTAAAATGGGAATTTTGAGGGACTGAAATGGGATATTGGGCATTTTTTGGGGAATATTGGGGAAATTGGTGGAGATTTGGGATTTTTTGGGGAATTTTTAGGAATATTGGAAGGCGTTTGGGGGGAGTTTTGGGGGATTTTGTGGAGTCTTGGGGCTTTGGGGTGTCCAGCTCTGGGAATATTGGAGACTTTTGGAATTTTGGGGGAATTTTGGGGAATTTGGGGGTCCTGGAATAGATTTGGGGCAGTTTTGGGGAAATCTGGGGAATAACTGGGAATTTTGGGGAGAATTTTTGGGAATTTGGGAAGAATTTGGGGGTCCAGTTCTGGGAAATTCAGAAATTTTGAGGATTTTTGAGAATTATTTTTAGACTTGGGGGATTCTGGAGGGCATTTGGGCAATTTTTAGAGAATTTTTGGGAGAATTTTTGGGATTTTTTGGAATTTGAGGGGAATTTGGGGGACAAGTTCAGGGAAATTTGGGATTTTTGAGGGATTCTTTTAAATTTGGGGGATCCTGGAGGGGATTTGGGGGTTTAAAGAAGAAATTTTAGGGTTTAAAATTAATGTTTAGGGATTGAAATGGGAATTTTGAGGGGATATTGGGAATTTTTGGGGCAATTTTGGGGTCTTAAAAGGATTTTGGGGGTTTAAATGGAATTTTTGGGTTTTCTTTGGGATTTTGGGGGATTCAAATGAGACTCTTGAGGGTATTTGGGATTTTGGGGGAAATTTAAGGAATTTTGGTGTTCAGCACTGGAAAAAATTTGGAATTTTGGGGAATTTTTGGGCATTTTTGGGTCCAGCTCTGGGAATCTGGTGAATTTTGAGGGTCCTGTGAAGAGTTTTTAAGAAATTTGGGAGAACATTTTGAGAATTGTGGGGAATTTGGGGGTTCTGGAGGAATCTGGGAGGAATTTGGGGAATTCTGGGTGGAATTTTGGGAATATTTTGGGAATTTTGGGGAGGGTTTGTGTTGTCTTGGGATATATTCGGGAAATCTTTTGTGATTTCTGTTATGAACAAAAACTCGGTTAATATTTTTTTATGAGAAAAAGTTTCAAAAAGGCAGCCAGACCACTGGCTCTGCCCAAGTTCTGTGTGTTTTGTTATTGTAATCACGGGTCGTTGTCGTTAATGGTTGTTTTTGTATTAGTAAAAGCCCTGGCTGGGGCGAGGTAATGGCCCTTCTCCTGGGTGGGGACCTTGCCCGAAGCTAAGTTGTACCTTTCCCAGAATAGTGAAGACACCTGAGAAGGTGGGGGGGGTTATGCAAAGTGACTCGCAAGACCAGAATGCTTTGTGGGACCCCCATCTCCAAACTCATGGAGAAACCCCAAAAACAACGAGCCACCTAAGAGTTGAGAGACTATAGAGTGATGTCTGGACGTGAGGAACCGAGTGCTGAGCCTGCAGAGACGCGGAACACCTTCGGACCCTCTCGCCCTGACCATGGGAGTTGACCCCGGAGCTGAGACCAGGCCGACTGAGTGGGAAAAACTAACATCTGACACCATCTTATGGGATCAGGAGACCCAAAAAGGCTCCCAAGAGGATCTGATCCCCAGCTCTGCCCCTGGTGGACAGAGCTGCGCATATCCTCCTCCTCTGAGTCGCCCTGGGAGACGACGGACACTGCAGACCCGTCGAGCCGCCCAATCCTGAGCTGATCACTTTTTAATAAAGGCATTACACAGGAGAAGAAGTCTCCTGGCCCTGTTTATTTCAGCTGGGGGCTCTCGTCCGGAATAGCCACGCCGCAAGAGGACTCAGGACTGGCCATCTTGGATCTTCAGAGGACAGCTGGCTACCAGGACCAGAGGGACCGGCTCAGGACAGCGACGCAGAGGAGCACCGGAGCACCGGACTGGTGAGAAACTCGGTGGCGGGAGCGGGAGACGTGCGCATGTGTGTGTGAGTGAGACGAGGGCCGGCAGCCGGACCTTCGAAGCGAGAGTGGACCCCTCAGTACTGCGGTTCCGTTTTTTCGCGAGAAAAGCGGCCAGGAACAGGGGGACGCGAGTGAAATTAGTGTGAGTGAGTCGTCTCCCAAGGGGGAATAAAGGGCCCCCCCACTCCGGGCGTGCGGAGTGAATTACTGTGTATGAGTGGCACGCACCCCAAAGTCCTGACAAAGCGAGGTCAGGCACTTTTGTCAGTCCCGAGAAGGATTCGGGTGGTTCACAAGCCCTGCAGGCAAAGTAAGTCCTGACGAAGGGAGGTCAGGCACTTTTGTAAGTCTCGAGAAGGATTCGAGTAAGATTTGTCAGTCCCGAGAAGGATTCGGGTGTTTCACAAGCCCTGCAGGCAAAGTAAGTCCTGACAAAGGAGTCAGGCACAAACCCCAGCGAAGGAGGCTGCGGTTTGCTTTTAAGCCCTGATACGGTGAAGCCTAAAAATTGGCAGGTTAGGCAAACTAAAAATCAGGCAGTTGTTTCTCCTGACTGAGGGTGTCAGGCACGACCCGGATTCTTGGCCGTGGCTTCGTGTGTTTAAGTCCCGATAGATGTAAGACCTGACGCTGGGAAGTTAGGCAATCAAGAGATTGGGCAGTTGTTTCAGTATAAAGTCCTGAGCATCAGGCAGTAAATTTGAAGTTCAGTGGAGGAGGCTGGAGCTCCTCAAAGAAGGTTTTTTTTGAAATTCCCGGTCAGTAGAGGCACCTTCGGGATTTTTTTATTGAGACTTGAAAAATGGGATGTTGTAGTAGTAAAAAGACTGGCAAGAGACTGAGGGATATACCTCCTAGTAGTCCCTTAGGAGAACTGTTAGTAAAATGGGATTCTATAGAGGCCACGAAGGGATTAGATAAAGTGAAAATGATCCATTATTGTATGGAAGCGTGGCCAGAATTAGAGGTGCAAGGAGGATGGCCTTGGTGTGGGACAAAGGATAAGTGGATGTGCCAACAATTAAATAATTATCTGACAGCTCGAGGGGATACTGATCCTGAGCAATTATTGTATGTAGCTTGCTGGTTAAAGAGTGCTGTTGGGGATGAAGGGGTGCGAATTTGTAAGGTACAGAGGAAGAAAGAGGGGAATGAAGGAGGGGATGATAGAACTAGTAAAAGATGGGACCCCCTGGATTATTTGCCTCCTTCTGCCCCTCCACCTTATAATCCTCTTCTTCAAGCACCTCAAATGGCAGGTCCGGTTCCTCCCCCGGCTGCCATCTCATTACCACCTGCTCAAACTCCTCCTTCTACCTCTTCAGCTTCTGCTATGATGAACCCAGTATCTCCTCCAGTTCCTTCTGCACCACCACAAGTGCCTACTCCACCTGCTGCATTCTCCACCCCTTCTCCAGCTCCGCTTAATATCTACTCAGGCTCTTCTCCCCCTCCTATTGCTGTCCCTTTACCTCCTTCTACCTGGGACACAAATGCCTCCTCGCCCGATAAACAGCTATCAGCAAATACACCTGCTGATGGGCAGAACATTCAGGGTAACCCAGAGAACCCTCAAAGTAGTTTGGCATCTGAAGATGGGCCATACTGTAGCACCAGATCCAAGACCTCCAAGGCAGAGAGACTCTTTCCCCTCAGAGAGGTTCCTATGGGAGGAGTGGTGGGAGGTGTTGGCTTTGTGAATGCTCCCCTAACTGCTTCTGAGGTGAGGGGATTCAAGAAAGAGTTGGGGCATTTAGTTGAGGACCCAGTGGGCATAGCCAAACAAGTGGATCAATTTCTAGGTCCAAATATCTACACTTGGGGGGAAATGAATTCCATCCTGAGTATATTATTTTCTCCAGAAGAGGTCCAGATGATAAGGGCAGCTGGCATAAAAATTTGGGAGAAAGATAACAGTCCAGGACCCCAGGTGCCATCAGGTGAACAGAAATTGCCACTAACGGAGCCAGACTGGAACCCTAATCAGGAGGAGGGTAGGAAGGCCATGAGGGAATATAGGTCTTTTATAATACGGGGGATCAAAGAGTCAGTTCCCAAAGGAACTAATACCCAATTGGCATTTGAGGGTGCACAGGAGAAAGATGAAGCTCCTGCTGCCTGGCTTAACCGCCTAAGGCGGAACTTTCAGTTGTACTCTAGAATAGACCCAGACACCCCAGAAGGTCAAATGCTACTAAAAGTCCAATTTGTTACCAAATCTTGGCCTGATATACGGAGAAAACTGGAAAAGATAGAAGATTGGCAAGAGAAGAACATTAATGAGTTATTAAAAGAGGCACTGAAGGTGTATTTAAGGAGGGAGGAAGATAAAGCAAAGGCCAAGGCTAAGATCATGGTTGCTGTAGCTAGAGAAAGTGCAGGGTGGGCGGGTCCACCACCAGGAGGAGGCAAGGATAGGTCAGTACTGTCAGGTGCAAGAGGGATGGAGACACCTCAAAGCCCTTTGAGAGAGCGACATTGCTCTTACTGTGGAAAGGCAGGACACGTGAGGAGGTTTTGTAGAAAACTCAGTCTTGATGAGGCAATAGCCAGGGAACAAGATAATTTAGGGAAAATCCTTAAAGGTGACGATTAGAGGGTCAGGGGCTTTACACTATAGGGGACCTGATGTAACATCTAGAAGAGCCCTTGGTAAACTTTGAAGTGGGACCCTTAAATGAAGAATTAGAATTTTTGAGTAGATACAGGAGCAGATAAGTCCTGTCTCAACAAAGTACTAAGAAGTATAGTATAGTATAGTATAGTATAGTATAGTATGGTATGGTATGGTATGGTATGGTATAGTATAATATAGTGAAAAACCATCTGAAGTTAGAAAAAAACAGCTAGGTAGAAAGGATATCCAATAGCACCAAAACTGGCCAGTAATACTTAACTTGTAATAAGTGATGTGAAAGTAAAACGTACCTTATTGTTGTCTTGTTGTGTGCGTGAGAGCGAGTCACAAAGTCAGCCTCAACTTCCCGGGCACGTGGGAAGGGGGCAGTGAAAGTGTGTGTATGTGTGACCTGCAAACCAGGCTTGTGTCCCCCAGGCGGGTGGGGGCTGTGGCCAAAGAGTGTGTGTGACCTGCAAACCAGACTAGTGCTCCCCAGATGTGTGAGGGAGCCATAGCTGTAAGAGCGTGAGTGACACGCAGACAGCCTCACAGGTGAATGTGCACCAGAGGCAACCAGAGCCAGGGCCCTTCCAGGAGGCCCAGAGATGCTGAGACCTGTGGGCCAACCCCAAGGTGAGGGGAGCCACAGTGACTTTCTAGCAATAATGATCCAGTTTGTGTCTTGAGGGTGTGAAGGAATGTGTGAGAATGAATATAGACAAATTAGAATAGAGGTAATGTAGATTGTGCATTATAAGTTTTACCACATCTCCTTAGAGGGAAGTGTATTGTGTAGAAGAATGGCGTAAGAAAAAAAAAGAGAAAAAAATTCAAGTGTAAGGGGTTGAAAGAAGTATTTAAGCTGTAAGTGAAAGTGAGAAACAGAAGCAAGAGATAAATAGATAAGATCTTGAAAAATAGAACAGAAAAACTAGTGAATTAAATACACAGAAAAACAGGGGAATAAAAATACTTTGGGAGTTAAGTTAGCTGAGAAATACAACTCCTTGCAAAATACAGAGTATGTAGAAGTTGATGAGAGAAACATGCAAGCTATGGAAAAAGAGAAATTAACCAATAACATTAAACAGAGAAACTGAGTTTTGATAAAATCATTAAATTGCAGACCACTAATGCCTGAGTTTGAAAGCCCGTTTCAGGTACTCTTCATTACTAATTCGACTGTGCAGACCAAAAGAAAAAGGTTGGACTCACATCACTCTCACCTCCTGGCATTGGACCAGGATTCAACACCAGTTTTTTTTTTTTTTCCCTCTGGCATTCTAGCATTGGATCGGACTCCACCCCTTTGTCCTTCTGGCATTGGGCCAGAGTCCCAGTTTTTCCCTCTGGCATTGGACCAGAGTCCACATCACTCTCACCCCCCGGCGCTGGACAAGATTCATCTGCTTCACAAGTTAATTCACCTGAGTATACTGTGATTTAAAGATGACTCTCAGAAGGAAGAGTCAAAAAGACTGAACTGTGTGGAAAAAAAAAAATGGTATCAGAGTTCTAATATTGCTTAAAATGTTTTAAGACTGTTCTGTGTAAATTATGTTGGAAAAAAGTTTAGGACTGTAAATAAGTAATTCGAGTTAAGTTCCCCAATTTATTTCTAAAGACTCCAGGTTAATCCTCTACAGAACACTCCCCTGGGAGGGGAAACCAAAATTGGTAGGGAACAGACCAAGAGAGGTTTAACCAGAGAAACGGGTAGAAGGGACTCTAAAGAGCTTGGAAGCTTTTCCTCAGTAAAGTTCCCCAAGAGGCAAGGCCGGGTGGGCAGGCTGTGAAAGATGACCCATACCGGACTCTTGGGAAGGGTAGTGCTGATGGCTCTGATTGCTGGTGGTGCTCAGGGGAGCCCAGCTGAGCCGTGCAATGAATGCTACCAACCCCTCTGTGAGGAGGAAGTGAGCTCCTTGTCGAGAGTCCACATCAGTTCTAACCCTGATTGTGTTAACCTCTCCCAATTGGTCTTTTATCAAAAAAATAAGAGAGTGTATTGGATAATATACAATACTGCCACTTTTAGGCAGCCACTCCTAGGAGAGTGCCCTATAGGGGAAGCCTGGTTGTGCTTTGAATGGGATGCTGCTGAAACAAGCTCAGCAGATCTAGTAAAAAGCAAAGAAATGGTGAAAATAGTAAGAAAAATTGTTTGTTACAAGTATTTATATGAGTGTACTGGAAAAGAGATAAACTCCTTTAAGAACACATTTCAGGGGAGCCTTAAACCCCTAGATTTGATCTCGTCTGGCAGCTGCACTGCTAGAGTGATAAAACCAATTTTCTTATTACCCAAAGAAACTGGATCAAGTTTGGGAGTTCCTATATATAATGATTTGGGAGAAATTAAACAGAACAGGCACAGTGAAATAGAAATTGAGAAAATCCAAAATTGTAAAAGCCAAATTCGGATCCCACTATCTATGTTAAACAAAGTTATCCGGCTCCAGGCAGTATTAAAAATTAAGAATTCAATTATTAGGAACATTTCAAACGAAATAAAAAGGTTAGCATGTGTAAATAATGAAGATCAAACTCCTACACTTGATCCCAGTGGGTGGGAGAACCTAGAGATTTTCAAAAAGGATGTGTGGGAAAAGGTAGTTTTTCTCGCTGTGTGTGCACTTGGAGGATTGCTATTTTTACTATGCTTATTTATCTGTTTCAGTAAAATAGTGTTTGCCGTGAAGACAAACCTGAAGAAACCAAAAAAAGTAACAAGTTCAAGTAACCGTGATTACCAAAGTGCACAAGAGATTTATAGTAGATTCAAAACAAAAATCGAGAGTTGATGCGAGCTTAGAGTTTAAGCTCGATCAAAGAAAAAGAGGGGGGACTGTTATGAACAAAAACTCGGTTAATATTTTTTTATGAGAAAAAGTTTCAAAAAGGCAGCCAGACCACTGGCTCTGCCCAAGTTCTGTGTGTTTTGTTATTGTAATCACGGGTCGTTGTCGTTAATGGTTGTTTTTGTATTAGTAAAAGCCCTGGCCGGGGCGAGGTAATGGCCCTTCTCCTGGGTGGGGACCTTGCCCGAGGCTAAGTTGTACCTTTCCCAGAATAGGGAAGACACCTGAGAAGGTGGGGGGGGTTATGCAAAGTGACTCGCAAGACCAGAATGCTTTGTGGGACCCCCATCTCCAAACTCATGGAGAAACCCCAAAAACAACGAGCCACCTAAGAGTTGAGAGACTAGAGTGATGTCTGGACGTGAAGAACCGAGTGCTGAGCCTGCAGAGACGCGGAACACCTTCGGACCCTCTCGCCCTGACCATGGGAGTTGACCCCGGAGCTGAGACCAGGCCGACTGAGTGGGAAAAACTAACATCTGACACCATCTTATGGGATCAGGAGACCCGAAAAAGGCTCCCAAGAGGATCTGATCCCCAGCTCTGCCCCTGGTAGACAGAGCTGCGCATATCCTCCTCCTCTGAGTCGCCCTGGGAGACGACGGACGCTGCAGACCCGTCGAGCCGCCCAATCCTGAGCTGATCACTTTTTAATAAAGGCATTACACAGGAGAAGAAGTCTCCTGGCCCTGTTTATTTCATAATCCTTTAGTCATTTGGCTGAAATGGCATCAGCTGGGCGATTCTCAGTCCTTTTTTGATTTGGAGTGGTGAGAAAGCACTTAAAATACTTAACTTAGCAGACTTATTTTCAAATCAACAGAACTTAACTGGCTTCAAAATTCTATGGGCTAACTGTGTTACACTCTTTGCAACATAAGAATAGGCAATTCTAATAACTAAACTGTATTTTCAGCTAGCAAGGTTTCTCTGATGTTCACAACAACACTTTGAACACAAGTCATAAAATAAATGCCTATTGTGAAAGCATAAATCTATCTAGCATCACTTAAACTCAATAGCACTTATACTTAAAATACTTAAAATATTTAAACTTAATAGAACTTAACATTACTTAAACTTATCTTTACTTAAACTTAACAGATTTTTAAATCAACAGAACTTACATGTAAAATCTCTTAATTCTAATAAAACTTAACAAAACTTAACCTTAATAGTATTTAGCATTTAACGACACTTACTAGATAATTTAACTTAAACTTCTTAATAACAGATAACTTAATATAGACATAAAATATAGCATTCATTATCACTCACCCACAGGCCTGACTCCAAAACACCAAACCAAAACAACATTTCTCACATTTTTGCTGCAGCATTTATACCAAAAAGCACACTCATACAATCTCACTCATACAATCAATCCAACACATCTTAATATTTTTAAACTTTTCAAAATATAATTTTAGAGTCTGATGTTCCACTGACTGAACCATCCGGGCTTCTGATGTTAAAGTCTATGTTAATGCAGGTGATTCTGACAGCATAACAATGCTGAGCCAAACTGGCCGAAATTTGACCCATGCATACAGTACGCTGATCCCTGTTTCATAGTCTCTGCCAGGAAGAACAAAAGTGCCTTTAACTTTCCTTGTTTACCATCACTGGTTTCTCAATTTCAGCAGGGATCTTTTCCTTTTGTTGACAAAAGTTACACCCATTAGGCTGTTAGGTCCAAGACCGAGGCTCTTTACCAGCTGCGGGGCGGAGAGACAAGCTCTGGCGCTGGGAAAGCACTCCGGTCGCCGCTTGTGTCGGAGCGGACGGGCTCCCCCCCCCCCGCTCCGCGCTGCGGGTCACTCCCTCTGCGGCGGCCCCGCTCCCCCCACGGCAGCTCCCTGTGGTGTCGGGTTGGAGACAGGAGAAGGTGCCGATGCTGCAGCAATGACTTCTGTTGGTGCCTGGTCGTCCGAGTGGCATTTTTGGTCCCAATTATTTGATTTGCAAATGCAGCTGACGCTTGGAGAGGTGCAAGAGCGGCTAATACCTGACTCTGAGAGGACTTTGCCTGTTCTTGCAAGCCTATTCCTGATGCTGATTTCTGTTTGATCGCATCTACCACAAAAGCCTGCTGTCCCGTAGATATGAGGGCCATCTTCGCTAATGCCCCTTCTATAGTCCAATTAGTACCTAGGGTGTTAAGTACTCTCCTAGTAGTAGAATTACAATTTCGGAGAGCACACTCCCTGAGCAATGCTCCCCTAAGATATTTTGGCACCTCAGCTCTTTCAATTTCTGCAGCAACCTTATCAATAAAAGAGCTAAATGATTCCTCTCTGCCTTGCTTGATTCCTTTATATACAGGTCTCTCTTCTGGTTCCTTTTCCCTTTCCATCGCGAGTCTGACTAACCTCATTGCCTCCCGGCACTTCTCCTGGCCTATTAAGGCTTGTGCCTCAGGACGAAAGAAAGGTCCCAGACCCATAAGCTCACTAACAGTGACGCCATGGAGGGGGTCACCCTGCTGCCTTTGAACTGCCACGCACTCACTAATGAGCGCTTGCCAATGAGCATTAAACAGCAATTGTTGATGTTGGGTAAAGATTAATTTAACTATGCCACGACAATCATTAACAAGAAGGATGCTGGTGTCAAAAATATAGTCGAGCATTTGTTTGGCTGGTTCGCTTTTAAAGCCAAACTGGCTAACAGTAGCTCGCAATTGAGATAACATCTTCCAGTCTAAAGCACTGATTGTCGCCTGTATGCCCCCCCCCCAGCCTGAGGAGTGAAAACAACTGGACAAGCCAGCTCGCTAGCCGTGCTTATCAGCTCTTGATCTCCCTTTTCTGTCGACGGAAGGGAACCAGGACATCATTTTGATCATCACAGGCTCGATTTTATTGATCAGTACGGCGGGTTAAATACAGTTAGTAATGAGCTTCATACATATTGCAAAAGTTGAGCTCAGGATTGGTCAGCTTGCATATCAGCATCTACGCCTACTTCTACATTCCTATGGTTCTACTTTTGATACTTTCTACATATTCTTAGGATGTATTCAGGGCTAATCTCAACTCCCTATCCTCATGTTGCAGCAAGGTCGCTGCTGACTCTTCCTTTTAGCTTGCTGACTGCTGACTTTTCTCCTTCAGCTTAACCAGCGGCATTATGTCAGTGTGGCCTTTCTCAGCTAACCAATTATTAATAATGCTCTCCACATTTCCCCCGTTTTCTTCTTGTGCAAGGAGATTAGTTTGCCATGTTTTTGCTATTGTACGGCTGACCATGTTTTGGATACAGTTAAAGATACAAGGCAAAATAAGCAAAAACAGTAAAATTACACCCAGAAGTCCTATAGCATAGATCACAAGGTTCCTCAGCCACGGTCCGAGTCCCAGGCCTTTAAGCCATTCGTCAATTCCTAAACCGTCTTCTTCCTTAAGTTTGTGAAGTCCCTGTTGTAACTCTTTTATCTTAGTGTGAATGGACACTGAATGATCAGACAGATTCATGCAACACATTCCCTCGAACTCTTCACATCCATGCCCTTGTGCTAAGAGCAAAAAATCTACAGCAGCTCTATTTTGCAAAACAGCATGGTTAACACTTTGCACATCTGCAGTTAGCATGTCTAGAATTTGTGATGTCTTGTTCAGCTCATTCTTTGCCCAGCATCCTAATTGTTTTGCCAAATTCATGGCTTTATTGGCAGATCCTCCTGGTAAGATAGTTGAAACCACCACCTGTTTGAACGTGCCCCAAAATCGTGGATCTCCTATCTTGCTGCAGTCTAAGTCATGTATGCTACGTTTTCTCCTGTTTGAATTTTGACTCAGCTGCATTAGCAAGGACACATTAGGATGAAACAGTGACAATTTTCCCAAAAAACAGGGTCCACCTTGTGGTTTAGCTGGTATACCATTCCATGCCCTGTCTCCACAAATCAAAAATATTCCTGTGGGTAATTTCATTGGTGCCGTGATATTTGTGCTGTTACATTGACTGTAATGCTGTGGAGAGAATTCACTCACATTCAGGGATGAATCTAGGGTGGCCCATGTTTCTTTAGGTTGGTTTAAATTCTGAGCACCCGAAAGTTTGAAGCTAAACCATCCACCAGCTGTAGTGTTAGATATGCTGGCATTTGTACTTCCAAAAAGATCCAATTCTTCAGGAGGAGAACGCAAAGAGGTGTTAAGTGATTGGATTAGTAAGCATTGACGATAGCCATCACTCTGACCTGCAGTATACCCCTGTTGCACTGGCAATGTGATGTTTGACATGTTAGACCTACATAAGGTTTGATTGTCTATCAAACTACAAAATTCTCCAGGAGACCACACCGGAAGTCCCACCAGGCATGTTCGAAATGGGTTAGTGACTCCTCCAAGACTAAGACAAAGTGATGATTGGTTAGTTTGATTAGCAAGTGTTACCCATAAATTTTCCCTTGGTTGACTAAAGTGTGTTACTCCTACTGCTTCACTTGCTACAGCATTGAGCAGTATAACAAAAACAAACCTCATTTTTCTTTCTGCTTACTTTGCTTCTCCTTTTCTTCCTTCTGCTTACGTTGTTTTTTTTTTTTCTTTCTTCGCTGTCTTTTCCCTGGTTTGCTAGATTGTCTATTGTAAGGCTGAGTCAATTCTTGAATATACTGATCTAATTCTAAATCAGCATCCTTGCTCACAGGTATAGCATGAGGTAAGTTTGAAGGTAAATCAGCTTTACAGCGAGCTGCTATGATACGTGAGGCTCTAGTAATTTCAAATATTCTAAGGTTTTCCTGTAACTTCCACTTAAGATATGCTATAACCACTTGTTCTGCACTCTCAAAGAGCTGTAATCCTGTCCGTCTT
This sequence comes from Melospiza georgiana, assembly GCF_028018845.1. Lineage (NCBI taxonomy): Eukaryota > Metazoa > Chordata > Aves > Passeriformes > Passerellidae > Melospiza > Melospiza georgiana. The sequence continues at coordinate 453,818 of NC_080463.1, read as the reverse complement.
GGCAGGCCAGTACTTTGTTCAAGAGCTCTAACTCAGATATGATTTCGAATCTACTTTCCAAAACAAGATGTACACCATAAATATCTCAATGACTTCTGTGAATACCAATAAACCTGATTACAATCTGCACAATGCAAAGCTACCCATGCATAGCATTTATCTTTATCCTTTTTGCAAACATAACAAGGAAGCGAATGTAAGTAAGGACCAGTATAAAATTGTGTATCTTCAACCCAAAGCAACCAATTCAATGGTGGTGATCGCAAAGCCTCTTCAGCCTTTTTACTATATGAGGCTAACAGCTCAAGGTCTTTCTTTAACACAAGGTGTATCTTATTTCGTAATCGTAGTTCTTGTTCGTTATCCTCCTCAACAACTATATCTTCCTGAGGGTCTCACAACAGTAAAATTGTTCTAATCATAAAAAATTAATTAGCAATCACTGATACCTCTATTCAAATGAGTTCCCTTTTTTTTTTTTTTTTTTTGCCTTCTTTTTATCTGTCTTCAATCTTGCTGCTCCTAATTTCACTGGTCCTGCCACTTTCAAACTTAATTTTTGCAACTTATCAATGCAGTAATCTAATGCTCTATCAGGATCCCCTTGGAAGGGTCCTACAACTGAATGCTGTGTTAAAGGCACTAATTTCCTACACCTTATAGAAACTATACGTGATTTACTTTGAACCTTAATTCTATTTACAATACATTGTATTTCCCATCGATAATAAGCAAGAACCTTCTGTTCAGGAGACTCATAAAGATTTAAAGCTATATATGCGTTTTGCCCCGTTTGTCTCCTTAATTCATCTTGCCAGCTTTTTCCCCACGTATGCTCGTGTTCACAAGTATGACACCACAAATCCCGTAATAATGATTGTTCTATCCAAAAAGTTCTTTTACAACCCCCACAACGCAGAGCTATCTAGGCAGCACAATGTGGATTGTGACAGTCAAGGCAATGTAGTTTCGCTGGATCTGTTAAATGAAAAGTTGATAATGAGTCAATGAAACGAATCAACTCCTGGGCTGTCCGATAGTGACGTGTCAGTGCTCTGTCCACTGCTTCCGAGTACCCCTTCAATTGAAACAGTAGTGGTTGTAGGACTAGAAGCAGTTTCTTCCCCAGTCGCTCCTTGTCCTCCTCCGTAAGGCAATCCACCAGAGGCTGCATCAAAAACAGGTTTAGTCCACTTAGCAGGCACCCACAAAGGCCCTGTAGGTGAGGAAACACAAAGATACCCCCGACCCCAATATAATACTTTTGCAGGTTTTTCCCATAATCCTGTGCTTGGGTTCTTATACTTAACCCAGACCTCTGTTTCCTTAGTATTTTCCTGACCTGACCTTGGATGATGTTTCATTGCAGGGGGGGTATCATCTTCCCCAAAAATGCATAAATGATTAATCACATACAAAACCTTAGCCAAACATGCTTGTGGATCTGTCAAATCTTGATGTTTTTCAATATACTGCTTAAGGGTACCGTTTGCTCTTTCCCGTAAAGCTTTCCTTAACTGTATCAGTAACTCATACAATCGTTTATTATTCACTTCCTTAATTGCTGCTTCCTTTATTCATTTGACTACTCCTTCAACATACATAGAGTCTGTGACCACATTTAAAGGCTCCTGTAAGTTGGACACCGCCCATACTACTGCTAACAATTCCAAAGTTTGTAAGCTATCTGCAGGGTCTGCTGTGAGGAGTTGATGCTTCCATTGTCCTTTTTCTTGCCAGGTAACAGCAGCACGCCTTGATTTCTTTCCTGCATCTGTAAAAACTGTAATAGCTCCTTCTATGGGGTTTTCTTCTCTTAAAGGTCGAGTGATCCAGTTCCATTCTGTCATCCACTGCAAAACTCTAGGCACTAATTTACTAGTCTCTACTTTAGCAGGTGACATCAATAATGCTTCTTGTAAATTCTTTGAATTTATCAAGTACCAGTCCAAAGTTTCTTTTTCCATAGGCAATCTAATAGTAGCAGGTTCTCTACCATCCACTTCAAGAATTCTGAGACACCCCTTTTTGATTAATGCAGCCAATTGTTCAATTTTTGAAGATACTGTTTTCTTATGCTGTAGTGGTGGTGATAACCATTCCAACACCCGTATCTCCCCCGTTTTCTTTTGCAACTGAGAGAGAGCACCAAGCAAGTGGCAAGGGCTATTCCAAATAGTAAGGTCAATGGGGTGGTCGAGTTGTCGACGAGACACATACCCTTGCTGTACACAGTTACTAATTTGCTGCAAGGCAAGATGATGCTCCTTTGTCAGGTGTACAGGAGTAGTAGGGTCCACACCTTTTAACAAGGGCCGTAGGGCTTCTAATAAGTGATTTGGTATTCTCACAATAGGCTTCAGCCACTGTAAGTCTCCCAGCAATTTCTGTGCATCATGTAGAGTTTTAATGTCCAATTGTAATTCCAGTTTTTGTGGTATCACTATTTGATCCGTCAAAGTCCATCCCAAATATTTCCAGGGCTTTGTAGTCTGAATTTTCTCTGCAGCAATAACAAGTGAATATGCAGCAAGAGTATTTTTAATGGTGTTAATCTGTAAAGAGGAGAATGGCTGTTGCTGTGCAAACAAAATATCGTCCATGTAATGATATATTATAGTTGCTGGCTATTTACGACGTAGTGGCTGTAATGCTGCATCAACATAAAGCTGACATAAAGTGGGAGAGTTGCGCATGCCCTGCGGAAGAGATGTCCATTCAAATCTTTTATCTGGTTCCCCACGATTTATTGCTGGTAAAGTAAAAGCAAATCTCTTCATGTCATCAGGATGCAGGCCAATAGTGAAAAAACAATTCTTTAGGTCAATAATTAAAAGTGGCCAGTGTTCTGGAATCATAGCTGGATTTGGAAGACCAGGCTGTAAGGCCCCCATTGGTTCCATTTGGTCATTTACAGCCCTCAAATCATGTATCAAACGATATTTCCCTGATTTCTTTTTGATTACAAAAATAGGTGTATTCCAAGGGCTTGTGGACAGTCGCAGGTGTCCCTTTTTATATTGTTCCTGTACTAATTCATGGGCATGCATAAGACTCTCCCCTTTTAATGGCCATTGCTTAACCATCACCGGTGTATCCGTTTTCCAAGTGAGTGGAATGGGGAAAGTCCAAGCAATGGCAATTATCCCAAAGGGTGCTGATTAGTTAACACCACTCCCAATTGTGTTAAAATGTCCCTTCCAATTAAACAGGAAACTGTAGGAGGCAGTTGAACAATTGAAAACACAGCAGATATTTGTTGATTCTCAATGCACACAGACAAAGACGGCGACCTGCTTGCCAATGTAAATCCTCCCACTCCTGTGAGCATGTTTGATGAGGGAAATAGAGGCCAATGTTGTGGCCAGGCTTCTGGAGAAATGATGCTAGTATCTGCTCCTGTGTCCAATAATCCATAAAGGGTTATGCTTTGATGCCCATAGGTAATTTCAACCTTTTGTTTTGGTCTATTTTGTAAATCCACAGTTAAAAGTGTAACACCAGTAGAGCCAAAACCTTTTTCATCACGTGTTTGCCCAGTAAATGATTGTATTCCTGATGTCATTTGTGACAGTGGTACCAATTGTGCAATGCGTTGTCCTTTTGTAATTTTAATCGGAGGATAAGGGGTGTAATTTGTATTTCCCCTGTAAAGTCCGCATCGATAACACCAGGCAAAACAAATAATCCCAACATAGTTATAGAGGAACGTCCCAGCAATAATGCTCCACATGTTTGTCCATTTAGTATAAGAGGACCCTTTATTCCAGTGGGTATCCTCTCAGGCCGGTTCGTCATTAGTGTGACGTCTACTGCTGCTGATAAGTCCAAGCCGAGGCTCCCGGTTGTTGCGGGTTGCAGACAGGAGGTAGCAGCGATGTCACGGCAGCAGCTGGTGTCTCCGATGTCACGGCAGTAACTTGTGTCTGTCCCTCATTGCCGCATCGGTAACACTTGAGGAATGGTCTGGAGCCTCTTTACGTGACTGCCAGTGAGCCGCTTTGGAGAGGAGCAAGAGCAGCTAACACCTGATTTTGAGTAGACTACGCTTTTGCAACCCTAATCCTAATTCCTTTAAGGCTTCTGTTATAAATGTCTATGAAGCTGTTGGCATTAATGCCATTCGCTCTAATGCTTCCTCAATAGTCTAATTTGCCCCTAAAGTAGCTAACACTCTTTGGGTTGCTGGATTGCTATTTTGCAAAGCACACCTGCTTCAACAGCGCCCTGCAACACTAGCCCGATCTATAGCTGTAGCTGTTCTATCGATAAAATTTCCAAATGATTCTTCCCTCCTTGCTTAATACCCATATAAGCCGGTAACCCTCCTGGCTCTTTAACCATGTCTATTGCAGCACGCACTAACCACATAGACTCTCTAAGTTTATCTGCTCCCGATATCATCTGTGCCTCTGTACGTAAGAATGCCTCTAAGCCCATCAGCTCCTTTACTGTTACTCCATGTAATGGGTCATGTGCATTAAACAATAACTGCTGATGCTGAGTGAATATCAACCGAACTATTCCTCTTAAATCATTAGGACATAAAACCTGAGTATTAAAAAGATAATCTAACATTTGCTTAACAGGTTCACTTTTTACTCCAAACTGACTAACCGTAGAACGTAGCTGAGTTAACAGCTTCCAATCTAAGGGAGTATATTCTGCTATATTATGCGTAAGGTTCCCCTGTGCATCATACTGTGGTGTGTATGTAACTGGACATGCAAGACTAGAAGCTATTTCCACCGCCTCACCATCCCCCATTTGCATTACTTCCTTCGCCAAAGCAGCCCAAGCTTCCCTCCTCTGTTTAGCCATCTCCCCCCATGGATCACGGTGTGCCCCTGGGATGGGATCTGGCCCTTTAAGGGTGCTATGCTGCTGGCGCTTCGGTGCAGACACCGAGGTTTCGCGCGGGGGGGGCAGTGAAGCAGAGGCTGGCTCGCGCGGGGGAAGCGGGAGCCCCCCCTCCCCCGCTGGAGCTGACAGTGAAACCGGAGCCGGCTCGGGCTGGAGAGGTGACCCCCCCACCGAAGCTGTAACCTGAGCCGGCTCACTGAGGGGTAGCGGCGGAGGCAAGGCTGGCGGCGGAGGCGAAGCTGGCTTGCTCCTACCCCCACCATCCGACCCGCCTGAAGCTGGTGGCGGAGGCAAAGCTGGCTTGCTCCTACCTCCACCATCCGACTCGCCCTCCCCCTCTGACAGGAAAGGTGCAGACGGTTCCACTACGCCTATAGAGAAATCCTCCACACCACTTTGCTGGGGACTCTTAGGCATAAGTACCTTAGTTACAGAGGGTGCCAGGGGATCATCTTCATGACCATACCCTATATTCCTCTTATGAGCTTCTGTCGCCCTTTCTGCTGCCTTTCTCTCAGAGACCTGCTGAAGTAACGTGTTATACACCACCCGCCATAACTTCCCGAATTTCTTTGCTGACTTATCATCATCTAGTACTGTATCCCACAATATTTCCCCAAACTTTCTCCACTCTGATAACTCATGAACTGTATGAGGATTAGAAAAGATACCCTTAGAATGGCCATAAGCTAATAACCCTGGTAACTCCTTTTTTAAATCTATCCCTTTTATCCCACGCCGCTCTAAATAGGCGGTAAATAAATCATATGCCGCTTGCCTATCCATACCTATTAATCAGCGCGCGCTGTTGCAGCTCTCCAGGCTCCTGCGACACGTATTGGCTTAAGTCACCGTTGTGAACCTTAAGGGTGCTTCAAATTCCGGCACCGTCCCGGCTGCTGGGACCCAAACCCAACTTCCGGACCGTGGCGTAATCCCTTTTTCTTTTAATCCGAGAAAAAGGGCAGAGATTCGGTTATGCCCGCATTCTCCACCATTTGTCGACGGAAGGGAACCAGGACATCATTTTGATCATCACAGGCTCGATTTTATTGATCAGTACGGCGGGTTAAATACAGTTAGTAATGAGCTTCATACATATTGCAAAAGTTGAGCTCAGGATTGGTCAGCTTGCATATCAGCATCTACGCCTACTTCTACATTCCTATGGTTCTACTTTTGATACTTTCTACATATTCTTAGGATGTATTCAGGGCTAATCTCAACTCCCCATCCTCATGTTGCAGCAAGGTCGCTGCTGACTCTTCCTTTTAGCTTGCTGACTGCTGACTTTTCTCCTTCAGCTTAACCAGCGGCATTATGTCAGTGTGGCCTTTCTCAGCTAACCAATTATTAATAATGCTCTCCACACTTTTCCATGGTATCTTTGGCCAGAGCAGCCCACGCATCCCGTCTATCCCTCGCAATTGTCGCCGCTAGATAGTTTTCCAACTGATTGCTTTTCGGGAACGGAGTATGCGTTTTTGGCCCCGGCTGCTGCGATACAGCGGATACGGGAGACTCAGAGCTCAAAAGGCAAATCCAGAGATGTCCAACTCAGCGCTTCCTCAGATTTCTGGAGAACATCTCGCCTTCAGCCCAACATTTTGAAGAGGTTTTCCCGCACATGTGGAGGCTTGCTGGCAGCACATTCCTTCAGCTGGGTGCCCATCACCTTGCAGAGGGCAGGGGCCAGCTTGGTGGCCACGGTGCGGACGTTGGCGCTCCGCACAGGCAGCGCCTTGTTCCCCAGGCAGGGCCAGAGCACGGGCAGGGCGTCGCGCTGGGCGACTTCAGGGCTCCTGGCATGAACCCCCTGCACAAGCACTGCCGGGACAGAGACACAGCTCCTTACCCACCAGCCTCACTGCAAACAAGGATCTGCCTCTGCTTCTGCTTCTTGCCAGCCTCTCTGGCCAAGAGCAGCAAAACAGCACCCAGAGCCCCTTGGTCCAGAAACGGGCAAAGCAGCTGATCATCCTGGAAACAGAACCACCAACCCCTCAGCACTAATTGCTCCAACCAGAGCCTTGTCCCTGTGGCAGACTTCCTACCTTTACTAAATTATTTCACCATCTCTGCATGAACAATGAATGAAATGTCCAATTGCCTTTGATTTCCATTAAGAAGTTGTCTAAACCCACACTGAAGATTTGGAAATGCACCATAGAGAGGAAATGGAGAGATTTCTAATAAAAGGGATGATTCTATTTTTGTAACTTTGATGTCAAGTGCCAAATGTCTAATCTGGCTCTTCCCTGTGCTCAGCGGCACACAGCAAAGGGCAGGATTAGAACACACCTCAAAACTCCAGCCCACCAGAGATGGCTGCTGCCTGACAGCTGGATGAGAAACATCAGTGACCAGCTGGTGTCTTTGGCAGAATGCTTTTGGGGCTTCTTACAAAGAGCTGTTTCAAACCTCAGGGTGTCTTAGATAATTACCCAGACCCCATTGCTGTGGCATTTAGGCATCTCCACATTCTAATGCCATTTTCCCTCCCAATGGTAATGGCATTTTTTCTTATATGTCCACTGAAATAGGGGCATGGAGAAAGAAAAATGCTACACAGGGGACTGAAATGTAACCAAAACATGTCTCTGAAATCTCTCTGCCCATTTTCTGAACTGAACTATATCAAACACAGACAAATATTTGCTACCAACAGGCTTCTTGCATGGCAGATTTTGCTGAGAGAAAAAAACCTCAAGTCCTTTGGAGACCATTCTTATTTTCTGATCAGACAAAATGTTATCTAGTAGGCATTTAATATTCTGTGGTGGAAGAGACTTCATTTTCTCTATGCTGTTAATCCATCAGCGGTCATCAACACTGAAAGAGCTCCTGCAAGTACCCAAAACCAATTCTGCTAAGCAGGAAAAGAATTATGGTACCCATTTTAAAATGGGAATTCATTTGAATTTAAATGCAATTAAAGACATCGGTGACTACTGAATGTGAGGAACAGCTGTGTGTTCCTACTAAATCTCAGAGAGAACATCTGCTCTTTCTAAAGTACTCATAATTTATGGTTAATTCTTTTATTTGAAAAATAGATCAAAAGAACTGCTAAACTAAATTCCCTATTGCTGGAGATCTACTTTATTCAAATGCTCTTTAAGGGCCTTTGACATTCCCAATCACTGAACATGCCCTTTTGAGATTCCTAATGAAGACACAAAGTGTATTAAACCTTGCACTTCAAGATGTTGGCATAATTAGCAGTGGATTTAGCCCCAGTTGAAGCAAGGCTATCAATCATCTTCTCTGCCATATATTGAGATTATCCTTTTTCCATTCCGTGGCTCTTGCTGACACAGCAAGCTCCTCTGAGGAATCAATTATCAGCTGCATTTGTAGCATTTTAGACAGCGCTGACACGGGCAGACACTGTTTGCACACCCTGAAAGGCTCAGTCCAAGGCCACTGTGACAGCACAGGCAGGGAGCCTCAGCACTCTGCTTCTGTCCCTGTGCCCCAGAGTCTGCCTTGCACTAAACCCGTGCCTCTGGTACCTCTGTTGAGTTCTGGCCTAAGCTGTGACCCCCAGGCTCTGCACGGTTCAGCCTCAGAACTTTCCAAGAGAAAAACAAGAATTCTCTGAGGACAAAACAAACTGATGCCCTGAAACAGCATTTACCACCATTTCCCCTTAAAGATCACAGATGTCCCTGAGCTCCCCAGAGAGGAGCCAGCTGGGGCATTTTTAGCCCTCCCTTTGCTGGAGGTGGTTCTGAGATGCCCCAGTGAGAGCTCAGCCCCAGGCCGAGCGCTGCCCCCATCTCAGGTGCTGCCCAGCTCTGCAGCAGCCAGGGAAAACCTGCCAAACCCACCTGCCTTGGCTATGGGGCAGCAGGGACACGCTCAGCACCTTCTGGTTTGGAGGAGCTGCTCTGCTGTCTGCTCACAGGCATTCCCTGTAAATGCTCCCTGGGAAGAGCTCTGGGCTCAGAAGGGGAGGCCATGCCTGTGATACGCTCGGTGACATCCAGCAGAGCTTGGCCATTCAGGTGATTCCATTGGTAGCTGAACTCTTTCAGCAGGGACACTTTATCTACAAGGGAAACACATGTTTCTGCTCACTTTTCTCAGGTCATAGGAGAAAGGACAGTGGGGAGGGAAAGGGCAGGGCCAACCCCATTTTATAAAATAAAGTACATTTCTGCTGGTTTTTGAATCCTATTCTTCTTTCCTTCCAGCCTACTTGGCAGGGTTTTAAATTCCAAAAGAAAAGCTCTCCTTTCACATTTTTAAATCGAAACTTTTTTGCTGTAGCAGGAGCTTTGTTAAAACATTTCACATCAGGGACCTCAAGAGTTCAGTCACATGGAAGGAGTGAAAGGTTTTGCATCCCAGAGCAAAAAGGAAGAGCCCCATACTTGGGACACAGAAAGGCACTGAGTCAGGCAGTTCCTGAGTTCACAGGGCAGCTGGGGAGGAGAAAGTGGAAACTCCTCTTGAAGACCTGCCTCTTCAACACTCCTTTTTTCAGGCATATTTCCCCAGTGCAGCATTCTCAGAGCTGACATAAATGTGTGTGGCAAAGGAATTTAGAGCAGCCCTTGTCTCTGTAGTTAATTGCTGTGGCCATCTTGCCCCATGCAAAACAACAAGTGGAACAAGGCATCATTGACAGCTGGGTTTATACCTGTTTGTTCTAAAGAAATGAACTTGGTGAATCACAAGTTCCCCTTTGAACATAGAAGACAAAGAAGAAGAGTGGAAAATAGGCAGCTAATGCCTCTAATGTAGAGCCTTGCAGGTGGCTGCTCTGCAGAAGCTCTGATGGGTCAGTGTCCCTTCATGCCAACAGCAAAGCTGTTCATTTGGGAAGTCAGACGGGGCCCAAGCAAACTCCAAACCCCCTTTGCCTCTGAACTGTAGCAGAGCTGTAGCCCAGGACTTGCCCTTCAGACAAGCAGCACAGAGCCAAGGGCTCCTGGGACTGTTGGGAAATGCTGATCCCATTCCAGCCTGTTGGGGATGGTGCATAAGGGCTGCACCTGCACAGCCTCTGGTGGGTGTCAGCTGGAGGGTTCCACAGACAAGAGCAGCTGTCGAGGCACTCAGCGCTCTCTTGTGCAGGAGAGACAGCGACGAAGCTGAGGAGAGTCCCTGCCAGGGCTCAGCCTTACCCAAAGGAGCAATGGATTCTCCCAGTGCTTTCACAGCTGCCCCATGAACCCGGGGATCCTTTGAGTTCAGGCTCTTTGTTATTCCCTCCACCAAACCAATGATCACTGGGTTCAAGGCATCTTTCAGGGCTCCTGTGATTTCAGCCAGCACATCCAGCGCGCTCTGCTTCACTTTCTTGTGGCTGTCAGATATTCTCAGGACAAAATAATCAAAAATCTGTGAAGAGAACAAGCAACGTGAAGGCTGGATTCAAATGTCCTTGTTTGAAGAGTGGCCGTAGCAGTCAGCAATGTCAAAGATGAAAGTGATCCTTTCTGTCAGGTCAGCACTCACTTGCACAATTTCACTGTTTTCCTGGGGGCAACTCACTGGAATGGTGGCACAACCTCATGCTGGTTGAAAGATTTTCTTCTGTTTTTAAGAGGTTTGGCTGGGGACAGAATAGTTCCTATGGTATTTCTCTCCATCTATAAATCATTAAATTAATTCCATTTATTAATGCTAAAGAGTACCTTTGCTTTGAGTGGAAGTAGATGTTTACAATGCCTGGTTTTCTATACAGTTGCCTCAAGTACGGAGGGCAATTATGATTTTGCCAAAACTATGGCTAGAGGAGATCTAAGTTTTCTTTTGTTTGTCTCAGTGCCAGTGTCTGGAGAAGTGCAGGGCTCTGATCAACTCCTCCAGGATCCAGACCATTTCTCTAAGTAACAAGTAGACTTCTGAAATGTCATGTGCTGTACAGCTCTCATTAGAGCAGGTTCAGTCCCTTGACAGCCTCATTATCAGGCACCTTTTCCTGGAAAAAGGGAAAAAGCAGCTACTGGGAGGAGAAGGCAGAGATGAGTCCTTAGCTGTTTTCCTCCTTTTCCAAAGAGAAAAACAGACCCCTAAGAAGGGAGAGCACTGTCTTTACCAAGAGGAATAGCAACAAGGATGGAAATGAGTAGCCAGAGCTGTGCCTGTGTAAGACAAGATGGAGTATATAGAAGTGTTCTTAAAAAAAGCAGCTGGGTTTAAACCAACCCAGCCTGATACTTCTCTTCCCTGTACAAACCCATTTTTGGTCTAGAGACCAATTGCCATGCTTTCAGGGGCTGGATTCCCTTCACTTCACCCAACTGGGAATTGGAGAGAGCAGCAGTTACACCAGCAGAAAATTCTGCCATCATCTGATGAACAGCATCAATAGGCACCTGCCAGACAAATACAGCTGGACTGAAACAACTTGTCCTGAAGCCTGGACCTGAATTAAATTTTTTCTGGGTAAGAGGGACCAGAGCGTCCCAAACAGCCAGGACAGAGTGCCAAGACACACTGAATTAACTTTGTGCTACAGGCTTAGGAAAGGAGCTAAAGGAAAGGAGCAGTGAAGGTACCCTACATACTTGGGCAATGTTAGTGGAGATGAGCTGGGGGCTGGTTTTGCACAGGTCTCGGAGGAGTTCCACTCCTTCCACCCTTGTCTGAAACCCCTTGGCTTCCAGGAGATGGTAAAGCTTCTGGAGCAGCTCCGTTTCTTCCACAGCTGGAGGTGACGTGACCTGGGCTTGTGCACGGGGTAGGAGGTGTCCATCAGAGGGAGATTTCACCCTGGAAAATAAAACCAAATGAGGACCTGTTGGTTATAATTATCGTAGCATGGCATCCCCGTTGAGGAAATAATTAGCATTGACTCCATGATTCCAGAAGGCTGATCAATCACTATGCTATGCTATGCTACTTAACAAGTTGGTTGAAGAATATGCAAATACTGATTATGCCAATCTAGATGTTGCTCAATTAGCTGGTGATTCACCTTACAATAGGCCTGAAAATCAAGCAGCTGAACTGCCTCGGCCTGAGTTAACAGACATTAAAGATGCTGCTAGAAAGGCCTTGCTTTCACTTGAGCCTCCTGGCCCTCATTTGAATTCTTATCCACTGATCAAACAAGGTGAAACTGAATCTTATGGTCCTTTTTTGGATAGACTAACTCAAGCAGTTGGAAGGCAATGTCCAGATGAACAAGCCCGCTCTTATATCATTCAAAATCTTGCTTCTGTAAAGGCTAATAATGAATGTAGAAAATTTTTTTTAGCTTTGCCTGATAAGCCTCCAACAATTACACAGATGCTAACAGCTTGCAGTGGACTTATGGGTTCACAAAATACTGCAAATTCACAGGTCAATGCTTTGGAAAAAACACTGGAACACAATTTGACACAACGAATGGATAAAATTGAAAAGCTTTTAGAAAAACAAGAAAAACATTGGGAAAATTCTGTTAATGCTGTACAAGTGGACTCTAATAAAAAGCCTGTCTGCTTTGCTTGTGGTAAACTAGGGCACCTTAAAAAGGATTGTTGTGGGACATGAAATCAAATTTCTATTTGCCCTCAATGCCGAAAAGGAAGGCATCGTGCTAAATTCTGTCACTCACTATTTGACATCAATGGCAACTCACTGTCATTAAACTTCAGAAACCCTTAGAGACAGTCTGATAGAGACAGACCAGATTGGTCAATTGAATCCAAAACACCATCACCAGTGGCCAATTAAGAAATTACCATTTGGTAAATAAATCTCCATATCACATTCCACATGTTCACAACAACAGGTGCAGCAAGTGAAGATAAGAATTGTTTCTCATCCTTTTCTCTGATCTTCTAACATCCTTCCCCAGGACAATGCCTGGCAAAGTTGTGCCTGCTGCTCTCTGTGGAGAGAGCTGCAGCCACAGACAATACCTTCAGTTAACTGTGAGCAAAACATCTTGAGCAGCTTTCCTAATCATGTCATTTCAAGCTGGAAAATCATGAGGCTCTGAAGAACAATGTGGACCTCATGATAATCATTATGGCAGACAATCTGCAAGTGACATTCTCACCAGTGCTCACTCAGGAAAACCAAGGATGAGATGCATCTGATCTATCTTCAGATGGCTGCCAGGGCACACAGGTCACATTGCTTTGTGGAAAAAGAGAGACACTACTGCCAAGTTTAAATGCCTCCTCATAAGGGACATGTGTGTCTTAGAACAAGGGAACTCATCACTCTGGAGAAGTGTCTCTGCAACCAGGCATGACAATCTGGAAAACCAGCTCAGATGCATCTGAACAGATAAACAGGGCCATATTTGAAGGATTCAGAAAATCAGTAAGAGAGATAAAAACAAAAGCCAGACATCCCAGAACTACACTCACATTTCATTTGCTTCCCTGGAGACCAGATGCACAGCTTCACAACCCCACTGGGAACAATTCTCCTGATCAACCTGTCTCTTCCAAGAGCACGGGAAGATGCCAGCTGTGCTACTGAGGCATGTGGTCACTTTCCTGCCACTGCTGAGCAGGACAGAGCTAAATAAACCCCCTCTGCTATCAAAGGAGAACAGGTACAAGTAGCTCTGCAACTGCCATGAAGAGACAGCAAGGAGCAATTCCTGTCTTAAATGCTGATTGCAGCACAGGGGGCAATAAACCAAACATGCTGTCCATCAAGCAAATTACATGAAGGACAGGAATATCAAGGCATAAAGTCCACATTCAGACACCCGTTGACTGAAGTTGTTCAGGAATTGCCTTGCTCCTTACTACTCAAACTTGGTACTGTTTGAGGGAAAGAAAACCACGATTCAGCCAGGCCAAACCTCACAGATGAGAACTGCATCTTTGTGGAATGGCTTCTTGCTTCCAGACTGAGATTTCTCATCAAAACACCCATCTGAAAAAGACTCCACTCAGATGAAAAAAAAGCTCTGTTTTATAGGGGCCTGAGTAGATATATGTATGGCAGTGAAAGATCTCTGTATTGTATAAGTGACCCTGCCCTGATTCTAGTTATTGTAAATGGGCTGCAGCTGTGATGTCCTTGATTGGGCAGCAGCTTTGGCCCGTGGAGGTAGCTGGGATAAAAGGTGGTGAGGCATTCAGGGAGGGCTGCAGAGGAGCTCTGGCTGGGAAGCAACAACAACACTGCCGTGAAGAGCTGCCGTGAAGAGCTGCCGTGAAGAGCTGCCGTGAAGAGCTGCCGTGAAGAGCTGCTGTGAGAAAACCACCCAGAAGGTATGAGACTCTGGAAATATGATGTATAACAATATGATTGCAACACTTTGAATTTACTTGTCCCAAGTCAGGCAGCAGAAACTTGGCCCTCTCCCAGCCTCCACAACACTGCCCTTGCCACTGCACTGGATCGTCTGAGCTGCAGCCAATGGGTGTCTTTTTGTCTCTCCATTTTTGTGGACACTGCTCCAGAGAAGTTGTGTTCAGCACAATGCAGAAGTAGGCACTTTTTATCCTAGAGCACATCCTAGAGTAGGGAAAGGAAACAATCTGTGGCATTGGTCATCTCTGCCAGAAAGTTTTTCCTGAGGAAGAGACACGTAAAGCTTGTCATGTGCTTTGTCACATCTAAGAAAAGTGCTCAGTACCGTTTGCCAGCAGACAATGTGGCCTGGGGCTCCTTTGAGCCATCCTTCCTCTCCTTCACCGGCTCCTTGACAGATGGGCCTTCAGCCTTCTGGTTTTCCATCCCCTACAAAGACATAGAGAAACCTCATCAGTCTTTAGAATATAAAACAGGAAATTCCCTGTTGAAAACATAAGTTAGAACCAGGATCACTGCTACCAAGGCTTAGGGGAACATTTCCTAACTTACAGATGGAAACAGACCAGAGATTCAGTGATGCCAACTCTTTGTTTTCAATAGCCCAAGGCAGGTTATGGTCGCTACCAGACTGAGCAGCAATCTAAAATCCCAAATTCCTTAGTCTTGACCATAAATGGGAATAATGCAAACTGGTAGGCAACAAGTGTTTGTAAAGGAATCAACAGAATAAATTGGACTCTTTTGGGGGTTGGCCCATTGTGTTGGAAGTCAATTTGGTTCAACACTCACTCTCCTTGCTCCTGCACAAAGGCAGGCTCCCTTCTGTAATGTCTATAACAAAATATAAAATCCTCCCCCAAACAAACAAAGGATTTTTCACTCGATGCTGCTGAATTCACCAAGCTTCTTCCAGCTCCACAGGGCTGCACAGCAGGGCAGTATTCTCAAAAGACAGACAGTCATTGTAGTAACTAGGATTGACTTGGATATCTTTTGTAAATTTGGGAATTTTCTTGGCACGACTACTTCCAGTGTCCTTTGCAAAGACTCTGTTATCTTCAGAAGCACAATTCTCACTTAATTGCTTTACAGGGGGCAGAGTAGGGCGAGCATGGTGGGGGCTTACACTTAAATGTAAACCCTCCTCTTTCCCTTTCCTCTTTGTGACCGATATTGAAAATATTCAAAACCCCACTTTTTCCCTAATAATATCAGTTCCTTTGTGGTCTGCAGATGAACAGGCTGAGGATTAACAGCTCATTCCCAGGAGCAAAATGATTCAGCAGAAGAGGAATGAGCTAAAGACAGATTGGGTATCTTTGATTTCATATTAACAGAGGCAATACTTGCACAAAGGAGTAATTTCTCCTGCCAAGCACTTACTTTCTTCTTAATTCTTGTCAGAATATCTTCCAGGTCACGGGGGGAAAGAGATTGTTCCAAAAGCATTTTAAATTGTTGATGATTGAGCAACATCTTCACCATCTCCTGTCCATAATGCCTAAGGAAGGAAGGAAGAAGGGAGGAAACAAAAGTGAACTAACACAGGAAGAGTGTTAGCAGAAGGGGCTGATCCCTTAAACTCATCAGGTGCAATCCCTGCACAAGAAGGCATTGCCTACTCAGCAAAGAGGGAGATTTACCTCACTGGACACTGCACAGTGCTGTCAGCTGAACACAAGAGGCAAGAGGAGAATATGGGGCAACAGAAAAATACCATTTCACTCTGAAACTGTGGGTGTGCTTCTGTGGCTTCAAAGGATCCTAGGGAACAAGCAAAACACATCTGCTTTGTTGTCAAAGCTTATCAGCAGTGTCTTGCTGCCATTGAGCAGTAATTTGCCTTTCTTTAACAGGCAGGGAAGCCAGGACAAAACACCTCATGCATCCTATTGATTATTCTATATTATGTGTATGCACAGGGACAGCTAGTTGCTCTGCTAGTTGCTCTTGGCAGCTATTAATTGGAATTTCATCACCAAAGGAAGGGGATTTTTGTGGTTTGGGTTGATTTTGCTACTAGGAAACCACAAGAAGAAATGTGGAGCTCACTGAGCCACAGATAACAGCGTTTTAGAAATCTGCAGAACAGGTTTAGAAAGACTGAATATGTTGGCTAAAGACCCCTGATATATTTCTAGGCAAGTCTGAAGTTAATGAGAAATGGATGTTTGGGATCCTTCAGTGATGAACATCAGCCAACACTTTGTCTTTTTCTTGTGCACCTAAGGCCAAACAAAAGTGTTGGACTGGCTGATCTGAGATCTTTTGATCTCAGTAAGGAA
Organism: Melospiza georgiana; assembly: GCF_028018845.1. Classification (NCBI taxonomy): domain Eukaryota; kingdom Metazoa; phylum Chordata; class Aves; order Passeriformes; family Passerellidae; genus Melospiza; species Melospiza georgiana. The sequence continues at coordinate 437,442 of NC_080463.1, read as the reverse complement.
TCCTTCAAGCCACAGGAAAAAGGTGGCAATGCTCCTTTTTGCTGGCCAACCTCGGGTTTCCCAGTACAGCCATTTGCCCAGGCAGCCCAGAGCAGTGGTCACTGTGCCAAGGCTGACAGAGCTCAAGAAGAGTTTGGACAATGCTCTCAAGCACATGGAGTGACTCTTGGGGTCACTGCACATGGCCAGGAGATGGACTTGATGATCCTGATGGGCCCCTTCCAACTCAGCATATTCCATGATTCTATGGCCCTTATTCACACGATGAGGTAACTTCATATTCCCTTTAGTTTCCACTCTTGTGTGGTTTCACCTTTATAGCCAGACACAAAGCAGTTTTCCTGTTTTGGGAGGTGAAATGAAGATCATTACTTGTGTCCTTGTGACAGTCCTGAGCAAGCTTCCCTGCCACGTGTGGCAGCCTCTCAGCCCTGGGGGTGCCTGCGAGCTGGGTGACTCCAATTCTCTCCACCAGGGACAGGAGGAGCTGGGCCGCACACTCGCGCACCGGGGCGGGGCGGCTGCTGGGGAGGAGAGAGCAAACCCTGGGCACAGGGACAAGGAGCAGCGGCAGCGCCGGCCTTGGCCAGAGCCGCTCCCTGCCCTTGCTGGGGGAAGGAGCCTGGGCTCTCCCTGCACCTGCAGACACCTGCAGAAGGCTCTGTCCTCAGCTAAACACAAAGTTAGCATTGCATACAAGGCCTGCCTGCACGGAAGAGGGAGGAATTCAGTCTCCCTGCACTGTCTGATACTCGATTTCTTTCACAGTATTTACTCGGAGAAAGATTAAAGAATTAGATGACATATGAATAATTTAGAAATTAAGAACAATTGATGCTGACCCATCAGAGGGCATCCACTACACAGAGCTGCAGCAGGATTGAGGCTCGTTCCACCCATGTATCCCCAAGTCTGCAGACCTTTGGAAAACAACAAATGCAGGGAAAACACGTTGTGGGCCGTGAAGTTGCAGAATATCCAACAATTCAGCCTGTTTCTTCTGTGGGGCTTGGCAATGGATCCATCTGAATATTTTACCCTATTGCAAAGCTGAGGAAAGGGTGGCAGGCAGTTTAGCCAGGCTGTCCTGTTCTAGAGAGTGTCTCTTGGGAACTATCAGGCCCAGCACCAACATTTAAGGCAGCATTTGCTTCAACTGTCCCATGGCAGTCAGCCTGTGAAGGTGCCTGTAAATTGATTCATCATCTCAAGGCTAACATGAAACATCAGTTTGGATAGAAAGTAGAGCTCTAAGGCCAGGACAGTCATACAAGACTCCTTTGGCAGGAGCTGCACCTGCTGTGCAGGCTGTGCCACACCCAGCAGATTGTTCCCCATGTGCTCCACGCCCCAGCAAGGACCCTCCTCATTTCTCAAGTTAATGGCATCATGAGGAGACGTGGTTTTCCCAGGGCCTCTGTGGTTAGCACTGTGAAATACCAAACACTGCTCACAGCTGCAATTGCAATTGTCCCTCTTCCCACAAAAGCACAAGGCTCTATCCTTGGCCTTTGCAGGCACTTTCCCTTCCCCACTGATCACCACATCTAGGAAAATCTGACAGATTGGGAGAACTCCAGGAAGCAGCAGGAAGCTGAGTCAGCGGAGCTTTAGTTTGGATATCAGGAAAAAGGGTTTTTCACCCAGAGGGTGGTTGGGCACTGGAACAGGCTCCCCAGGGCAGTGGTCACAGCACCAAGCCTGACAGAATTGAAGAAGCATTTGGACAACAATCTCAGACACTTGGTGCGACCCTTGGGCTGTTCTGGGCAAGGCCAGGAGCTGGACTTGATGGTCCTGATGGGCCCCTTCCAACTCCCCATATTCTACAGTTCTGTGATTCTGAGAACTAATAGGCTGCAGGAGGGCAGAAAAAGGTGACAAGAGGAGAGAAGTGAGGTTGGTTGGAGAATCAAGTCAGTGAGTTCACAGAAGATGCAGGATACAGGACCCTTCCCTCCCAGCAATCCCATTCTCTGTCTCATCCCTTCTCCCTCGCACACAAACGAAGGTGAAGAATATCACTAAAAGAAGAAGAACCTACTTGACTATTACCGCACCTGAGTGGGTTGCTGCTGGTGAGAGAAGAGATGGTGAATCTTGTTTCTTGAATCAGAAGGCTGATTTATTGATATATAATATATTACATTAAGACTATACTAAATAGAATAGGGAGAGGTTTGCAGAGCTGCTAGGCTAGGCCCAAGAATAGATAGAAAGAATCCATAACAAAGTTTTGCCCAAGGACTCAGTCCCCTAGCTAGCACTGGTGATTGGCTCTTAATTATAAACATAGAAAATGAGCCAATCAAGAAACCCCTGTTACATTCCACAGCATCTGATAATAATTGTTTATCTTTTCTTCTGAGGCTTCTACCCTCCAGAAGACACAGAAATCTGAAAGAAGGGATTTCTGTGAAGAAATGTCTGTGACATCTCACCTTTCTAAATTGTATAAAATAAAAGAAAAATGCTGATGTGGAATGAACAGGAAATTTCTTCACCTATAAAATATAGAATACTAATAAATCACTAAAACAATCCTACAATATAAGAAAATTGCAAGAAACAATGCAAGGAAAATTCAAATCCATGCAGCTGAGTTTCAGGAACAGTCCAAGAGCTGAAGTTGTTTCCCTTGGAATATCTGAGAGTCCTTTTTGGTCCTGAAAACAACTTGCTGCAAAAAGAATCCCATCAATAGTTATCAAAAAACCATTGACAGTCATAACACAATTTTAAACAGTTTGTACAATTTTGAAATGTCCTTTTTCTGGCCCTTCAGTGCTTCATAGCTGCTGCCCACTATTTTCAATAATTTTTATTTAATTTTAAATTTTTTTTTTGATCGAAAAGCAAAAGAGCAGCAGCTGAGCAGAGCAGTGCCAGAGAAGGAAAGGCCCTGGGGGCCCTGGCCCATGATGGACCAGGTACCCCAAAAACTGTCTCACAAAGGGGGACCAGGACCGGTAGGAGAAACCAGAGTCCCCAAAAACATAAGGAGGCCACGCAGTGGGGCCAGCCCAGGAACTATCTGAGCCCAACGGCCCAGGCCAAACCCATGAGGAAGGCTCTGCATTCCCGCAGGCCTGCACCCCTGCCTCTGCAATGCAGAGGCATCAGGTGTGTCTCCCATCTGCCTCACGGCACCACCCCCATCGGGCTGGGGACCAAAGGCAGAACTTTCGGCAGAACCCACCTGCCCCTCGCCACTAGGGCACAAGAGGAGCGGCAGAGATGGCAGCCCCCATGGGACAGCAACCTACCAAACACTCCCCAAACGGCTGAGAATGCTGATCTTGGATGCAGGCAGGCAGGCTGCCCCCAGAGTCAGCTGGCGGGCAGCCCCTGCTCCACTGAAGGAGAGACCCCCCGACGGGGCAGCTGCTAGAGCAGCCAGTCCGGGATGGTCCGGGCTCGAACAAGCCGCCGACACGGAGGGCAGAGCCTCCGACAACGGCAAAGCCACTGGGACGTCCGGTGGAAACAGCGGGGGGGAAGCCGGAACTGGGGAGGGAATCATGCTGATTGTAAGATCAGCCGTGGGCTGCTCCGAGGGTCCCGCAGGCTCAACGCCGTTTTCTGCCGCTGACTCTGGGGTCCACTGCGGAGGCTCAGTCGCAGTCTCCGTCGCAGCGCATAATGGCAACAGTGGAGCCGGGAGAAGCGGCGGCAGAGCATCGCAAAGATATGCAAAGATATGATTATGTATATGCATAGATATGATTATGTATATGATCTGATGTAATCCTATATCCAAAACTGTATAAAAGGCTTGCCTTTGTTACGGGAAACTTAGAAATCCATTTTGTGATTTCTACGACGCATCGCAATAAAATACCTCCTGCTTATTTGACTTAAGCTGAGTCTCTTAGACAGTTATTCTCGCCTTTTGGGGCAAAATTCGGCATCATTTCTGGCGACCCAGGTGGGACCAGACAGGAGATCCAGGCCTTAAGGTCCTCCCGAGCCGGGTCCGGGGCCGGGACCCTCTGGGCGCCCCTGACGAATTTTTGTCAGAAGAGACTCCCCCCCGGACCAGCGCTCTTTGGTGGACGAAGGGTTCCCTGCATCTCCTGCTCCAATTAAGAGGTATTTTAATTGTTTATTGGTTTTGGGGTAAAGCGCTTTGTTGGGAAACGGGGGTCAGACGTGACCGCTCAAAGGGAAAGCCGGGGGACGCCCCGATAAAGAATCCCAGCTGGGTTAGAGGCCCAGTAATAGAAATGCAGGTTAAAGTCCTGCTGGAAGGAGTATTTGTTTATCTTGGTATCTTTGGTTTGTTTTTATTGTGTGGGAAACTGTTTTAACATTGTGTTTAATGTTATAATACTGTGAATTAAGGGTCAAGAACTAAGATTGCTCTCTGAGAACGGAAGAGAGGTCTGTCAGCCGGTGGTCTTCATGTGTCTGTTCTATGTGTCTGTTGCAAAATCTTACAGGAAATGTCTTGTCACTCTCTATGTAATCTTTTAGAAGAGAATAAGTTGATAGACGTCCAGGAAGAAATTTGTCACCCCCTGCAATTGTTATACTTTCTACGGTGCCTTGCGATTGCATGAATCTGGCAAACCGGTATCTCACGGTCTGTAGGCGACCTCTCGTGACCCTACCTGGTAAGACAGTCTGCTCTGATATAGACCATAAGGTAGGAACTATTTCATAAAGGTGTGTGGGTATGGGTGAGAGTGAATGAGACGCAGCATCGCTGCAAAGTGAGAGGGAGTCCCACTCCACATTTCCTGTTCTTTGCAAGAAGCCAAGTCGGAAACGGACAAAGCGATTGGAAATTGTGTGTATGAAGTGTTAAAATAAATTGGCATACAGTACTTGCGAGAAAGAGACTGATCCGGTTAAACAGACACAGGGAATAGCAATGGGAGGCCAACAGAGTAAGGACGTAAATATGAAAACCCCCTTAGGATGTATCCTAAAGCACTGGAAGGACTTGGGAGGGATTTGGGGGGAAACATAAGTAAAAAGACACTCCTTAAATATTGTACACAGTGGTGGCCGTTGTATAGGTTAGATGACAATGAGAAATGGCCGCCGGAGGGAACAACTAATTATAACACTATTTTACAACTGATGCTTTTCCTCTGCCAACTTAATAAATGGGACGAAGTGATGTATGCTGACATATTCTTTACCCTAAGAAATAAACCGGAGTGGCAAAAAGAGTGCGGAGTAAACGTAGCACCTCAAGACCCCCTAGTACTAGCCCTGGAAAAAGATAAGAAAGGTTCAAAGCCTAAAGAATGTTGCTGTGATGCATGCAGCATTGGGCAACAATGTCTTAAGCTAACAAGAAGAGATAGTGGAAAGGAGAGCAAAATAAGCCTGTGGGAATACCATCCATTCGCTCCAGGGCGGGAAGGGCCTCTTCCCAGGCCAAAAGAGGAACAAGGGGATCCTAGCCCATTAAAGGAACTGGAGTGATGGTAGAAATCTAAGTTTGAGCACAGCCCTCAGAGGCTAGACAACAGTTGAGAGGAGGGTAGCCCATTAAAATCGGAGATTGACGAGAGGAAAAGCAGTCCTCAGGGACTAGATAGTCCACAGGGGTCGGGGAGCTACATGGATGCTGAGAGCCCACCCAGACTAGAAGTCAAAAGGGAGGAAGGCAGTCCCTCAGGAGCAGAGAGCCGAGGGGAGACACGTAGCCTGCCCGAGCTCAGTCCATATGGGGATAACAACACATCCAGAAATGGAGGTGTCTGTAGAATGGAAACCAGCACACCAAGGACTGGGGACAAAAGTAACTCACTGGGAGGTGATGTCTATAAATTGAGATATAGTGGGAAGAATGATAATGAGACATGCGAAAGGGAGGCAGAGAACAACTCACAGAAACTGAATATAGTAATTCAGATAGAAGATAAGAGAAATGGGAGAGGAGCAGAGGACGAGAGGGACAGCAGCCCAGGACAAGATGGGAGCCGGCAGATACGAGAAGGGCGACAGACCCAGGATGAGAGTCGGATGGACTGTGCAACAGAGATAAGAGGTGAAAATGAAGAACAAGAAGGGAGAAAGAGGAAAGAGAAGAGAAAGAATAGGGAAGACATTGAGGCACAAGAAGAAGATCCCGGGGAGGGGATCAGTCACTCGTATTATACCAGATCTGTGGCACGGGGGGAAGCAAAGCAAAGAGAGGAAGGGAACCATACGATAGCTCCCCTCCGACAACTTATGCCAATGGTAGGGGAAAGGACTAGAGTAAAGGTGCCATTTTCGACAAGTGATTTGAACAATTGGAGGGATGAGGGAAGGAACTTCAGGAGGAATCCAGAGAGAGTAGCGAAGAGGTTTGAATTAATGGCAAGGAATTTAGATATTTATTGGGAAGATATAGAGGTGATGCTGTCAGAATTGACAGATACAGAAAGGGAACTCGTATTGGAGACAGGAAAACGACATGCTCAAGTATTATCAGGGAGACTAGAAGATAATTTCCCCAGCAGTAAATCAGAATGGGACCCGGGCAACAAAGAGCACTATCGGCGGCTGGTGCAGTATAGAAAACTGATAGCGATGGGCTTGCGTAATGCGATCCCTAAGGCTATCAATTGGTCGATGCTATATGACATCAGGCAGGGAAAGGATGAGACCCCATCAGAGTTTTTAGATAGACTTAGGACAGCCATGAGACAATACACACCCCTGGACCCAGCAACAGAAGAAGAGAAACAACACCTGTTAAGATTAATGATGGGACAGAGTAATCCAGACATCCGGAAGAAATTACAAAAGCTTGAACATCCAGCAAATAAAAACCTGGAGGCATTGCTGAATGAGGCATGGAAGGTATATAACAATAGAGAAATTGAAGAGAAGAAAAAGGAGGACAGGAAGATAGCTCGAGTAGTGGCTGTAGCAGTGGTAGCTCAGAAGACAGGTTACTCAGAACCTGGAACCAGGAGAAGAGGTAGAGGCAACCCAGTAAGAGGGGGAGGGAGGCTCCAACCCCACCCAACTAGAGTAGGGCCAAATCAATGTGCGTACTGCCTACAGATGGGACACTGGAAGCGAGAATGCCCCCAACTAAGGGAAAGGCTAATGGCCACTACTACTACCACACATCAGGATAGTGAATGAAAGGGACCGGTGGGCCGTACCCTAGCAGACCCACTGGTTAAAATGGAGCTAGGGGAAGGTAAAAAAGAATTGAACTTTTTGATTGATACGGGAGCAACTTTTTTGGTTTTAAATCAGGAATTGGTACCTAAAAGTGATGAATTTGTACAAGTTGTGAGAGCAACAGGCCAACCAGAAAAGGCTTACTTTTTGAAACCCATTAAATACAAAACTGGGAAACAAATGGGAATTCATCAGTTCTTGTATTTACCAAATTCGCCAAAGCCCTTATTGGGAAGAGACCTATTGGAGAACTTGGGGGCCATAATAAACTTCAACAAAGACAAATTGGAATTTCAAGTAAATGAGGAATGACTGATTACAGCTCTAAGCCTAACAATCAGTTGTGTAGAACCTAAACCTGAGAATCACAATTTCGAGCGAATCCTGAGCGAGACATACCCATTAGTGTGGGCTACTGATATACCTGGAAAATCAAAACAAGCAGCACCGATTGTTGTTGAACTTAAAATTGGGGCAAGACCAGTGGTAAGAAAACAATACCCTCTGAGGATAGAAGACAGGAAGGGGATTGAGCCCATAATCAAAAGGTTTTTGGAACTGGGGTTATTGGTAGAATGCGAATCTGATTTTAATACACCAATCCTGCCAGTAAAGAAACCTAATAGAGCTTATAGACTAGTTCAAGATCTGAGAGCAGTAAACGAAATAACCAAGACATTACATCCGGTAGTTGCTAATCCATACACACTTTTAACAAGACTGAAGGATAACTTGGCCTGGTTCACCGTATTAGATTTGAAAGACGCATTCTTCTGCCTTCCCTTAGCTCCCGAGAGTCAAAAGATTTTTGCCTTTGAGTGGGAATCTGTAGATAGAGGAAGAAAGACCCAACTTACCTGGACGGTATTGCCCCAAGGATGGAGCAATTCCCCCACGATTTTTGGGAATCAGTTAGCCAAAGAATTAGAACAGTGAGAAAGGCCGCTGAGAGATGACACCCTTCTGCATTACGTAGACGACTTCCTAATAGCAACAGTGACAGAGGAAGAATGCATTGAATAGACTATTTCCTTGTTAAATTTCCTGGGTTTAAGTGGATATCGAGTCTCTCAACAGAAAGCACAGCTGGTGCAAAAAGCAGTGGTGTACCTGAGATATGAAGTCTCCAGAGGACAGCGATCCCTGGGAGCAGCTAAGAAAGAGGCCATCTGCCAGATGCCTAAACCAGAGACCGTGAGAGATCTGCGCGCCTTTCTGGAGATGACAGGTTGGTATCGGCTATGGATCTACCAGTATGAGATACTCGCTAAACCACTGTATGATTTGTTGAAAGAAACTAAGGACATCCTAGTTTGGACTCCCGAGGCAGAAGGGGCCTTCAAGAAGTTGAAGCTGGAGCTAATGAGAACACCGGCCTTAGGTCTCCCAGATGTATCAAAACCATTCTAGCTGTTCTCCCATGAGCGACAAGGGATGGCCCTAGGAGTCCTAGCACAGCAGTTGGGACCACACAAGAGAGCTGTGGCCTACTTTTCCAAGCGATTGGATGAAGTAAGTAAAGGATGGCCAGGCTGTCTGAGGGCAGTGGCCGCAGTGATAATTAACATAGAGGAGGCCAGGAAGCTCACGTTGGGTCAAAAAGTGACTGTGTTAGTATCTCACACTGTGTCGGCTGTGCTGGAACAGAAAGGCAACCATTGGTTGTCGCCTTCTAGATTCCTAAAATACCAGGCCATCCTGGCTGAATCAGATGACGTAACCATTCAGGTAACTAACATTGTGAACCCAGCTTCATTTCTAGAAGAGAGAGCCCCAGCAGAACCCATCGAACATGACTGCCTAGAAACAATTGAAGTCTACTCCAGTCGCCCAGATCTCAAAGAAGAGCCGCTCAAAGATGCAGACAACTGGTTCTCGGATGGCAGCAGCTTCGTGAAGCGAGGAGTAAGAATGGCTGGCTATGCAGTCACTACTACAGAAAGGGTAATTGAGTCGAACCCCTTGCCTGCAGAAACTTCAGCTCAAAAGGCAGAGCTGATAGCTCTGACTCGAGCCCTGGAATTGGCAGAGAACATGCAAATTAATATATGGACAGACTCTAAATATGCCTTTTCCGTTGTACATGCTCATGGAGCCATCTGGAAAGAAAGAGGACTGTTGACTACACAAGGAAAAACAGTCAAACATGCAGAGGAGGTTCTGCGATTGCTAGAAGCGGTCCAACTCCCAGCACAAGTGGCCATAACGCATTGTAAAAGACATCTGAAAGGTAACACTATTCCAGAAATAGAGAACAGGAAGGCAGATACAGAAGATAAATTGGCTGCCACAAGAACTAGGGAAGTGGAAATAGTGGCCCTAATACCAAGAGAGCTAGATACCAACATCCAGCCAGATTACCAGGAATCAGATCATAGATGGATTCAAAAAAATAAGGGCAAAATATCAGAAAATGGTCAATTGGGGTCAATTGGAAACAGGACAGTTAGTAGTACCAGGAAATGTGATGGGGCAGTTTGTAAAAGCAGAACATGAGAAGGCCCATTGGGGTCTAGATCCACTTTACCAATATTTGCAAACCAGGATAGCAGGACTGAAATTATTTCTACTGTAAAACACGTTATGTGCCAGTGCGAGCGGTGTCTGAAAAACAACCCGAATACGGGAACCAAGGTACACCAAGGAGCCATAAATCGAGGTAAATTCCCAGGTGAAGTATGGCAAATTGATTTTTCTGAACTCCCAAGAAAAGGGGGGTTTTGGTATTTGTTGGTATTAACTGATACATTTTCTGAGTGGCCTGAAGCATTCCCTTGTAGGAAAAATAAGGAAAGAGATGTAACTAAAGTACTGTTGAATGAAATTATTCCACGGTTTGGGGTACCGAAGAGCATTTCTTCGGATAGGGGTACACATTTCTGTGCAAAAGTAGTGAGAGCAATAAGTAAAGCATTACAAATCAAATGGCAATTACACACGCCTTACTGTCCACAGGCCAGTGGGCAAGTGGAAAAGATAAATCATCTTATCAAACAGCAAATTGCCAAAATATGCCAGGAGACTAATTTGCAGTGGTATCAAGCTTTGCCTATTGTTCTGCTGAGGCTGAAAGTCAAACCGAGATCAAAAGAAAAGTTAAGCCCATTTGAAATTTTGTATGGTAGACCTTATGCTATGCAAGTTGTAAATGGGGACACCATAGACCAAATTGGTAATCAATACATTTACGATTATGTAATTACGGTGAGGAAACAGTTTGATAAAAATGCTACTGTGATGATAGAGCACCAACCTAAACAACCTGATTGCAAATTTCATCCGTTTAATCCCAGTGATTAGGTGTATGTTAAGAATCTTTTAAGAAAACCCCTACAAGAGAAGTGGGAGGGACCTTTCCAAGTGCTGCTGACTACCTTCACCACAGTTCGGATCAAGCAGCGACCTACGTAGATCCACTATTCACAAGTCAAGAAAGCTCCAGAGAACAAACAAGAGGAGCAGAGGTCATGATCCTGACTCCACCTCAAACCTTTACAACTCTGATCATTGGACTCTCCCCAAGACTCTGCCCCAATAGACCCATGGTCTCATGCACACCAGTGTATCCACCCGGAGTTGAGAATGAGGAGACCCTTTTTCGAAGTTTATGCCTTACGTAACAATCAGCCATACGCGAGTAAAGTATGAGATCAGCCCTCCATGGTAGCATACAAGGGAGACCAAATCCAAATTGAGTGTCGAGAGCTTAACAAAGTAGAAAGAAAAACAAGGCGGCTAGTATTAACAATCCAACCCTTGATGCCAGCCTCTGAACATAACCTAATTACCTTTAGTCCAGTGAAAATGAGCAAGCCCACTGTCTAGATCCAGCAAAAGGGCCAATTTCATGTCAGTGGAGTGACTTCAAGGAAGATCCACCCGGATCACAACCCCGAAACTCGGTGATTTATAGAGAAGATTCGCTTGGGGAACTACATCCTCAAAACATAACCCTTGACCTTCACCCCCTTCTCTCTCCTGCGAGAAAGATCGTAGCATCTAGTAGTCCTGAGGAAGGGAAAGCACAGTGTGAGATGGCATTTAGATTGGATCAGTCGATGACGTTCACATGTGAAAGGGAGTTGAAAACGCTAGAACAGGGTTTTAGCTTCCCTAGGCGTGCTGTCGAATATAAAGTGGAATTACTGGGAGACGTGATCCCATTGTATCCAGATCTAGACTTGCCCCAAGAAACCACTCTACCAGTGGAATGTAAAGTAGTACATAACCTAACCTTTATAGGGCCTCAGGTGATAAGAAAATCTAACGAACTAAAATTATTGTTAGACCCCACTTATTCCCTGAAAAAGGTGCAGATGAACATTCACGCCAATATTACGTATTTGCAGAAAGACTGCCGACCATTTATACAGCAAAGCCTTAAAGGATGGAATGCATGGCTAGCGACAAGATCTCATCACAGAAGAGCAAAAAGAGATCTAAGTGGGTAGATTGGCACCGGATTTAGTATAGTAAACACGATAGATCAAGAAGTATTAGTGAACAAATTAAGTACCGTCACGTCAAACTTAAGAAAGCTTAAGATGCCCCTCAGTTCATCCATGCTTACATTAGCTGAAACACAATCGCTAGTAGTAAAATTACTAACCATGGTAGCAAACCATACTGCAGAAGATTTTGTGAAGCTCGCTGACTACACAGGGGAACTTAGCAAAGACATTGCACTCGCTATCCAATGCTCTCAGATGCAACAATGAGTACAATCAGTAGCGGCAAGAATAATGAGAGAAAGAACGTCAGGTATATTACCTCAAGAAATAAAGGAAACAATATTAAAGGACAATCATACTACACAATTTGAGAAGGACCACCAAGCTTAGTGGCAATTAGTAAACTTCACTTAAAAGCCTCAACAGGAACACATTGAAGCTTATGTCCTCACCATTAGTGTGGCAGAGGAAAGAGCTATCTTTCCCATCCTCACTCTAGGGACAATACATCAAGATGTCATTGTCAGGCCAATAGACCATAATGTCTGGGCCAGTTATAATTATATCAAAAATAGGTGGCAATCGGTTAGCACAGAAGCATGTATTCCTAGAGGACAATTAGGCTATGTTTGCGAAAATGCTGTGGTAGAAGCAGACGATTTATGCTTAGATGCCGAAAATAGTGTATGTACCTTAGAAATGCTTCCGCATAATAGAACACAATCACAAGTTTACAAGTTTACTATATAGGGAATGGGTGTGCTTGCGTGAGGACAGCTTGTGACAATGTCACTATAGATAATTGCCAAGAGGAGACTAACAATACTAACTTCTGTGTATGCAACTTCACCAAGATCATAGGTTGTGATTTTCATTATACTGTCCCAATAACTACTCAACAGCTAATTAATGCAGATTTTAACCTATATCAAGAGATACCGAAATTACAAATAGAGATGGACGTCAAGATTCTTAAAGCAATGCTTGCACATCCTAAAGTAAAGGAATTAGTGCAAAAGGTGAATCAAACGACTAAACTAATGGTATGGCAAGTAGAACATAATTCAAGAAAAATAAAGAATGTCCTGACCAAAGTAGAACAAGTGAGCCAGCATCATTGGTAGAAGATCTTTACAAGATACTCCCCAACAGCTACACAGGTCTTCAACTACCTAGTGCACACAATGCTAATAGTAATTGTAGTTCTGTTACTATTAACTCTCACAAATATTTGTATGTGGTAGAGACTAAGAATCATAATGAAAAGGACCCAAATGGTTTGGGCTATGGTACGAGCGTATCAGCGCCCTATAAGATTAGAATTTGACGAAAGAATTCGTAAGTTATAAGAAAAAGGAGGGAAATGAAGCCCCAAAACAGATAGCCTTCAAGAAATAATGAGTTAAAACATAGCATGTGAGGCATTTGAAGAAAGTATAGCATTTAAGAAACACATAGAACAATAAATCGGCTAAAGCATAGAACACAATGACAAGAAAGAGAGATAGGGATAGGGGAACTGATGGGCTAAGCATGTTCAGAGCCAACAACGTCAAACTGACCCTAAGAGCCTTGCCAAGCCATGGGGACCAAGCCAAGTACACCGAGAATTGGCCAAATTAAGAAAGGAGTTCAAAGGTTCAAAGAAGAAGACTCATCAAGAGACCCCAGCCCATGATGAAGGCAACCGGAACGACCACCAAGATGATCCTCAAAAGAGGTATCCCCGCCCACACTCTGCCTACACCACATCCCATATGAATATTCATGCAAAGATATGATTATGTATATGATCTGATGTAATCCTATATCCAAAACTGTATAAAAGGCTTGCCTTTGTTACGGGAAACTTAGAAATCCATTTTGTGATTTCTCCGACGCGTCGCAATAAAATACCTCCTGCTTATTTGACTTAAGCTGAGTCTCTTAGGCAGTTATTCTCGCCTTTTGAGGCAAAATTTGGCATCACAACCGAGTACAGAACTGAGACTGCCAGATCCAGGGATGGGGAGGACATGGAGAGGGGCTTGAAATCAGAAAATGTGGCAGTGCTGAGGAACAGAGAGACCACAGCCAGGTGAGGGAGGCAAGTGGAAAAGGCTTTGTGCCGTCCCTGCTCAGAGAGGATCCTCAGCACGGCCCTGAAGATCTGCACATAGGAGAAAACAATGAACACGAAACAACCAAAACCTAAACAGATAGAAAACACAAGAAGTTCCAGTTCTCTGAGGCACGAGTGTGAGCAGGAGAGCTTGAGGATGGCAGGGATTTCGCAGAAGAACTGACCCAGAGCATTGTCCTGGCACATAGGTAGGGAAAATATCTTTGGCCGTGTTCATGAGAGCATGGAGAAAGGCACTGGCCCAGGCAGCTGCTGCCATGTGGGCACAAGCTCTGCTGCTCAGGAGGGTCCTGTAGTGCAGGGGTTTGCAGATGGACACGTACCGGTCGTAGCACATGATGGCCAGGAGGCAAAATTCTGCTGAGATGAAAAAGGCAAAAAAAAAAAAGGCTGTGCTGCACATCCTTTGTTGGAGATATCCCTGGCGTCCCAGAGGGAATTGTGCATGGCTTTGGGGACAGTGGTGCATTGGAGCCCAGGTCGCTGAGGGCCAGGTTGAACAGGAAGAAGAACATGGGCGTGTGCAGGTGGTGGCCGCAGGCTACGGCGCTGATGATGAGGCCGTTGCCCAGGAGGGCAGCCAGGGAGATGCCCAGCAAGAGGCAGAAGTGCAGGAGCTGCAGCTGCCGTGTGTCTGCCAATGCCAGCAGGAGGAAGTGCCTGATGGAGCTGCTGTTGGACATTTACTGTGCCTTGGCATGGGGATCTGTAAGAAAAGTATTCATGGAATACTTGGGTTTGGAGATTACTTTAAATATCCCAGCACAGCTTGGGGGCACTTTCCCCCCACTGCCTACCCACGGCTCTGCTGCCTGGAGCTGTCCCTGCCAGCAGCTGCTTCCCTGTGCCCAGGGCTGGGCCCTGCCAGTGCTGCCAGAGCCCAGCCCAATCCTGGGGGCTCAGCTCTGCCCTGCAGAACCCTCCCAGCTCTGGCACTGCCCAGGGGCAGCTCTGGCTCTCCAGGCTCTGATGGCTCTGTCAGAGCAACCCTGAGGAGGCTGAAAAAGCAAAACTGATGCAGCTTCTAGGGGGCCCTGTGCAGATTTCTGTCACTGCCTGGCGTAGTAAGATCTGAGAAAAAGCTATTTTCTTTTCCTGAATCTTAACTGAGAGATTAATATCAATGTGCAATTTTTCATCCTGGCAACAGAAAGCAGTAGATTAAAAAAGCAAGATTTTCCAATTTATGCAGCCCCAGCCTTGCTGTGCTCCCTGTATAACCTACTTGGAAATATTCTACAGCTAAATGTCATGCTGGGAGCAGTCCTGAACAATGCAGCATCCTCACCACACCAAGAAAACAATTCCAAGCCTGACCAGCTGTCTCCTCCCACCCAGACCTTGTCCCCCCATGCTGGGAGCAGCTGCCAGGGCTGGCTGAGAGCTGTCCCTGGCAGGCAGCAGAGTCCCTGCCCCAGCACAGCGCCCTGGGCTGCAGGACCCTGCTCTGCACGACAGCCCTGGGCAGCCCTGGCTGCTCTGCACAAGAGACAATCAGAGAATGTACTCACAGAGTCTGCAGGCAATGGGATGTTCCAGCTGCAGGAGATGGCTCCAGGAGCTGCAGCTGCATTGTCCTGCAGCCAGAGGTTCCTGTGCCAAGGGCTGGCAGTGATTCTGCCCCAGGCACTTCTCAGCACCTTCCCAGCCCTGACTGATTGAAGCTCTCTGTGCCTCTGTGCTGTGCCCGGGGTGGCTGCAGGCAGTGCCCCAGCCCTGCTGGGCTGGCAGAAGAGCAGCTCATCGAGAGAAATGTGCTTTTGAAGCTCCTCTTTGTTACCAGGATCTGCCTCTGTGCCAGGAACCCAGCCCAGCTCAGCAGCACAGACACAGCACAAGAACTTTAATGAGCCTCTGGGGCTTTGTGCTCAGGCCCTGAACATCAGTCCCTGAGAGGGAGCTGAAGAAACCTCTCCAGAACTCCAAGGAAGAATCCAACTCCAAAGTTTCTTGGACTTTTAATGGGTCCCACTGAGGAGCACAACTGAGAAAGTGTCCCCAGGCCCCAGGCAGAGCAGAGAACTGCAGGCAATGATGACAGGTGGGCACAAAGAGAAGCCGAGTCTTGGTGCCCTGGGGCACAGCAGGGTCTGTGCCACCAAGGGCTGGGAGGAGACACCTTGTCCTGAGGCACTGGGGCCTCCTGGCACAGCCCCAGCCAGGCTGGGACCTGTCAGCCACTTGTCCTGCCCTCAGCATCCCCCCCTAGCCCACATCCCAGTGGCCTCAAGGATCTGCTGGAAGGAGTCCCTGGGGACCCTTGCTCAGCAATGGCCCTGGGGAATCCTTAATGCTCCCTGTAGGGAATGCAGGTTTTTGAAAGGACTTTGGGTTTGGCTTTTGCCTTGGAGTCTCTGAGAGGTTTGTGCAATCATGGCCTGCAATTATCTGCTTTAATTAGTCCCTGGAGAGGCTTTGTCAGTAACAACACTCATTGGGACTCATTAGTACTTCAGCTTACTTAAGCTATTTTAAGGTACTTGGTGTTTCCCTTTTGATACTGAATCTGTGAGAGGCTTGTGCAATCATGGCCCCCAATTCTCTGCTTTAATGAGTCCCTGGAGAGCTTTGTACTGACACTCAGTGGGGCTCATTAATGGCTTTAGATACTTAAGGCTTTTAATGTCCTTTATGGATTTAAGAATACTTTTAGGTAATTTTAAGGATTTCCTTGCCCACACTGAGTCTCTGAGAGGTTTTTGTGCCATCCTGACCTCCAGTTCTCTCCTCCAAGGAGTCCGTGAGGAGCCTGTGTTGGGTATCTTCCCTCTTTCTGTTTTACAACAATGACAAAACTGAAAGAATTTTGTAAGGCTTTCTGAAAGCATCCAAACAAACATGAGACAATTTACAATACAACAACAACTAGGAAAATTAAATGTCCTGTTTTAGATAGACATCATCCAACCCTTTAGTCCCTTGGATTGGAAGAGTTCATTGACCCAGTCTTTGTTTTCCACTTGAAGCTTCTTGAACTCTTCATTCAGTACTTGAATGCTCTTGTGGATTGACTCGCTGTGGCTGGAGAGGTTCATGCAACACATGCCCTCAGAGTCTACACAGCCATTCCCATGTGCCCAGAATAAAAACTCTGTCACTGTTCTGCAAGGTGGCATGTTTGATGGTCTCTATGTCTGAGAGCAGGCCCCTCAGTGTGAGGGAGTAGCATTGGTTTGCTTACTTAACAGGCACCCAAGATGGTCTGATTGTCCTAAAGCTTTAGCTGCAGCCACCCAGGGTAGTCCAAATTGGGGGTGCTACCATCCAATACCTGGATTAAAGCTTTCAAAGCCATCTCTTTGATATCATCCAATACTTCTCTGAGGATACCTGCTGCTTGGTCATCTGGTAGGCTGTGTTGTCCTTCTCCAGCTAGATGGTTGATTGTCAATTCCGCCTTTGCATCATTATTAGCATACTCATTGCTATTAGCATAATAAACACTTCCATCCCTCTTCCCACAGGGTGTATTTTGTAAATGACAACAACATAATATATTTTAAATCATAGGTGCCAGAATTTTGAAGCATGCTCGGGGTTCACATCGGTGACCTGAGCCATACGTGCTGCTGGAGCCTGGAAAGCTTCAAGAGCGCTCACGAAAGAGGTATGAAAAGGCAAGCAGCATATAAGTTATCCGCCGGGTATCTAGAATGGCGAGGGATAAAGGGGATAGATTGGTTATTAGCCTACGGATACGCTGAAGAAACTTTCCTTAACCCACATGAACTCTCAGAATGGAGAAAATCTGGGGATATACTGTGGGAAGCAGTGTTAGAAGATGATAAGTCAGCAAAGAAACCGAGCAAGCCATGGCGGGTGATATACAATACACTTCAGCATGTCTCTGAGTGCACAGCAGCAGCTGTGGCTCAGGACGCCTGCGAGGCTGTGCTGTTCCGAACTCGGCATGGGCGCTCCGCCATGGGGAGCAGCCGCGGCGAGCGGCCGCCTGAAATGCTGCGCTGCAGCGGCGGCAGCGGCGGCAGCCACGGGGGGTTCGCCCCCTCCGACACAAGCGCCGCGGGACCGGAGCGCTTCTTCCAGCGGGAGCGCTCTCCCTCCGCCCCGCAGCCGGCAAAAGCTTCAGTGTGAGACCTAACAGCTTAATAAATGTGACTCTTGTCAACAAAAGAAAGATTTCTACTGCAATTAAGAAGCCAGTGATAATAAACAAAGGACACCAAGGACCATTACGGTCAAGACGTTTTTCACCTAAGTCAAAAGGACTTCTATTTTTCCTAGCAGACACTGTGAAAGAGACTTTAAATATCAGAAGCCCAACTAACTCAGTCAGTGGAACATTAAACTCTGAAATTATATTTTGAAAAAAATTTAAAATGTTAAAAATGTGTTAAAGTGGTTGTAGAAGTAAGATGTAATGAGTGTGTTTTTTGTTTTTTTTAAGATTTGTTTAGATGTGATAAAAGTAAAAGCAAGCCTGAATTTCAAAGAATTTCTCCACAGGTATACCTTGAACAAACTTCTTATGTTTAAGTGCATTCAAGTATAAAAATGCTGCAGCAAATATGTGAAGAAACTGTTTTAGTTTAGTATTTTAGAATCAGGCCTGTAAGTAAGTTATAGTAAATGCTATAATTTATTTCTATAGTAAGTATTATCCGAGTCTAAGTAGTTTAAGTTAAATTATCTATTAAGTGCCATTAAATGTTAAATACTGTTAAGGTTTAGTTTTGTTAAGTTTATCTCCTGTTAAGTTTAAGTGTTATTAATTTTAAATAAAGCTAGATTCTGTTTAAATTATATTAGGTTTAAGTTATGTAGAATTTTAAGTCAGTTAAGTTTTGTTGAAATTTTGTTAGATTTAAGTTATTTTACATGTAAGTTCTGTTCATTTAAAAATCTGTTAAGTTTAAGTAAAGATAGGTTTAAGTAATGTTAAATTTTATTAAGTTTAAATATTTTAAGTTTAAGTATTTTAAGTCTAGGTACTATTAGTTTAAGTGATGTTAGATAGATTTATCCTTTTATGATAGGCGTTTATTTTTATGACTTGTGTGTAAAATGTTGTTGTGAACATCAGAGAAACTGTAGTTAAAAAAGGACAATCAGAAGCATTTGTGAGTAGAGCCATTCCTGTCTGAAGTATATGTGCTGTTTGAGAATAGAAAGCAAACTGACCGGACAATTGACACGGGTGAAACCTGCGCACACGTTACTCCTTTAGCTTATTTTTGTAAGTTGTATTAGCACACCAGAGTTTGGTTTGAGCCTTGTAGCACATAGAATCCTGTTTGTATCTGTTATATAGCATATCTTATAAATAGTGATAGCCTTTTCTGTTTGTTTCCCTGGCTTAGATCCCTTGTAAGAGAGAAACCTTGCTAGCTGAGAACACTGTTTGAAATACTCTTTAGTTGTTAGAATTGCCTGTTTTTGTGTTGCAAAGAGTGTGACACAGTTAGCCCATAGAATTTTGCTTTTCATAAAAAATAAAAACAGGGGAAGTGTTGGGAAATTTAGGAGGCTGGAGATTGGAAAACTACAAAGCCGTGGCTAATTCCAAGTCCTGCACCTGTGAGATAGCGTGTCCTTGGGCCTAGCTGTAGTAGGATAACAAATAGTGAAAGAGACATGAGAAAAGAGAGATGTAACCCCTAAGCAATGAGGAAGAGTTCATGGTATAGTTTAACCAATAGATTGCTTGGCTTACAGAATATTCATGAGCTTATTATTTGCTGTATAAGTGTTTGATGCTTTCTTCAATAAATTGGACCTGTGATGAACCACCTGGTGTCCTGGTCTCCTTCCTACGACAGAACCCCATAACCACATGACCGTGATGGACCTCCATAACCCCATAACCTTGATGGACCTCCATAACCACATCACCCTGATGGAACCCCATAACCACATGGCCTTGATGGACCTCGATAACCCCATGACCTTGATGGACCCTGAGGACCTAGATGGACCCCCATGACCCTGATTGACCCCCATAACCACATAGCCTTGATGGATCCCCATAACCCCATGACCCTGATGGAACTCCATAACCCCATGATCCTGCTGACCCACCATGACCTTGATGAACCCTCATGACCCTGATGGACCCCCATGACCCTGATGGACCCCCATAACCCCATAGCCTTGATGGACCTCCATAACCCCATGACCCTGATGGACCCTCATAACCACATGGCCCCATGACCTTGATGGGCCTCCATAACCCCATGACCCTGATGGAACCCCATAACACCATGACCCTGGTTACTCCCATGATCTTGATGGACCCCCATAACCACATGACCCCATAACCCTGATGGACCCCCATAACCACATGTCCCTGTGCGGGATGTCCCTGTGCGGGATGTCCCCGTGTGGGTTGTGCGGGATGTCCCCGTGCGGGATGTCCCCGTGTGGGTTGTGTGGGATGTCCATGTGCGGGATGTCCGTGTGTGGGATGTCCCTGTGCGGGATGTCCGTGTGTGGCACAAAGCCACCGGCCCCCCACAGGAACACCCGGGGCAGCTGGGCCACCACCAGGAGCAGCGCGTCACCCGCCAGGATGGGGTGGCAGGACACCGGGGACGAGCCTGGGGGAGAGGGGACACGAGTGAGGAGACCTTGGAGACCTTGGGGACCTTGGAGATTTTGGGGTGATGGGGATCTTGGGGACCTTGGGGACCTTGGGGACACTGGGGACCTTGGAGATGTTGGAGATGTTGGGGTGATGGGGATCTTGGGGACCTTGGGGAGCTTGGGGACATTGGGGACCTTGGAGATGTTGGAGATGTTGGAGACCTTGGGAATCTTGAGGACGTTGGGGACTTTGGGAATATGGAGGTTGTTGGGGACACTGGAGATGTTGGGGACATTGGAGATGTTGGGGACCTTGGGGACATTGGAGATGTTGGGGACATTGGAGATGTTGGGGTGATGGGGACATTGGAGACCTTGGGGACATTGGGATGATGGGGACCTTGGGCACACTGGAGATGTTGGGGTGATGGGACATTGCAGACATTGGAAAACACTGGGGACACTGGAGATGTTGGGGCAATGGGGACCTTGGGGACCTTGGGGACATCGGAGATGTTGGAGACCTTTGGGACCTTGGGGACATTGGGGGCACTGGGGACATCAGGTGCACTGGGGTGATGGGGCCTTGGGGACCTTGGGGACATTGGAGAACATTGGGGACACTGGAGATGTTGGGGTGATGGGACCTTGGGGATACTGAGGACATTGGAGACCTCGGGGACACTGGAGATGTTGGGGACCTTGAGGACCTTGGGAGTATGGAGGACACTGGGGACATTGGGGATGTTGGAGCAATGGGGACCTTGAGGACCCTGGGGACATTGGGATGATGGGGACCTTGGGCACACTGGAGATGTTTGGGACCTTGGAGACCTTGGGGACCTTGCGAATGTGGAGGGTGTTGGGGCCGTTGGGGACATTGGGGACCTTGGAGATGTTGGGGTGATGGGACCTTGGGGACATTGGAGATGTTGGGGTGATGGGACACTGGGGACATTGGACATGTTGGGGTGATGGGGACCTTGGGGACATTGGAAAACCTGGGGGACATTGGAGATGTTTGGACATTGGGGACATTGGGGACCCTGGAGATATTGGGGTGATGGCACCTTGGGGACATTGGGGACCTTGGGGAAATTGGAGATGCTGGGGTGATGGGACCTTGGGGACATCTGGGGACATTGGAGACCTTGGGGACCTTGGGGACATCTGAGGAGGCCTCGGGGCCATCGTTCTCCCCGAGGCCACTTTGGTGTCCCTCAGCCCATCCTGGTGTCCCCAAGGCCACTCCTGGGCTGGCATTGTCACCCTCGGTGTCCCCAGGACCCTTCCTGGGCTGGCATTGTCACCCTCGGTGTCCCCAAGGCCACTCCTGGACTGGCATTGTCACCCTCGGTGTCCTCGGGCTCCATCTTGATGTCCCTCACCCATTGTCACCATTTCCACCCAAATTTTCACCATTTTTAACCCATTTTTCACCATTTTAACCATTTCCCACCCCATTTTTCAGCATTTCCCCCCAATGTTTTCACCATTTTAACCATTTTTAACCATTTAAAACCCATTTTCATCATTTTTAACCCATTTTCACCATTTTAACCCATTTTTAACCCAATTTTCATCATTTCCCCCAATTTTCACCATTTTAACCCAATTTTCACCATTTTAACCAATTTTTCACCATTTTAACCCATTTTTCACCATTTCCCCCCAATATTTTCAACACTTTCCACCCAATTTTCCCCATTTTTTCACTCTTTTTCCATTTTCACAATTTTTTCCTATTTTTCCCTCTTCTCCCCTCCCATTTTCCCCCTATTCTTTTTCTCATTTCCCCCTAGTTTTTCCTGTTTCCCCAATTTTTCCATTTCCCCCTGTTTTTCCCTGGTTTCCCCCATTTTTCCCGGTTTCCCCCCAATTTCCCCATTTCTCTGCAGTTCTTTCCATTTCTTCACCATTTTTTCCAACTTCCCTCCATTTTTCCCCATTTTTCCCTGGATTTTTCCTATTTTTTCCCCATTTTTCCCACATTTTTTCCTGTTTTGTCCTCCCATTTTTCCCCATTTTCCCCCCATTTTTCCCACATTTTTCCCCGGTTTTGTTCCTTTTTTCCCCTCCCATTTTTTCCTGTTTTTTTCCTATTTTTCCCCATTTTCCCCCCATTTTTCCCACATTTTTTTCCTGTTTTTTCCTCCCATTCCCCCCCCCCTTTTCCCCACATTTTTCCTTCTTTTCCCCATTTCCACCCCATTTTCCCCACATTTTTTCCTGTTTTCTTTCCTATTTTTTCCCCGCTTTCCCCCCATTTTTCCCTGGTTTTTTCCTCCCATTTTCCCCCCATTTTCCCCTGTTTTTTTTCCTATTTCTTCCGCATTTTCCCCACATTTTTTCCCCATTTTCCCCCGGTTTTTTCCTATTTTTTCTCCACTTTTCCCTGGGTTTTTTCCTATTTTTCCCCATTTCCCCCCCATTTTCCCCATATTTTTTTTATTTTTTCCCCATTTTCCCTATTTTTTCCCCATTTTCCCTATTTTTTTCCTATTTTTTCCCCATTTTGCCCACATTTTTCCTGTTTTTTCCTCCCATTTTTCCCCCATTTATTCCTGGTTTTTTTCCTATTTTTCCCCATTTTTTCCCTGTTTTTTTCCTATTTTTTCCCACATATTGCCCACATTTTCCCCTCCCAATTTCCCCATATTTCCCCGTTTTTTTCCTATTTTTCCCCATTTTCCCTTTGTTTTCCCCATTTTCCCTTTGTTTTACCCCATTTTTTCCTTTTTTCCCCATTTTTTCCCATTTCCCCCCATTTTTCTCACCGTTGATGACGCTCTGGGCCCTCAACCTCCCCCTCATTTTCCCTCATTTTCCCTTTTTTCCCCCCATTTTTTTTTGGTTTTTTACCGATTTTTCCCCCCAATTTTTAAATTTTTCCCGTTTTTCCCAATTTCCCCATTTTTCCCCCAATTTCTCTCCCCATTGACCACGCTCTGAGCCAGAACCTCCCCCTCATTTTTCTTTGTTTTCCCCCTTTTTTCCATTTTTTCCCAATTTTCCCCCTTTTTTCATTTTTTTCAATTCTTTCCCCATTTTTCCCAATTTCCCCGCCTCTCCGGGGACACAAAATGGGGACTAAAATTGGAAAATTTGGTTAAGAATGGAGAAATTTGGAACTTTTCACACCAAAATTTTGTTAAAAATAGGAAAATTTGGGAAATATGGGAAAATTTGGGATTTTTGAGAGTCTGGAATGGCCGCAGCCCTGGGGACACAAAATGGGGACAAAAATGGGAAAATTTGGTTAAAAATGGGAAAAATTGGTTAAAAATGGGGAAATTTGGGTAAAATGGGGAAATTTGGGATTCCTGAGAGTCCGGAACGGCCACAGCTCTGGGGACACAAAATGGGGGAAAAATCAGAAAATTTGGGGACACTCCCAGCCCCTCCCAGTCCCATTTCCCCTCTAAAATCCCCATTTTTAACCCTTAAATCCCCGGATTTTTTCCCTTCAGTCCCTCCCAGTCCCTCCCAGTATATCCCAGTTTCTCCCAGTATAACCCAGTCTCACTTCCCCCTCTAAAATCCCAATTTTTAACCCTTAAATCCCCAAATTTTTACATAAAACCACCAAATTTTCACCTCCCAGTCCCTCCCAGTTTGTCCCAATCCCTCCCAGTATAACCCAGTCCCATTTTCCCCTCTAAGGCCCCAATTTTTAACCCTTAAATCTCCATTATTAACCCTAAAATCCCCAAATTTTAACCCTAAAATTCCCACTTTTAACCCTTAAATTCCCGCCCTTTTTCCCAAAAATCCCCGGATTTTTCACCCCAGTCCCTCCCAGTCCATCCCAGTTCGTCCCAGTTTGTCCCAGTTTGTCCCAGTGCCTCCCAGTATAACCCAGTCCCGTTTCCCCCTTTATCACCCTGATTTTTAACCCTTAAATCTCCATTATTAACCCTTCAATCCCCATTTTTACCCCATAAATCCCCGGATTTTTTCCCTTTAGTCCTTCCCAGTCCCCCCCAGTCCATCCCAGTATAACCCAGTCCCACTTTAACCCTTCAATCCCCATTTTTAACCCTAAAATCTCCATTTTTTGACCGAAAACCACCAAATTTTCACCTCCCAGTTCCCTCCCAGTATAACCCAGTTCCCTCCCAGTCCCATTTTCCCCCTAAATTCCCATTTTTAACCCTAAAATCCCCGGATTTTTTTCCATTTAGTTCCTCCCAGTCCCCCCCAGTCCATCCCAGTTTGTCCCACTATAACCCAGTCCTCTCCCAGTCCCATTTTCCCCTCTAAAATCCCCATTTTTTCCCCCTCAAATCCCCAATTTTTGACCCAAAACCACCAAATTTTCACCTCCCAGTCCCTCCCAGTCCATCCCAGTTTGTCCCAGTTTGTCCCAGTCCCTCCCAGTCCCCGCGCCTGCGCACTGGAGCCCGGGGGGCGGGGCCTCGCCAAGGCCACGCCCAGCTGGGGGAGGGGCACCAAACGGGGGCGAAATGGCACCGAAATGGCACCGAATGGCACCGAAATGGCACCAGAGTGGCGCCAAAGTGGCACCAAATGGCATCAAAGTGGCACCAGGTGGCGCTGAGTGGCACTAAAGGGACAAAAATGGCACCAGATGGCACCAGAGTGGCACCAGATGGCGCCAAAGTGACAAAAAGTGGCACCAAAGAGGCACTAAATGGCACCAGAGTGGCACCAAATGGCATCAAAGTGACAAAAAATGGCACCAGGTGGCACCAGAGTGGCACCAGGTGTCACTGCAGGGCATTAAAGTGGCACTGAGTGGCACCGAAGGGACAAAAAGCGAAAGCAAAGTGGCAAAAAGTGGCACCAAGTGGCACCAAAGTGGCCAAAAGGGGCACTAAAGGGACATCAGGTGGCACCAGGTGGCATCAAATGGCACCAGAGTGGCACTGAGTGGCACCAAATGGCACTGAAATGGCACCAAAGTGGCACCAGAGTGGCACCAAAGTGACAAACATGGCACCAGGTGGAACCAAAGTGGCACCAAAGTGACAAACATGGCACCAGGTGGCACCAAAGGGCACAAAGTGGCACTAAAGGGACATCAGGTGGCACCAAATGGCACCAGAGTGGCACCAGGTGGCACCAAAGTGACAAAAATGGCACCAAGTGGCACCAGGTGGCACCAAAGGGCATTAGAGTGGCACTGAGTGGCATCAGATGGCAGCAAAGTGGCACCAAAGTGGCACTAAATGGCTCTAAGGTGGCACCAAATGGACATCAAGTGGCACCAGGTGGCACCAAATGGCACCAGAGTGGCACCGAGTGGTGCCAGGTGTCACCTAAGTGGCACCAAAGTGGCACCAGGTGGCATCAGAGTGGCATTAGAGTGGCACCAAATGGCATCAGAGTGGCATAAAAGTGACACAAAATGGCACCAGGTGGCACTGAGTGGCATCAGAGTGGCGCTAATTGGCAATAAATGGGCAAAGAATGGCACCAAAGTGGCACCAAAGTGGCACCAAAGGGGTGCCAGGGGTGCCAGGTGTCACTGCAGGGCATTAAATGGCACCGAGTGGCACCAAAGTGACAAGAAGTGGCACCAAGTGGCACCAAAGTGGCACTAAAGGGACATCAAGTGGCACCGAATGGCACCAGAGTGGCACTAAAGTGACAGAAGGTGGCACCAAAGTGGCATCAAATGGCAGCAGGTGGCACTGAATGGCATTAGAGTGGCATAAAGGGGCACCAAATGGCACTGAAGTGGCAAAAATGGCACCAGAGTGGCACCAAATGGCACCAAAGTGGCACCAAATGGCATCAAAGTGACAAAAATGGCACCAGATGGCACCAAATGGCACCAAAGTGGCACTAAAGGGACCCCAGGTGGCACTAAATGGCACCAGAGTGGCACCAAATGGCATCAAAGTGACAAAAATGGCACCAGATGGCACCAGGTGGCACCAAAGTGGCACCAAAGTGACAAAAAATGGCATCAAAGTGGCACCAAAGTGGCACTAAAGGGACATCAGATGGCACCAGAGTGGCACCAAAGTGGCATCAAAGTGACAAAAAATGGCACCAGGTGGCACCAGAGTGGCACCAGGTGTCACTGCAGGGCATTAAAGTGGCACTGAGTGGCACCGAAGGGACAAAAAGTGAAAGCAAAGTGGCAAAAAGTGGCACCAAGTGGCACCAAAGTGGCCAAAAGGGGCACTAAAGGGACATCAGGTGGCACCAGGTGGCATCAAATGGCACCAGAGTGGCACTGAGTGGCACCAAATGGCGCCGAAATGGCACCAAAGTGGCACCAAATGGCACCAGAGTGACAAACATGGCACCAGGTGGCACCAAAGGGCACAAAGTGGCACTAAAGGGACATCAGGTGGCACCAAATGGCACCAGAGTGGCACCAGGTGGCACCAAAGTGACAAACATGGCACCAGGTGGCACCAAAGGGCATTAGAGTGGCACTGAGTGGCATCAGATGGCAGCAAAGTGGCACCAAAGTGGCACTAAATGGCTCTAAGGTGGCACCAAATGGACATCAAGTGGCACCAGGTGGCACCAAATGGCACCAGAGTGGCACCGAGGGGTGCCAGGTGTCACCTAAGTGGCACCAAAGTGGCACCAGGTGGCATCAGAGTGGCATTAGAGTGGCACCAAATGTCACCCAGGTGGCACCGAATGGCATCAGAGTGGCATAAAAGTGACACAAAATGGCACCAGGTGGCACTGAGTGGCATCAGAGTGGTGCTAATTGGCAATAAATGGGCAAAGAATGGCACCAAAATGGCACCAAAGTGGCACCAAAGGGGTGCCAGGGGTGCCAGGTGTCAGTGCAGGGCATTAAATGGCACCGAGTGGCACCAAAGTGACAAGAAGTGGCACCAAGTGGCACCAAAGTGGCACTAAAGGGACATCAGGTGGCACCGAATGGCACCAGAGTGGCACTAAAGTGACAGAAGGTGGTACCAAAGTGGCATCAAATGGCAGCAGGTGGCACTGAATGGCATTCGAGTGGCATAAAGGGGCACCAAATGGCACTGAAGTGGCAAAAATGGCATCAAAGTGGCACCAAAGTGGCACTAAAGGGACATCAGATGGCACCAGAGTGGCACCAAATGGCATCAAAGTGACAAAAAATGGCACCAGGTGGCACCAAAGTGGCACCAGGTGTCACTGCAGGGCATTAAAGTGGCACCGAGTGGCACTGAAGGGACAAAAAGCGAAAGCAAAGTGGCAAAAAGTGGCACCAAAGTGGCCAAAAGGGGCACTAAAGGGACATCAGGTGGCACCAGGTGGCATCAAATGGCACCAGAGTGGCACTGAGTGGCACCAAATGGCACTGAAATGGCACCAAAGTGGCACCAAAGGGGTGCCAGGGGTGCCAGGTGTCCCTGCGTGGCACCAGAGTGGCACCGAGTGGCACCGAAGGGACAAAAAGTGGCACCAAGTGGCACCAAAGTGGCACTAAAGGGACATCAAGTGGCACCGAATGGCACCAGAGGGGCACCAAAGTGACAGAAAGTGGCACCAAAGTGGCATCAGATGGCAGCAGGTGGCACTGAATGGCATTCGAGTGGCATAAAGTGGCACCAAATGGCACCAAAGTGACAAAAAATGGCATCAGAGTGGCACCAAAGTGGCACCAAAGTGACAAAAATGGCACCAGATGGCACCAGGTGGCACCAAAGTGACACCAAAGTGACAAAAAATGGCATCAAAGTGGCACCAAAGTGGCACTAAAGGGACATCAGATGGCACCAGGTGGCACCAAACTGGCACCAAAGGGACAAAAATGGCACCAAGTGGCATCAGATGGCACTGAATGGCACCAGAGTGGCACTAAAGGGACATTGAGTGACACCAAATGGCACCAGGTGGCACCAGGTGGCACATAAATGGCATTAGAGTGGCACTGAGTGGCACCAAAATGGCATCAGGTGCTGTCAGGTGGCATCAAACTGGCACCAGGTGGCACCAAAGTGGCACAAGAGTGACAAAAATGGCACCAAAGTGGCAATAAGTGGCATCAGAGTGGCACTAAGTGGCACTAAAGGGACACCAGGTGGCACCAAAGGCACAAAGAGTGGCACCAGGGTGGCACCGAGGGGCCACAAAGTGGCACCAACCCCCCCCAATGTCCCCAACGTGTCCCCAATGTCCCAAAATGGCCGCCAAATTTTAGGGACAATTTGGGGACAATTTTGGGACAATTTGGGGACATTTTGGGACATTTTTGGGACATTTTGGGGTAAAATTTGGGGTAAAATTTGGGGGGTTTGGGGACACTTTGGGGACAATTTTGGGGTCCGAATTTTGGGGACATTTTTGGGACATTTCAGGAACAATTCCGGGAACAAAATGAGGAAATGTTGGGGGATTTGGGGACGTTTTAGGGACAATTTTGGGGACAATTTGGGGACATTTTCAGGATATTTGGGGACATTTTGGGGACAATTTTGGGGCATTTTGGGACAATTTGGGGACAATTTTGGGGACAATTTGGGGAAGATTTGGGGACAGTTTGGGACATTTTAGGGACAATTTGGGACAATTTTGGGGACATTTTGGGGACAATTTTGGGACATTTTGGGACATTTTGGGGACAATTTGAGGCAAATTTTGGGACATTCGGGAGTGAAACTTTGGGGCAAATTTGGGGACAATTTCGGACACTTTGGGGACATTTGGGGACATTTCAGGGCCAATTTTGGGGTCAATGATGGGGACAATTTTGGGGACAAATTGGGGACATTTTTGGGAAAATTTGGGGACAATTTGGGGACATTTTGGGGACAATTTTGGGGACAAATTGGGGAAATTTGGGGGATTTGAGGACAACCCGGGGACATTCGGGGACAATTTTGGGACATTTTGGGAAATTTTTAAGGACAATTTTGGGGACAAATTTGGGGACAATTTAGGGACAATTTGGGACAATTTTGGGACAATTTGGGACAATTTTGGGACATTTTAGGGACAATTTTGGGGACATTTTTGGGACATTTTGGGACATTTTGGGGACAATTTTGGGACATTTTGGGACAATTTTGGGACATTTTGGGGACAATTTTGGGGACAAATTTGGGACATTTTTGGGACATTTTGGGGACAAATTGGGGGAATTTGAGGAAAATTTGGGGACAATTTTGGGACATTTTAGGGACAATTTTGGGGACAAATTGGGGAAATTTGGGGGAAAATTTGAGGACAACCCGGGGACATTTGGGGACAATTTTGGGACATTTTTGGGACATTTTGGGACATTTTGGGGACAATTTTGGGACATTTTGGGGTAAAATTTGGGGGAAATTTGGGGGGCTTGGGGACACTTTGGGGACAATTTTGGGGTCCGAATTTTGGGGACATTTTTGGGATATTTCAGGAACAATTCCGGGAACGAAATGAGGAAATTTTGGGGGATTTGGGGACGTTTTAGGGACAATTTTGGGGACAATTTGGGGACATTTTCAGGATATTTGGGGACATTTTGGGGACAATTTTGGGGCATTTTGGGACAATTTGGGGACAATTTTGGGACATTTTGAGGACATTTTTGAGACATTTTAGGGACAATTTTGGGGACAAATTGGGGGAATTTGGGGGATTTGAGGACAATCCGGGGACATTTGGGGACATTTGGGGACAATTTTGGGACATTTTGGGGTAAAATTTGGGGGAAATTTGGGGCATTTGGGGACATTTTCAGGATATTTGGGGACATTTTAGGGACAATTTTGGAGCAGAATTTGGGGCAAATTTGGGGACAATTTTGGGGACAAGTTTGGGACATTTTTGGGAAAATTTGGGACAATTTTGGGGACATTTTGGGGGAAATTTTGGGACATTTTGGGGACATTTTAAGGACAATTTTGGGGACAATTTTGGGGACAATTTAGGGACAATTTGGGACAATTTTGGGACATTTTGGGGACAATTTTGGGGACAATTTGAGGCAAATTTTGGGCATTCGGGAGTGAAACTTTGGGGCAAATTTGGGGACATTTGGGGACAATTTGGGGACAATTGAGGACATTTGAGGGGCAATTTTGGGATATTTTGGGGTCCATTTGGGACATTTTGGGGTCACTCCCCGCAGGTTCAGCATCAGGGGGGGAATTTGGGGGGAATTTGGGAAATTTTGGGGTAAATTTTGGGGTGAATTTTCGGATTTTTTGGGGTGAATTTGGGATATTTTGGGGTAAATTTTTGGGGTGAATTTTCAGATATTTTGGGGTGAATTTTGGGATGTTTTATGACATTTTTGGGGTGAATTTTTGGGTAAATTTTGGGGTTTTATGGGGGTGAATTTGGGGGGTTTTTTGGGTGAATTTTGGGGGTTTTGGGTCACTCACAGCAGGGTCAGCGCTGGGAGGTGAATTTGGGATTTTTGGGGTGAATTTTGGGGTGAATTTGGGATTTTTGGAGATAATTTTGGGGTGAATTTTGGGGTGAAATTCGGATTTTTTGGGGGTAATTTCAACCCAAATTCACCAAAATTCACCCCAAATTCACCAAAATTCACCCCAAAACCTCCCTGAAATCAACAAAATACACCCTGAAATCCCCAAATTAACCCCAAAAATCACCCAAATTCACACAAAATCCACCCAAAATCACCCAAAATTCACACAAAAATCAACAAAACTCACCCCAAATTCACCCAAATTCTCCCAAATTCTCCCAAATTCACCCAAAATCACCCAAATTCTCCCAAATTAACCCAAATTCACCCAAATTCACCCAAATTCTCTTAAATTCTCCCAAAATTCACCCAAATTCACCCAAAATTCACCAAAATTTTCCCAAATTCACCCAAATTCACCCAAGTTTTCCCAAAATTCACCCAAATTCTCCCAAATTCACCCAAATTCACCCAAAATCACCCAAATTTCCAAAATTCACCCAAATTCACCCCAAATTCACCCAAATTTTCCCAAATTCACCCAAATTTCCAAAATTCACCCCAAAATCACCCAAATTCACCCAAAATCACCCAAATTCACCCAAATTCTCCCAAATTCACCCAAATGAACCCAAATTTTCCCAAATTCACCCAAATTCACCCCAAATTCACCCAAATTTTCCCAAATTCACCCAAATTTCCAAAATTCACCCCAAATTCTCCCAAATTCTCCCAAATTCTCCCAAATTCTCCCAAATTCACCCAAATTCAACCCAAATTCTCCAAAATTCACCCAAATTCTCCCAAATTCACCCAAATTTTCCCAAATTCACCCAAAATCACCCAAAATTCACCCAAATTTTCCCAAATTCACCCAAATTCTCCCAAATTCACCCAAATTCTCCCAAATTCACCCAAATTCTCCCAAATTCACCCCAAATTTTCCGAAATTCACCCAAATTCACCCAAATTCTCCCAAATTCACCCAAATGAACCCAAATTCACCCAAATGAACCCAAATTTTCCCAAATTCTCCCAAAATCACCCAAATTCACCCCAAATTCACCCAAAATCACCCAAAGTTCACCCAAATTTTCCGAAATTCACCCAAATTTTCCCAAATTCTCCCAAATTCACCCAAAATTCACCAAAATTTTCCCAAATTCACCCCAAATTCACCCAAAATTCACCCAAATTTCCAAAATTCACCCCAAATTCTCCCAAATTCTCCCAAATTCACCCAAATGAACCCAAATTCTCCCAAATTCACCCAAATTCTCCCAAATTTTCCCAAATTCACCCAAATTTTCCCAAATTCACCCAAAATTCACCCAAATTCACCCAAATTTTCCCAAATTCACCCAAATTCACCCAAATTCACCCAAATTCTCCCAAATTCACCCAAAATCACCCAAATTCTCCAAAATTCACCCAAATTCTCTTAAATTCTCCCAAAATTCACCCCAAATTCACCAAAATTTTCCCAAATTCACCCAAATTCACCCAAATTCACCCCAAATTCTCCCAAATTCACCCCAAATTCACCCAAATTCACCCAAATTTTCCCAAATTCTCCCAAATTCACCCAAATTCACCCAAAATTCACCCAAATTCTCCCAAATTCACCCAAATTCTCCCAAATTCACCCAAATTCTCCCAAATTCACCCAAATTCTCCCAAATTCTCCCAAATTCACCCAAATTCTCCCAAATTCACCCAAATTCTCCCAAATTCACCCAAATTCTCCCAAATTCACCCCAAATTCACCCAAATTTTCCGAAATTCACCCAAATTTTCCCAAATTCACCCAAATTCACCCCAAATTCACCCAAATTCACCCAAATTCACCCAAATTCTCCCAAATTCTCCCAAATTCTCCCAAATTCACCCAAATGAACCCTGAAATTCCCCAATTACCCCAAAATTCAACCAAAAAGCACCAAAATTGTCCCAAAAATCCCCCCCCGAAATCATCCAGGGTAACACAAAAAATCACCAAACATCCCCCCCAAATCAGCCAAATTCACCAAAATCCCTGAAATGAACCCCAAAATCCCCCAAAACCGCCCAGATTCACCCAAATCACCAAAATGAACCCAAAAATATCCCGGAAATCCCCAAGTTAACCCCGAAATCAGCGAAAATTCACCCTGAAATCCCCAAATTAACCCAAAATCGACAAAACTCACCCGAAGTCACCCAAAATTAACCCAAAAATCCACAAAACTCACCCAAAATTCATTCAAAATTCGTCCAAAATTAACGCCGAAATCTCCCTGAAATCAACAAAATTCACCCTGAAATCCCCAAATTAACCCAAAATCGACAAAACTCACCCAAAATCACCCAAAATTAACCCCAAATTCACCCCAAAATCTCCCTGAAATCAACAAAATTAACCCTGAAATTCCCAAATTAACCCAAAATTCACCAAAACTCACCCAAAATTCACCCAAAATCAACAAAATTCACCCTGAAATCTCCCTGAAATCAACGAAATCAACCCCCAAATCCCCAAATTAACCCAAAAATCAACAAAACTCACCCAAAATCACCCAAAATTCAACCAAAACTCAACAAAACTCACCCAAAATTCGCCCAAAAATCACCAAAATTCGCCCAAAATTCACCCTGAAATCTTCCTGAAATCAACAAAATGAACCCTGAAATCCCCAAATTAACCCAAAATCAACAAAATTCACCCAAAATTAACCCAAAAATCCACAAAACTCACCCAAAATTCACCCAAAATCTCCCTGAAATCAACAAAATTAAATCTGAAATCCCCAAATTAACCCCAAAATCACAAAAATTAACCTAAAAATATTCCCCAAATCACCAAATTAACCCAAAACCCCCAAATTCACCCCAAATTCACCCAAATTAACCCAAAATCCCCCTGAAATCCACAACATTCACGCAAAAATCACCAATATTCACCCAAAACACAACGAAATTCACCCAAAAATCTTCCTGAGATCCGCAAATTAACCCAGAATTCCCCGAATTCACCCAAAATTCACCCAAAAATCACCAAAATTAACCCTGAAATCCCCCCAAATGAACCCAAAATCAACCCAAAAATCAACGAATTGAGCCCGAAATTCCCGCCAAATTCGGCAAAATTCACCCCAAAATTCCCCCGAAATCCCCCAAATGCCCAAAGCCCAAAAATGCCCCAAACCCCCCAAAAATCCCAAAATCTCCAAAATTTCCCATTTTTCCCCCTCAAAAACCCCAAATCCCAAAAGGCCCAAAATCTTCCAAACTTCGAAAACCCCAAAATTCTCCAAATGCCCCAAAATGCCCCAAAACCCCCAAACCTCAACCCCCCCGAAACTGTAAATCCCAAATTCCCCAATTTCACCCCAAAATTCCCCATTTTACCCCCGAAAAAACCCAAACCCCCAAACCCCAAAATCCCAAACCCCAAAATCCCCAAAACCCAAAATCCCCAAAATTCCCAAAAACCCCAAAATCCCAAACCCCAAACCCCAAACCCCAAACCCCAAAATCCCCAAAATCCCAAACCCCAAAATCCCCCAAACCCAAAATCCCCAAAATCCCCAAAATCCCCAAAATCCCAAAATCCCCAAAAACCCCAAAATCCCGAACCCCAAAATCCCCCAAACCCCAAAATCCCCAAAACCCAAAATCCCCAAAATTCCCAAAAACCCCAAAATCCCAAACCCCAAACCCCAAAACCCCAAACCCCAAAACCCCCAAAATTCCCCCAGATCCCTCCCAAAATCCCAAACCCCAAATGCTCCAAAATCCCAAAACCCCAAAATCCCAAAAATCCCCAAACCCAAACCCCAAAATCCCAAACCCCAAAATCCCCAAAATCCCCAAACCCCAAAATTCCCAAAAACCCCCAAAACCCCAAACCCCAAAATCCCCAAAATCCCCAAAAACCCCAAAATCCCAAAACCCCAAAATCCCCAAAATTCCCAAAAACCCCAAAACCCCAAACCCCAAAATCCCCAAAATCCCCAAAAACCCCAAAATCCCAAAATCCCCAAAATCCCCAAAATCCCCAAAAACCCCAAAATCCCAAAACCCCAAAACCCAAAATCCCCAAAATCCCCAAAAACCCCAAAAACCCCAAAATCCCGAACCCCAAAATCCCCAAAAACCCCAAAACCCCAAACCCCAAAATCCCCAAAACCCAAAATCCCCAAAATCCCCAAAATCCCCAAAAACCCCAAAATCCCAAACCCCAAAATCCCCAAAACCCCAAAATCCCAAACCCCAAAATCCCCAAACCCCAAAATCCCCCAAACCCCAAAATCCCAAACCCCAAACCACAAAATCCCCAAAAACCCCAAAACCCCAAAATCCCCAAAACCCAAAATCCCCAAAATCCCGAACCCCAAAACCCCAAACCCCGAACCCTCCAAAACCCCAAACAACCCCAAAAAAATCCCAAATGCCCCAAAATCTCCCAAAATCCCAAATCCCCCCAAAATCTCCAAAATCCCTAAATCCCAAATCCCCCAAATTCCCAAAAATCCCAAAACCCAAAATCCCTCAAAAACCCCAAATCCCCAAAACCTCCAAAATCCTCAATCCCAAATCCCAAATCTCCCGGAAACCCCAAAATCCCAAACCCCAAAACCCCAAAATCCCAAAATCCCAAACCCCAAAACCCCAAAATCCCAAAACCCCAAAATCCCAAACCCCAAAACCCCAAAATCCCAAAATCCCAAAACCCCAAAACCCCAAAATCCCAAAATCCTAAATCCCAAATCCCAAAATCCCAAACCCCAAAATCCCAAAACCCCAAAACCCCAAAACCCCAAAACCCCAAAATCCCAAAACCCCAAAACCCCAAATGCCCCCAAATCCCCTCAAATATTCCCCAAAAAAGCCCAAACTGCCCCAAAAACCCAAATCCCCAAACCCCAAATTCAAAACCCCCAAATCCGAAACCCCAAAAAAACCCAAAAGCCCCAAAACCCCAAAACCCCAAAACCCCAAAACCCCAAAATCCCCAAATTTCCCATTTTATCCCCAAAAAACTCCCAAAATCCTGAACCCAAAATGTCCAAAATCTCCAATCCTCAAAATCCCAAATCCCAAAACCCCCCCAAAAACTCCAAGGCCCAAAAACACCAAAAAAACCCCAAAACCTCAAACCCCAAATCCCTCAAAAACCCAAATCCCAAATCCCTCAAAATCCCAAAAAATCCCAAACCCCAAATCCCTCAAAATCCCAAAAAATCCCAAACCCCAAATCCCTCAAAATCCCCAAATTCCCAAACCCCAAATCCCTCAAAATCCCCAAATTCCCAAACCCCAAATCCCTCAAAATCCCAAAAAATCCCAAACCCCAAATTCCTCAAAATCCCAAATCCCCCCAAATTTCCAACCCCCAAAATCCCAAACACCCAAAATTGCCCCAAATCCCCCAAAAAACCCCAAAAATCTCAAACCCCAAACCCCAAAATTCCCCATTTTTACCCCCCAAAACCCCCAAATCCCCAAAACCCCACAATGTCCCCAAATCCCAAAATCTTCAATCCCCCAAAATCCCAAATCCCCCAAAATCCCCTCAAATCCTCCCCAAAAACCCCAAAACTCCCCCAAAATCCCAAACCCCAAAATCCCAAAATCCTAAATCCCAAATCCCCCAAATTCCCAAAAATCCCCCCCAAAATCCCTCAAAAACCCCAAATCCCCAAAACCTCCAAAATCCTCAATCCCAAATCCCAAATCTCCCGGAAACCCCAAAATCCCAAACCCCAAAACCCCAAAATCCCAAAACCCCAAAACCCCAAAACCCCAAAACCCCAAAATCCCAAAACCCCAAAACCCCAAAATCCCAAAACCCCAAAACCCCAAAATCCCAAAATCCCAAAATCCCAAAACCCCAAAATCCCAAAACCCCAAAACCCCAAAATCCCAAAATCCCAAAATCCCAAAACCCCAAAATCCCAAACCCCAAAACCCCAAAACCCCAAAACCCCAAAACCCCAAAATCCCAAAATCCCAAATGCCCCCAAATCCCCTCAAATATTCCCCAAAAAACCCCAAACTGCCCCAAAAACCCAAATCCCCAAACCCCAAATTCAAAACCCCCAAATCCGAAACCCCAAAAAAACCCAAAAGCCCCAAAACCCCAAAACCCCAAAATCCCCAAATTTCCCATTTTATCCCCAAAAAACTCCCAAAATCCTGAACCCAAAATGTCCAAAATCTCCAATCCTCAAAATCCCAAATCCCAAAACGCCCCCAAAAACTCCAAGGCCCAAAAACACCAAAAAAACCCCAAAACCTCAAACCCCAAATCCCTCAAAATCCCCAAAAATCCCAAATCCCAAATCCCTCAAAATCCCAAAAAATCCCAAACCCCAAATCCCTCAAAATCCCAAAAAATCCCAAATCCCTCAAAATCCCAAAAAATCCCAAACCCCAAATCCCTCAAAATCCCCAAATTCCCAAACCCCAAATCCCTCAAAATCCCAAATCCCCCCAAATTTCCAACCCCCAAAATCCCAAACACCCAAAATTGCCCCAAATCCCCCAAAAAACCCCAAAAATCTCAAACCCCAAACCCCAAAATTCCCCATTTTTACCCCCCAAAACCCCCAAAACCCCAAATCCCCAAAACCCCACAATGTCCCCAAATCCCAAAATCTTCAATCCCCCAAAATCCCAAATCCCCCAAAATCCCCTCAAATCCTCCCCAAAAACCCCAAAACTCCCCCAAAATCCCAAACCCCAAAATCCCAAAATCCCTAAATCCCAAATCCCCCAAATTCCCAAAAATCCCCCCCAAAATCCCTCAAAAACCCCAAATCCCCAAAAGCTCCAAAATCCTCAATCCCAAATCCCAAATCTCCCGGAAACCCCAAAACCCCAAACCCGAAAACCCCAAAATCCCAAACCCCAAAACCCCAAAATCCCAAAACCCCAAAATCCCAAAACCCCAAAATCCCAAAACCCCAAAACCCCAAAATCCCAAAACCCCAAAACCCCAAAATCCCAAAACCCCAAAACCCCAAAATCCCAAAATCCCAAAACCCCAAAACCCCAAAACCCCAAAACCCCAAAATCCCAAAACCCCAAAACCCCAAAACCCCAAAATCCCAAATGCCCCCAAATCCCCTCAAATATTCCCCAAAAAACCCCAAACTGCCCCAAAAACCCAAATCCCCAAACCCCAAATTCAAAACCCCCAAATCCGAAACCCCAAAAAAACCCAAAAGCCCCAAAACCCCAAAACCCCAAAACCCCAAAATCCCCAAATTTCCCATTTTATCCCCAAAAAACTCCCAAAATCCTGAACCCAAAATGTCCAAAATCTCCAATCCTCAAAATCCCAAATCCCAAACCCCCCCAAAAACTCCAAGGCCCAAAAACACCAAAAAAACCCCAAAACCTCAAACCCCAAATCCCTCAAAATCCCAAAAAATCCCAAACCCCAAATCCCTCAAAATCCCAAAAAATCCCAAACCCCAAATCCCTCAAAATCCCAAAAAATCCCAAATCCCAAATCCCTCAAAATCCCAAAAAATCCCAAACCCCAAATCCCTCAAAATCCCCAAATTCCCAAACCCCAAATCCCTCAAAATCCCCAAATTCCCAAATCCCAAATCCCTCAAAATCCCAAAAAATCCCAAATCCCTCAAAAACCCAAAAAATCCCAAACCCCAAATCCCTCAAAATCCCAAAAAATCCCAAAAAATCCCAAATCCCTCAAAATCCCCAAATTCCCAAATCCCAAATCCCTCAAAATCCCAAAAAATCCCAAATCCCAAATCCCTCAAAATCCCAAAAAATCCCAAACCCCAAATCCCTCAAAATCCCCAAATTCCCAAACCCCAAATCCCTCAAAATCCCAAATCCCCCCAAATTTCCAACCCCCAAAATCCCAAACACCCAAAATTGCCCCAAATCCCCCAAAAAACCCCAAAAATCTCAAACCCCAAACCCCAAAATTCCCCATTTTTACCCCCCAAAACCCCAAAACTCCAAATCCCCAAAACCCCACAATGTCCCCAAATCCCAAAATCTTCAATCCCCCAAAATCCCAAATCCCCCAAAATCCCCTCAAATCCTCCCCAAAAACCCCAAAACTCCCCCAAAATCCCAAACCCCAAAATCCCAAAATCCTAAATCCCAAATCCCCCAAATTCCCAAAAATCCCCAAACCCAAAATCCCTCAAAACCCCAAATCCCCAAAAGCTCCAAAATCCTCAATCCCAAATCCCAAATCTCCCGGAAACCCCAAAATCCCAAACCCCAAAATCCCAAAACCCCAAAATCCCAAAACCCCAAAACCCCAAAATCCCAAAACCCCAAAATCCCAAAATCCCAAAATCCCAAAATCCCAAAATCCCAAAACCCCAAAACCCCAAAACCCCAAATTCCCAAAATCCCAAAACCCCAAAATCCCAAAACCCCAAAATCCCAAACCCCAAATTCCCAAAATCCCAAAACCCCAAAACCCCAAAACCCCAAAATCCCAAAATCCCAAAACCCCAAAATCCCAAACCCCAAAACCCCAAAATCCCAAAATCCCAAACCCCAAAATCCCAAAACCCCAAAATCCCAAACCCCAAAACCCCAAAACCCCAAAACCCCAAAATCCCAAAACCCCAAAACCCCAAAATCCCCAAACCCCAAACCCCAAAATCCCCAAACCCCAAACACCCAAAATCCCCAAAATCCCAAAAAACCCCAAAATCCCGAACCCCAAAATCCCCCAAACCCAAAATCCCCAAAATCCCCAAAAACCCCAAAATCCCAAACCCCAAACCCCAAAAACCCCAAAACCCCAAAACCCAAAATCCCCAAAAACCCCAAAACCCCAAAACCCCAAAATCCCCAAATTTCCCATTTTATCCCCAAAAAACTCCCAAAATCCTGAACCCAAAATGTCCAAAATCTCCAATCCTCAAAATCCCAAATCCCAAAACCCCCCCAAAAACTCCAAGGCCCAAAAACACCAAAAAAACCCCAAATTCCCAAACCCCAAATCCCTCAAAAACCCCAAAACCTCAAACCCCAAATCCCTCAAAATCCCCAAAAATCCCAAACCCCAAATCCCTCAAAATCCCAAAAAATCCCAAACCCCAAATCCCTCAAAATCCCCAAAAATCCCAAACCCCAAATCCCTCAAAATCCCCAAAAATCCCAAACCCCAAATCCCTCAAAATCCCAAAAAATCCCAAACCCCAAATCCCTCAAAATCCCAAAAAATCCCAAATCCCTCAAAATCCCAAAAAATCCCAAACCCCAAATCCCTCAAAATCCCAAATCCCCCCAAATTTCCAACCCCCAAAATCCCAAACACCCAAAATTGCCCCAAATCCCCCCAAAAACCCCAAAAATCTCAAACCCCAAACCCCAAAATTCCCCATTTTTACCCCCCAAAACCCCAAAAACCCCAAAAAATCTTGGGATTTTAGAGCTGATTTTGGGTCCAGATTTTGGGATTTTGGATCCGGATTTGGGGTGCAAATTTTGGGATTTTGGGTGCAAATTTTGGGATTTTAGAGCCGATTTTGGGGCCAAATTTTAGGGTTTTCGAGCCGATTTTGGGGCCAGATTTGGGGATTTAGGATCCGGATTTTGGGATTTTGCCTGCAAATTTTGGGGTTTTAGGACCAAATTTGAGGATTTGGGGACCAAATTTTGGGATTTGGGGTCCAAATTTGGGGTTTTAGAGCCGATTTTGAGGCCAAATCCGGGGATTTTGGGGCCGAATTTTGGGTAAAAATTTTGGGATTTTGGGTCCAGATTTTGGGATTTTTGATCCGGATTTGGGGTGCAAATTTTGGGATTTTGGGTGCAAATTTTGGGATTTTAGAGCCGATTTTGGGGCCAAATTTTGGGATTTTAGAGCCGATTTTGGGGCCAAATTTGGGGATTTAGGATCCAAATTTTGGGATTTTGTGACCAAATTTTGGGATTTTGTGACCAAATTTTGGGGTTTTCGAGCCGATTTTGAGGCCAAATCCGGGGATTTTGGGGCCGAATTTTGGGTAAAAATTTTGGGATTTTGGGGCCAGATTTTGGGATTTTGGATCCGGATTTGGGGTGCAAATTTTGGAATTTTGGGTGCAAATTTTGGGGTTTTAGAGCCGATTTTGGGGCCAGATTTGGGGATTTAGGATCCAAATTTGGGGATTTGGGGACCAAATTTTGGGATTTGGGGTCCAAATTTGGGGATTTAGAGCCGATTTTGAGGCCAAATCCGGGGATTTTGGGGCCGAATTTTGGGTCCAGATTTTGGGATTTTGGATCCGGATTTGGGGTGCAAATTTTGGGATTTTGGGTGCAAATTTTGGGATTTTAGAGCCGATTTTGGGGCCAAATTTTGGGGTTTTCGAGCCGATTTTGGGACCAGATTTGGGGATTTAGGATCCGGATTTTGGGATTTTGCCTGCAAATTTTGGGGTTTTGGGACCAAATTTGAGGATTTTGGGTGCAAATTTTGGGGTTTTGGATCCGGATTTTGGGGCCAAACTTGAGCATTTTGGGGCCAAATCTTGGGATTTTAGAGCTGATCTTGTGTCGAAATTTTGGGATTTTGGGGCCAAATCTTGGGATTTTGGGTGCAAATTTTAGGGTTTTGGAGCCGATTTTGGGGCCAGATTTGGGGATTTAGGATCCAAATTTGGGGATTTGGGGTCCAAATTTGGGGTTTTAGAGCCGATTTTGAGGCCAAATCTGGGGATTTTTGGACCGAATTTTGGGTCCAGATTTTGGGATTTTGGATCCGGATTTGGGGTGCAAATTTTGGGATTTTGGGTGCAAATTTTGGGATTTTAGAGCCGATTTTGGGGCCAAATTTGGGGATTTAGGATCCAAATTTTGGGATTTTGGGGCCGAATTTTGGGATTTTGTGACCAAGTTTTGGGATTTTAGAGCCGATTTTGAGGCCAAATCCGGGGATTTTGGGGCCGAATTTTGGGTAAAAATTTTGGGATTTTGGGTCCAGATTTTGGGATTTTTCATCCGGATTTGGGGTGCAAATTTTGGAATTTTGGGTGCAAATTTTGGGGTTTTAGAGCCGATTTTGGGGCCGAATTTTGGGGATTTTGAGGTTTTGGGGCCAAATTTGGGCATTTTGGGTCCAGATTTGAGGATTTTGGGTCCAAATTTGGGGTTTTCGAGCCGATTTTGGGGCCAAATCCGGGGATTTTTGGACCGAATTTTGGGTCCAGATTTTGGGATTTTGGATCCGGATTTGGGGTGCAAATTTTGGGATTTTGGGTGCAAATTTTGGGATTTTAGAGCCGATTTTGGGGCCGAATTTTGGGGTTTTCGAGCCGATTTTGGGGCTAGATTTGGGGATTTAGGATCCAAATTTTGGGATTTTGGGGCCGAATTTTGGAGTTTTGGGGCTGAACTTTGTGATTTTGGGACCCAATTTGGGGCCAATTTTGGAAATTTTGGGGCTGATTTGGGGCTGAATTTTAGAGCTGAGTTCGGGGCCAAATGTTGGGGATTTTTGAGGCCAAATTTGGGGATTTTGGGGCCGATTTTGGGGAATTTGGGGCTGAATTTGGGGATTTTGGGGCCGATTTTGGGATTTCAGAGCAGATTTGGGGGATTTTGGAGCAGATTTGGGGATTTCAGAGCAAATTTTAGGGTTTTAGAGCCGATTTTGGGGCCAGATTTGGGGATTTAGGATCCAAATTTTGGGATTTTGGGGCCAAATTTGGGATTTTGGGAGCAAATTTTGGGGTTTTAGAGCCGATTTTGAGGCCAAATTTGGGGATTTGGGGACCAAATTTTGGGATTTGGGGTCCAAATTTGGGGATTTAGAGCCGATTTTGAGGCCAAATCCGGGGATTTTTGGACGGAATTTTGGGTCCAGATTTTGGGATTTTGGATCCGGATTTGGGGTGCAAATTTTGGGATTTTGGGTGCAAATTTTTGGATTTCAGAGCCGATTTTGGGGCCAAATTTTAGGGTTTTAGAGCTGATTTTGGGACCAGATTTGGGGATTTAGGATCCAAATTTTGGGATTTTGGGGCCGAATTTTGGGGGTTTGGGACCAAATTTGAGGATTTTGGGTGCAAATTTTGGGGATTTTGGATCCGGATTTTGGGGCCAAACTTGAGCATTTTGGGGCCAAATCTTGGGATTTTAGAGCTGATCTTGTGTCGAAATTTTGGGATTTTGGGGCCAAATCTTGGGATTTTGGGTGCAAATTTTAGGGTTTTGGAGCCGATTTTGGGGCCAGATTTGGGGATTTAGGATCCAAATTTTGGGATTTTGGGGCCAAATTTTGGGATTTTGTGACCAAATTTGGGGGTTTTCGAGCCGATTTTGAGGCCAAATCCGGGGATTTTGGGGCCGAATTTTGGGTAAAAATTTTGGGATTTTGGGTCCAGATTTTGGGATTTTTGATCCGGATTTGGGGTGCAAATTTTGGGATTTTGGGTGCAAATTCTGGGATTTTAGAGCCGATTTTGGGTGCAAATTTTAGGGTTTTCGAGCTGATTTTGGGACCAGATTTGGGGATTTAGGATCCGGATTTTGGGATTTTGGGGCCGAATTTTGGGGTTTTGGGACCAAATTTCAGGATTTTGGGTGCAAATTTTGGGGTTTTGGATCCGGATTTTGGGGCCAAACTTGAGCATTTTGGGGCCAAATCTTGGGATTTTAGAGCTGATCTTGTGTCGAAATTTTGGGGCCAAATCTTGGGATTTTGGGTGCAAATTTTAGGGTTTTGGAGCCGATTTTGGGGCCAGATTTGGGGATTTAGGATCCAAATTTGGGGATTTGGGGTCCAAATTTGGGGATTTAGAGCCGATTTTGAGGCCAAATCCGGGGATTTTGGGACCGAATTTTGGGTCCAGATTTTGGGATTTTGGATCCGGATTTGGGGTGCAAATTTTGGGATTTTGGGTGCAAAT
This sequence comes from Melospiza georgiana, assembly GCF_028018845.1. NCBI lineage: Eukaryota > Metazoa > Chordata > Aves > Passeriformes > Passerellidae > Melospiza > Melospiza georgiana. The sequence goes on along the minus strand of NC_080463.1, from coordinate 393,957 downwards.
TTTGGGATTTTAGAGCCGATTTTGGGGCCGAATTTTGGGGTTTTAGAGCTGATTTTGGGGCCAGATTTGGGGATTTAGGATCCAAATTTTGGGATTTTGGGGCCGAATTTTGGAGTTTTGGGGCAGAACTTGGTGATTTTGGGACCCAATTTGGGGCCAATTTTGGAAATTTTGGGGCTGATTTGGGGCTGAATTTTAGAGCTGAGTTCGGGGCCAAATGTTGGGGATTTTTGAGGCCAAATTTGGGGATTTTGGGGCCGATTTTGGGGAATTTGGGGCTGAATTTGGGGATTTTGGGGCCGATTTTGGGATTTCAGAGCAGATTTGGGGGATTTTGGAGCAGATTTGGGGATTTCAGAGCAAATTTTAGGGTTTTAGAGCCGATTTTGGGGCCAGATTTGGGGATTTAGGATCCAAATTTTGGGATTTTGGGGCCAAATTTGGGATTTTGGGAGCAAATTTTGGGGTTTTAGAGCCGATTTTGAGGCCAAATTTGGGGATTTTGGGGCCAGATTTGGGGATTTAGGATCCAAATTTGGGGATTTGGGGACCAAATTTTGGGATTTGGGGTCCAAATTTGGGGTTTTAGAGCCGATTTTGAGGCCAAATCCGGGGATTTTTGGACGGAATTTTGGGTCCAGATTTTGGGATTTTGGATCCGGATTTGGGGTGCAAATTTTGGGATTTTGGGTGCAAATTTTTGGATTTCAGAGCCGATTTTGGGGCCAAATTTTAGGGTTTTCGAGCCGATTTTGGGACCAGATTTGGGGATTTAGGATCCGGATTTTGGGATTTTGGGGCCGAATTTTGGGGTTTTGGGACCAAATTTGAGGATTTTGGGTGCAAATTTTGGGGTTTTGGATCCGGATTTTGGGGCCAAACTTGAGCATTTTGGGGCCAAATCTTGGGATTTTAGAGCTGATCTTGTGTCGAAATTTTGGGATTTTGGGTGCAAATTTTAGGGTTTTGGAGCCGATTTTGGGGCCAGATTTGGGGATTTAGGATCCAAATTTGGGGATTTTGTGACCAAATTTTGGGGTTTTGTGACCAAATTTGGGGGTTTTCGAGCCGATTTTGAGGCCAAATCCGGGGATTTTGGGGCCGAATTTTGGGTAAAAATTTTGGGATTTTGGGTCCAGATTTTGGGATTTTGGATCCGGATTTGGGGTGCAAATTTTGGAATTTTGGGTGCAAATTTTGGGATTTTAGAGCCGATTTTGGGTGCAAATTTTGGGATTTTAGAGCCGATTTTGGGGCCAGATTTGGGGATTTAGGATCCAAATTTTGGGATTTTGTGACCAAATTTTGGGGTTTTCGAGCCGATTTTGAGGCCAAATCCGGGGATTTTGGGGCCGAATTTTGGGTAAAAATTTTGGGATTTTGGGTCCAGATTTTGGGATTTTGGATCCGGATTTGGGGTGCAAATTTTGGAATTTTGGGTGCAAATTTTGGGATTTTAGAGCCGATTTTGGGGCCAAATTTTGGGGTTTTCGAGCCGATTTTGGGGCCAGATTTGGGGATTTAGGATCCAAATTTTGGGATTTTGCCTGCAAATTTTGGGGTTTTGGGACCAAATTTGAGGATTTTGGGTGCAAATTTTGGGGTTTTGGATCCGGATTTTGGGGCCAAACTTGAGCATTTTGGGGCCAAATCTTGGGATTTTAGAGCTGATCTTGTGTCGAAATCTTGGGATTTTGGGGCCAAATCTTGGGATTTTGGGTGCAAATTTTAGGGTTTTGGAGCCGATTTTGGGGCCAGATTTGGGGATTTAGGATCCAAATTTTGGGATTTTGGGGCCGAATTTTGGGGTTTTGGGACCAAATTTGAGGATTTTGGGTGCAAATTTTGGGGTTTTCGAGTCGATTTTGGGGCTGAATTTGGGGGATTTTTGAGGTTTGGGGGCCGAATTTTGGGGGTTTTGGGGTTCCTGGGGTGGATTTTGGGGTGGATTTTGGGGTTTTTGTGGTTTCAGGGGTGATTTTTGGGGTGATTTTGGTGTTTTTGGGGCCCAGTTCCTGCCTGGGGAGGAAACTGGGGTGAGAAATGGGGGGAAATGGGAATAAAAATTGGGATTTTGGGGTCCAATTTGGTGATTTTGGAGCCAATTTTGGGGATTTCAGAACAGGTTTTGGGGCAGAATTTGGGAATTTTGGGGCAGAATTTGGAGATTTCCAGCCAAGTTTTGGAGTTTTGGGGCAGAACTTGGTGATTTTGGGACCCAATTTGGGGCCAATTTTGGAAATTTTGGGGCTGATTTGGGGCTGAATTTTAGAGCTGAGTTCGGGGCCAAATGTTGGGGATTTTTGAGGCCAAATTTGGGGATTTTGGGGCCGATTTTGGGGAATTTGGGGCTGAATTTGGGGATTTTGGGGCCGATTTTGGGATTTCAGAGCAGATTTGGGGGATTTTGGAGCAGATTTGGGGATTTCAGAGCAAATTTTAGGGTTTTCGAGCCGATTTTGGGGCCAGATTTGGGGATTTAGGATCCAAATTTTGGGATTTTGGGGCCAAATTTGGGATTTTGGGAGCAAATTTTGGGGTTTTAGAGCCGATTTTGAGGCCAAATCCGGGGATTTTGGGGCCAAATTTGGGGATTTTGGATCCGGATTTTGGGGCCAAACTTGAGGATTTTGGGGCCAAGTCTTGGGGATTTTAGAGCTGATTTGGGGTCCAAATTTTGGGATTTTGGGCCCAGATTATGGGATTTTGGGGCCAAATTTGGGGATTTAGGATCCAAATTTTGGGATTTTGGGGCCAAATTTGGGATTTTGGGAGCAAATTTTGGGGTTTTAGAGCCGATTTTGAGGCCAAATCCGGGGATTTTGGGGCCAAATTTGGGGATTTTGGATCCGGATTTTGGGGCCAAACTTGAGGATTTTGGGGCCAAGTCTTGGGGATTTTAGAGCTGATTTGGGGTCCAAATTTTGGGAATTTGGGCCCAGATTATGGGATTTTGGGGCCAAATTTGGGGATTTGGGATCTGGATTTTGGGGTTTTGGGGCCAAATTTGGTCATTTTGGGTCCAGATTTTGGGGCTGAATTATCAGATTTTGGGGCCAAATTTTGGGATTTTGGGGCCAAACTTGAGGATTTGGGGCCAAATATGGGGATTTGGGGGATTTTGGGGCCGAATTTGGGGAATTTGGGGCTGAATTGGAGGATTTTGGGGCTGAATTGGAGGATTTTAGAGCAAATTTTCGGGATTTTAGGGACAATTATGGGGCCAAATTTGGGGATTTTGGGGCGAATTTGGAGCGGAATTTTGGTGGTTTCGGGCAAAACTTTGGGGTTTTTTTCTGGGGGTTTGGGGGCTCAATTTGGGGCCGATTTTGGGATTTCAGAGCAGATTTGGGGATTTCAGATTTTGGAGATTTTGGAGCAGATTTTGGGGTTATTTGGGGCCCGTTTTGGGGCTGAATTTGGAGACAAACTTGGGAATTTTGGGGCCAAATTTTGGGGTGATTTTGGGGCCAAATTTGAGAGCCGATTTTGGGGCTGATTTTAAGGCTAAACCTGGAGGGTTTGTGGCCAAATTTTGGGGATTTTGGGGCCAAATTTTGGGGATTTTGGGTCCGATTTTGGGGCTGATTTTGAAGTCAAATTTTGGGATTTTTTTTGGGCCAATTCGGGGCCGATTTTGGGGCGGAATTTGGAGACAAACTTGGGGATTTTGGGGCTGAATTTTGGGGGGACTTTGGGCGTTTTTGGGGCCCAGGCAGCTCCAAAGGCCGAGAGCCCCCCCAGAGCAGGAACAGACTGGGGGGGGGAGGGAAAGTTGGGGGGAAAAAAGGGGAAATTGGGAAAAATGGGGAAAATGAGGATTTTGGGGAAATGGGAAAATATGGGAAAATGGGGAAATTGGGAAAATGGGGAAATGGGGGAAATGGGGATTTTGGCAAAAATGGGGAGAAATGGGGAAATGGGGAAATTGGGAAAAATGGGGATTTTGGGAAAAATGGGGAAATGGAGAGAAATGGGGAAATTGGGGAAATGAGGAAATTGGGAAAAATTGGGATTTTTGGGAAAATGGGGATTTTGGGGAAATTGGGGGAAATGGGGAAATTCGGAAAAATGGGGATTTTTTGGGAAAATTGGGGATTTTGGGGAAAATGGGGATATTGGGGATTTTGGGGAGATGGGGAAATTGGGAAAAATGGGGATTTTGGGGAAAATGGGGAAATTGGGATTTTGGGAAAAATGGGGAAATGGGGAGAAATTAGGAAATTGTGAAAATAGGGAAATTGGGAAAATTGGGAAAAATGGGTATTTTGGGAAAATGGGAAAATGGGGAAATTGGGGAAAATTGGGATTTTGGGAAAAATGCGGAAATGGGGAAAATGGGAAATTGGGAAAAATGGGGAAATTTGGGAAATTGGGGAAATTGGGAAAAATAAGGAAATTGGGAAAAATGGGAAAATTGGGAAAATGGGGAAATTGGGATTTTGGGAAAAATGGGGAAATTTGGAAAAATGGGGAAAATGGCGAGTTTGGGGGAATGGGGAAATTGGGAAAAATGGGGATTTTTGGAAAAATGGGGAAATTGGGATTTTGGGAAAATGGGGAAGTGGAGAGCAATGGGGAAATTGGGGAAATGAGGAAATTGGGAAAAATTGGGATTTTTTTGGAAAATGGGGAAATTGAGAAAATTGGGGGATTTGGGAAAATTCGGGAAATTGGGGAAAATTGGGATTTTGTGAAAAATGGGAAAATTGGGGAAAATGGGGATTTTGGGGAAATAGGGAAAAATGGGATTTTGGGACAAATGGGGAAATGGAGAGAAATGGGGAAATTGGGGAAATGAGGAAATTGGGAAAAATTTGGATTTTTGGAAAAATGGGGATTTTGGGAAAATTCGGGAAATTGGGGAAAAATGGGGAAATTGGGATTTTGGGAGAAATGAGGAAATGGGAAAAATGGCGATTTTGGGGAAAATGTGGATTTTGGGAAAAATGGGGAAATTGCGAAAATGGGGAAATTGGGGAAAAATGGGGAAATGGGGAAATTTGGAATATGGGGAAATGGGGATTTTGGGAAAAATGGGGAAATTGGGGAAAATGGGGAAAATTGGGGATTTTCGGAAAAACGGGATTTTGGGGAAAATGGGGAGAAATGGGGAAATTGGGAAAAATGGGGAAATTGGGATTTTGAGAAAAATGGGGAAATAGGGAAATTGAGAAAATGGGGAAATTGGGGAAAATGGGGAAATATGGTGATTTTGGGGAAAATTGGGATTTGGGGAAAAATTGGGAATTGGGAAATTGGGGAAAATTGGGATTTGGGGAAAAATTGGGAATTGGGAAATTGGGGAAAATTGGGGAAATTGGGATTTTGACAAAAATGGGGAAATGGGGAAATTGGGAAAATGGGGATTTTGGGGAAAATGGGGATTTCGGGAAAAATAGGGAAATTGGGAATAATGGGGATTTTGGGAGGAAGGAAGGAAGGAAGGAAGGAAGGAAGGAAGGAAGGAAGGAAGGAAGGAAGGAAGGAAGGAAGGAAGGAAGGAAGGAAGGAAGGAAGGAAGAAAGAAAGAAAGAAAGAAAGAAAGAAAGAAAGAAAGAAAGAAAGAAAGAAAGAAAGAAAGAAAGAAAGAAAGAAAGAAAGAAAGAAAGAAAGAAAGAAAGAAAGAAAGAAAGAAAGAAAGAAAGAAAGAAAGAAAGAAAGAAAGAAAGAAAGAAAGAAAGAAAGAAAGAAAGAAAGAAAGAAAGAAAGAAAGAAAGAAAGAAAAAGAAAGAGAACACGAGGAAAATGAAAACCTCACAAAAACACTCTCCCCCTCCTCCCCCCTAGATTCCCAACACAATACATCCTCCAAAATCACCAGTTCTGGGTCCAGCCCCACCCTTTAGATTGCTCAAACTTTCAGCTCCTCAAGAGGAGAGGGAGTCCTTCCATGTGTCGCGGTGGCCTCTTCCGTCCTTGTTCCGGTGCTCTCACCACCGAACAGGGATCAGGGCTGCTTCCAGGGTTGTCTTTTTAAGGATGCTTTGTCCAGTTCCAGAAAAGCACAGTATCTCACCTTCTCATCCTCTGGGACATCCGTCCCCCCCATATTTTATATACCCCCTGGGGCCGAGGGGTCCCCACACTGACTCTTCTTTGGCTCTGGGACATTTCTCCCCCTGGACTCAGTCTCTGTATCTCACGGAAACATGGCTCTGTCCATGGCTACACGAAAGAGTCCAGCATTAAATGCCACTCCATCTTCTCCATCCTTCTAACATCTCTCACTCTCTCTCTCTGGTCCAGACCTCCATCACTCGTTCATTTCCTTCATCCTCCTCCTCTCTTATCACTCGTCTAGGAAGGGTTAATGTTCTGTAAGGTTTTCATTGTCCAAAAAAGGGTTAAAAACTCCCCCAGGCGCCTGGACTCCTGGCTGCACCCCCCCATCTCCTCAGCCGGGCTGCCCGCACATGTTTACTGAGTTTCGAGATAACGACACAGGCTGCACACTCTGTCTGTCTGTCTGTCTGTCTGTCTGTCTCAAAGGGGGATGGGAATGGCTGCCCGATGTCTCTCGTTGCTCTCCACCCCTCCATCCTCCAAGGCCTCCTCACTCCCATCTCTGTCCAGGCCCAGCCCCAGCCCTACAACATGGCTGCCCGATGTCTCTCGTTGCTCTCCACCCCTCCATCCTCCAAGGCCTCCTCACTCCATCTCTGTCCAGGCCCAGGCCTACAACATGGCTGCCCGATGTCTCTTGGGGCTCCTCCACCCTTCCATCCTCCAGGGCCTCCTCACTCCCATCTCTGTCCAGGCCCAGGCCTACAACATGGCTGCCTGATGTCTCTTGTTGCTCTCCACCCTTCCATCCTCCAAGGCCTCCTCACTCCATCTCTGTCCAGGCCCAGCCCTACCGCATGGCTGCCCGATGTCTCTCGTTGCTCCTCCACCCCTCCATCCTCCAAGGCCTCCTCACTCCATCTCTGTCCAGGCCCAGCCCCAGGCCTACAACATGGCTGCCCGATGTCTCTTGTTGCTCTCCACCCTTCCATCCTCCAAGGCCTCCTCACCCCCATCTCTGTCCAGGCCCAGCCCTACAACATGGCTGCCCGATGTCTCTCATTGCTCTCCACCCCTCCATCCTCCAGGGCCTCGTCACTCCCATCTCTGTCCAGCCCCAGCCCTACAACATGGCTGCCCGATGTCTCTTGTTGCTCTCCACCCTTCCATCCTCCAGGGCCTCCTCACCCCATCTCTGTCCAGGCCCAGCCCCAGGCCTACAACATGGCTGCCCGATGTCTCTTGGGGCTCTCCACCCTTCCATCCTCCAAGGCCTCCTCACCCCCATCTCTGTCCAGGCCCAGCCCCAGGCCTACAACATGGCTGCCCGATGTCTCTTGGGGCTCCTCCACCCTTCCATCCTCCAGGGCCTCCTCGCTCCCATCTCTGTCCAGGCCGAGGCCTACCGCATGGCTGCCCGATGTCTTTTGGGGCTCCTCCACCCTTCCATCCTCCAGGGCCTCCTCACTCCCATCTCTGTCCAGGCCCAGGCCTACAACATGGCTGCCCGATGTCTCTTGTTGCTCCTCCACCCTTCCATCCTCCAGGGCCTCCTCACTCCATCTCTGTCCAGCCCCAGCCCCAGGCCTACAACATGGCTGCCCGATGTCTCTTGGGGCTCCTCCACCCTTCCATCCTCCAAGGCCTCCTCACCCCATCTCTGTCCAGGCCCAGGCCTACAACATGGCTGCCCGATGTCTCTTGGGGCTCCTCCACCCTTCCATCCTCCAAGGCCTCCTCACCCCATCTCTGTCCAGGCCCAGGCCTACAACATGGCTGCCCGATGTCTCTCGTTGCTCTCCACCCTTCCATCCTCCAAGGCCTCCTCACCCCATCTCTGTCCAGGCCCAGGCCTACAACATGGCTGCCCGATGTCTCTCGTTGCTCTCCACCCTTCCATCCTCCAGGGCCTCCTCACCCCCATCTCTGTCCAGCCCCAGGCCTACAACATGGCTGCCCGATGTCTCTTGTTGCTCTCCACCCTTCCATCCTCCAGGGTCTCCTCACTCCCATCTCTGTCCAGGCCCAGGCCTACAACATGGCTGCCCGATGTCTCTCGTTGCTCTCCACCCTTCCATCCTCCAGGGCCTCGTCACTCCATCTCTGTCCAGCCCCAGCCCTACAACATGGCTGCCCGATGTCTCTTGGGGCTCCTCCACCCTTCCATCCTCCAAGGCCTCCTCACTCCATCTCTGTCCAGCCCCAGCCCCAGGCCTACAACATGGCTGCCCGATGTCTCTTGGGGCTCCTCCACCCTTCCATCCTCCAAGGCCTCCTCACTCCATCTCTGTCCAGGCCCAGGCCTACAACATGGCTGCCCGATGTCTCTCGTTGCTCTCCACCCTTCCATCCTCCAAGGCCTCCTCACCCCATCTCTGTCCAGGCCCAGCCCTACCGCATGGCTGCCCCTCCCCGGTCCACCAAAAATCCCCAAAATTCCCCTAAAAAATCCCCAAATTCCCCCAAAAAAACTCCCTGAAAAATCCCCCAAAATTCCCCCAAAATATCCCAAAAAAACTCCCCAAAATTTTATAAAAACGAGGCTCAAAATGGACCCAAATCCTCCAAAAAATCCCCAAAATTCCCCCCAAAAAATCCACAAAATTCCCATAAAAAAACCCCCAAAAACTCCCAAAAAAAATCCACAAAATTCCCCTAAAAATCCCAAAAAAAACCCCAAAAATTCCCCCCAAAAATCCCCAAAATTGCCCCAAAATCCCCCAAAAAATTCCCTGAAAAAATCCCCCAAAATTCCCCCCTAAAATTCCCCAAGATTCCCTGAAAAATCCCCAAATTTCCCCTAAAAAATCCCCCAAAAAAACCCCAAAATTCCACAAAAATGAGGCTTCAAATTCTCCCAAAAATTCCCTGAAAAAAATCCCCAAAATTCCCCCAAAAATTCCACCAAAAATCCCCAAAATTCCCCTAAAAAATCCCCAAATTTCTCCCCAAAAAACTCCCTGAAAAATCCCCCAAAATTCCCCCAAAATATCCCAAAAAAATCCCCCCAAAATTTTATAAAAACGAGGCTCAAAATGGACCCAAATCCTCAAAAAAATCCCCAAAATTCCCCCCAAAAATCCACAAAATTTCTCCCCCCAAAAATCCCCAAAAAATCCCAAAAATTCCCCTAAAATTGCCCCACAAAATCTCCCCAAAAATTCCACCAAAAATCCCCAAATTCCCTGAAAAATCCAAAAAAATTCCCCCCAAAATCCCCAAAATTCAAACAAAAAACCGAGGCTCAAAATGGACTCAAATCCGCCCAAATTCACCCCAAAATAATCCCAAAAATTCCACCAAAAATCCCCAAAATTCCCCAAAAAATCAAAAAAAATCCCCCAAAAAACTCCCTGAAAAATCCCCCAAAATTCCCCACAAAATTCCCCCAAAAATCCCAAAAAATCCCCAAAATTTTATAAAAACGAGGCTCAAAATAGACCCAAATCCTCCAAAAAAATCCCAAAAATTCCCCCCAAAAATCCACAAAATTCCTCTAAAAAATCCCAAAAAAAACCTAAAATTTCTCTCAAAAAACCCCAAAATTTCCCCCAAAAATCCCCAAAATTTCCCCCCCAAAAATCCACAAAATTCCTCTAAAAAATCCCCAAAAAAACCTAAAATTCCCCTCAAAATTCTCCCCCAAAATTCCCCAAAATCCCACAAAAATGAGGCTCAACGTGGACCCCAAATCCTCCTGAATTCACTCCAAAATTCCCTCAAATATCCCTGAGATTGTCAAAAAAATCCCAAAATCTTTTCCAAAATTTCCCAAAAATCCTGAAAAATCCAAAAAATATCCAAAAATCCCCCAAAATTCCCCAAAAATTTCAAAAAAAAATCCCAAAATTTTCCCCCAAAATGCCCAAAAAAACCCAAAAATTCCCCAAAAAAATCACCCAAAATTCTCCCCAGAAATTTTCCCACAAAATCCCCAAAATTCCCCCAAAAATCACTTTTAAATGCCCCAAATCCCTCCCAAAATTCCCACAAATCCCCAAAAAATTCCCCAAAAATTCCATTTCGCCCACAAATAAATCCCATTTCAAGCTCCAAAACCCCCCTGGACCCCCCAGAATTCCCTCAATCCCCTCCAAAAAATCCCCCAAAATCCCAAAAAATCCCTGAAAATTCCTGAAAATTCCCCAAAAATCCCCAAATTTCCCCAGATCTGAGGGAACCCCCAAATTTTGGGTTCCCCACCCCCAATCTGACCCCAATTCCCCCTCAGGTTTTGGGGTCCCCCTCACCTCCAGCTCCTGCAGGTTCCCGTACCTGAACCCCAAGTTAAGGAACAATTTGGGGATCCCCCAAAAATCTCCCCTTCAATTGAAGGTTCAGCCCCCAAATTCGGGCACCCCCACCCCAAATTTTGGGGTTTCCAGAATTTTCCATCCCAGGAACCGCCAAAATTTCGGATACCAGCGCAGATTTCCTCGAATCTTCTTTGCGTTCCTGTGGGGAGACCCCAAAAATTCCGTGAGGGGAGAACCGGGGAAAAGAGCGGGAAAAGCGGCGCGGGGCATGATGGGAGCTGTAGTTCGGGAGGTGTGGGCCTGCAATGATGCTCTATGGGCGGCGCGGGGCATGATGGGAGCTGTAGGCTCGGCTATAATGGAACTCAATGGGGCGCGGGGGATGATGGGAGCTGTAGGCTTGGCTATAATGGAACTCAATGGGGCGTGGGGCATGATGGGAGCCGTAGGCTTGGCTATAATGGAACTCAGTGGGGCGCGGGGGATGATGGGAGCTGTAGGCTTGGCTATAATGGAATTTAATGGGGCGTGGGGGATGATTGGAGCTGTAGGCTTGGCTATAATGGAACTCAATGGGGCGCGGGGCATGATGGGAGCTGTAGGCTTGGCTATAATGGAACTCAGTGGGGCGCGGGGGATGATGGGAGCTGTAGGCTTGATATAATGGAACGCAATGGGGTGCGGGGGATGATGGGAGCTGTAGGCTTGGCTATAATGGAACTCAATGGGCCGCGGGGGATGATTGGAGCTGTAGGCTTGGCTATAATGGAACTCAATGGGGCGTGGGGGATGATGGGAGCTGTAGGCTCGGCTATAATGGAACTCAATGGGGCGCGGGGGATGATGGGAGCTGTAGGCTCGGCTATAATGGAACTCAATGGGGCGCGGGGGATGATGGGAGCTGTAGGCTCAGCTATAATGGAACTCAGTGGGGCGTGGGGGATGATGGGAGCTGTAGGCTCGGCTATAATGGAACTCAATGGGGCGCGGGGGATGATGGGAGCTGTAGGCTTGGCTATAATGGAACTCAATGGGGCGTGGGGGATGATGGGAGCTGTAGGCCCGGCTATAATGGAACTCAATGGGGCGTGGGGGATGATGGGAGCTGTAGGCTTGGCTATAATGGAACTCAATGGGGCGTGGGGGATGATGGGAGCTGTAGGCTCGGCTATAATGGAACTCAATGGGGCGCGGAGGATGATGGGAGCTGTAGGCTCAGTCATAATAAAAGCCAGTGGGGCGCAGGGGATCATGGGAGTTGTATGCGTGCCTCCAATGGGGCCCAATGAGGCGCGTGGGATGATGGGAGCTGTAGGCTCAGTCATAATAAAAGCCAATGGGGTGCAGGGGATCATGGGAGTTGTATGTGCACATCCAATTAGGCCCAATGAGGCGTGGGGGATGATGGGAGTTGTAGGCTCAGTTATAATAAAAGCCAATGGGGCGTAGGGGGTTATTGGAGTTGTGTGCGTGCGTCCAATGGGCCCAATGAGGCGCGGGGGATGATGGGAGCTGTAGGCTCAGTTATAATAAAAGTCAATGGGGTGCAGGGGGTTATGGGAGTTGTATGCGCGCATCCAATGGTGCCAAATGGGTGTTGCGGGGCATGATGGGAGCTGTAGTCCCGGAAAGCAACTCCTGCTCTTACCCCTTAAATTTTGGGGTCCCCTTTTAATTTTTGGGGTTTTTTCACCCTCCTGAGTTTTGGGGTCCCGCCTCACCGCTGCTTCCGGACGTGGCGGGTGACGTAGTCCCAAATGGGGGCTGTGGGGCCGGAGCAGAGCCTGCAGGAGAGGGAATTGGGGCACCCCAACATTTGGGGGTGACCATAAAATTCACCCAGGAACCCGAAAATCACCCCCAGGAACCCCCAAATCCACTCAGGATGCCCTAAAAGGGACCCCAAAACCCCTTGAAGAGCCCTCAAGTGGGACCCCAAAATCCCTTCAGGACCCCAGAAAGGGACCCCAAAATTCTCCCAGGACATCCCAAATCTTCCCAGGACCCTACTAAGGGACCCCCAAATACCTCCAAGGGCACCCCAAAACCTCCCTAGGACTCTCCTAAAGGACCCCAAAACTCTCACAGGACCCCCAAAAATCTCCCCAGGACTCTGCAAGGGGACCCCAAGTTATCCAGGACCCTCAAAGCAGGCCCAAACCCCCCCCAAGACCCTCTAAAAGGACCCCAAAACTCTCTCAGGACCCCCACCAAAATCCCCCAGGACCCTCCAAAGGGACCCCAAAACCGCCCCAAGACCTTTCAAAGGGACCCCAAAACCCCCCAGTAGCCCCCAAACCCACACAGAACCCTCCAAGGGGACCCCAAACCCCCTCAGCCCCTCCCAGATTCCCCCTCTCCCCTCACGGAGCCCTCGGGGGGTTCCCGGCCCCGGCTCCCCGCAACCCCTCAGCCCCTCCCCGCCTCAGAGGGAGCTCCGTGAGGGTCCCCGGGTGGTCCCGACCTGCGGAGCGCGGCCGGGGAGGGGGACGGCGGAGGGCGGCAGCTCCATCGCCTCCCGGAGCCAGCGCTCCAGAGCCTCGGCCATCATGGCCGGGGGCCGCTGAGGGGAGCGAAAAAGCGCGGGAAAAGCGCCGCGGGGCAGCACGGGAGTTGTAGTGCGGGAGGGGCGGGGCCTGCAATGATGGGTATGGGAGGCGCAGGGCATGACGGGAGTTGTAGGCGATTAACTGAGGCGCTGTGGTGCGCGGGGCATGATGGGAGTTGTAGGCGCGGCTATAATGAGTCTCTATGGGGCGTGGGGTGTGATGGGAGTTGTATGCGTGTTTGTAATGGGGCGCTATGGGTGATAATGATTCTCTGAGGGGCGCGGGGGCTGACGGGAGTTGTATGCGTGCTTGTAATGGGGCTCTATGGGTTATAATGATTCTCTGAGGGGCGCGGGGGGTGATGGGAGTTGTATGCGTGCTTGTAATGGGGCTCTATGGGATATAATGATTCTCTATGGGGCGCGGGGGCTGACGGGAGTTGTATGTGCGTTTGTAATGGGGGTCTATGGGTTATAATGATTCTCTAAGGGGCGCGGGGGCTGACGGGAGTTGTATGCGCGTTTGTAATGGGGGTCTATGGGTTATAATGATTCTCTATGGGGCGCGGGGGCTGACGGGAGTTGTATGCGCGTTTGTAATGATTCTCTATGGGGCGCGGGGGCTGACGGGAGTTGTATGCCCGCCTGTAATGGGGCTCTACGGGCTATAATGATTCTCTATGGGACTCTATGGGTTACAATGATTCTCTGTGGTGCGCAGGGGTTGATGGGAGTTGTATGCGCATTTCTAATGGGGCTCTATGGGTGATAATGATTCTCTATGGGGCGCGGGGGCTGACGGGAGTTGTATGCGCGTTTGTAATGATTCTCTATGGGGCGCGGGGGGTGACGGGAGTTGTATGCGGGTTTGTAATGATTCTCTATGGGGCGCGGGGGGTGACGGGAGTTGCATGTGCGTTTCCGGTGGGGCCAAAAATGGCCACCACCATCCCCTTGACTACCAGCCCCTCATGGTCGCCATCATCTCCCCATGGCCACCACCACCCTCTTGACCACTTCCACGTCCCCGTGGCCACCACCCCAGCCCCACCCTGGTGAGCAGCAGGATGCACTCGCTGGGCCGTCTGCACCAGGGACAATGGGGGGACGCTGTGGCCACCAGCGTGGGTGATAGCAGGACCATTGTGGTCACCAGCATGGCCAGCAGGGACAGTGGTGGGACAGGATGGCCAGCGGGGACCATGGTAGGGTCACCAGGGCCACCAGCATGGCCAACAGGGACAGTGGTGGGACAGGATGGCCAGCGGGGACCATGGCGGGGCCAGCACAGTCACCAGGATGGCCAGCAGGGACCATGGTAGAGTCACCAGGGCCACCGGGATGGCCAGCAGGGACCATGGTAGAGTCACCAGGGCCACCAGGGACAATGGTAGGGTCACCAGGGCCACCAGGATGGCCAGCAGGGACCATGGTAGGGTCACCAGGGCCACCAGGGACAATGGCAGGGTCACCAGGGCCACCAGGATGGCCAGCAGGGACCATGGTAGGGTCACCAGGGCCACCAGGGACAATGGCAGGGTCACCAGGGCCACCAGGGACCATGGTAGGGTCACCAGGGCCACCAGGATGGCCAGCAGGGACCATGGTAGGGTCACCAGGGCCACCAGGGACAATGGCAGGGTCACCAGGGCCACCAGGGACCATGGTAGGGTCACCAGGGCCACCAGGATGGTGTCATGATCCGCTCGTACAAGCGGGGGTCGTGATGGTTCGTTAACTGATCTCAGAGCGCAGAAGCAACACGGAAAGGGGATTTTGGTGTTAATCAAAACAAATGCGCCTTTTATTGAGTGCCCACAGCAGATGCGATGGAAGGATTAGAAAGGAGAATAAAGCAGAGAGAGAGAGAGAGAAAGAGGGCAGGAGCAGCTGCCAGTGGAGAGATGAAACCCTCGTGGTCCAGGGAGAATCTCAAAGTCTTGGTTCTGTTACAGTCCTCCACCAAGGGGGGGAACAGGTAACTCTGTCGAAACCACCGAGAGGGAACAGGTGAGTTTACAGGCACTCCATGTTCTCAGCCGTGAGCGACACCAATTGTCATCTTGGTCCAGGGCACACACCCGCAGGCAACACCTGGCAAACATCTGGCTGCAGCCCGGCCAGCCCCCTGTGTTGGAGTTACAGGGGTCTCAGTCCCAGCCCTTGGGAGGGGCTTCAGTCTCCGTCCGTCACAGTGAGGCTGCTGAGGGAAACCTCAGAGCGTCTCTCACAGATGGGGACAGGCGACAGTGTGGTAGCTAGGGAAGAGGCGCTGCGGAAGATTGCCGCGATGTCACGGAAAGCCAGGACCCTCTGTTCCCCATAGATAAGACCCTCAGATACTCATAGATAAGAAATTAACATAGGAATGTGGTCCCACTAACAATAGGAATGTTGCCCCGCAGAAGCCAGTAACTTTCCATCCCTTACCCAGTACTTTTCCATCCCCTACTAACCATAGGTAAGAAGGACAAACCCCCTTTTGACGCAGAGACCCCTAAGACTATAAGACCCCACGAGAAGAAGTAATAAACGCCTTTTGACCGTCCACCACATTGGTGTCTGCGTGTGTCATTGGCCCAAACGGCCCTGGAGAGTGGGCTGTCGAGCTGTACCTCAGAACCAGGTCGCCTGCCTTGATCCAGAAGGCAACAGGTTTCCCAAAACCCCTTTCCCTTGTCAAGTTACAACCTCATACCTCAATTCAGCACCTATGTACACGACTACCTCATTCATTTGTGAAAAGGGAGGGGGAGATGTGGTAGCTAGGGAAGAGGCGCTGCGGAAGATTTCACGATGTCACGGAAAGCCAGGACCCTCTGTTCCCCGTAGATAAGACCCTCAGGTACTCATAGATAAGAAATTAACATAGGAATGTGGCCCCACTAACAATAGGAATGTTGCCCCACTGAAGCCAGTAACTTTCCACTCCTTACCCAGTACTTTTCCATCCCCTACTAACCATAGGTAAGAAGGACAAACCCCTTTTGACGCAGAGACCCCTAAGACTATAAGACCCCATGAGAAGAAGTGATAAATGCCTTTTGACCGTCCACCACATTGGTGTCTGCGTGTGTCATTGGCCCGAGCAGCCCTGGAGAGCGGGCTGTCGAGCTGTACCTCAGAACCAGGTCACCTGCCTTGATCCAGAAGGCAACACCCTCGTGGACTTTGCGAATCTGGCACACTGATGTCACACACATCCCTGAATTTGGTGATTTAAAACACACCCATGACTCAACTGACACCTTTTCCTCATCGATGTGGGCCACAGCACGCACAGGGGAAGAGGATGGGATGCCATGGCACACTGGCCATCAGCTTTGGCAGCCTTGGTGGGCATTCCTCAAACCACCCAGACCGACTGTGGGCCTGCTACACTTCCCAGAAAACCAGGCAGTTTCTACAGCTCTGGGGTGTGTCACGCCAAAGCAGCATCCCTCATTAGCAGCTGGACAAGCAAGAGTGGAGAGAGCGCACGGTGCCTGAAAAGGAATAGTTAATAAACAAAAGGAGGTACGTGGTGAGACCCCGGAGAGCAGAACAGCTAAAGCTGTATATTAATAACTTTATATTAATAATTATATGACTAGCCACATCTATTACTGCGCTTGAGTGGGTCGCAGCTGCTGAGAGAGAGATGGTGAATTTTGTATTTTGATTAGAAGGCTTGGTTTATTAAGATATTATATATAATACATTATTACTATACTAATAGAATATAGAGAGAGGTTTGTAGAGTAGCTAGGCTAGCTAAGAATAGAAAAAAAAAATTTACAACTGTCGTGTACAACACACGATATTGGGATAAAGGCTGTCAACCCACGACAACAACAAAGTTGTGTTCAAGGACTCAGTCTTCTAGCTCGCACTGGTGGTTGGCCCTTAATTATAAACATAGGAAATGAGTTAATTAAAGTGTTCTTGTTGCATTCCACAGCATCTGATAATAATTGTTTACTTTGTTTTCTAGAACTTCTAGCTTCTCGAAGACACAGAAATCTGAAAGAAAGGATTTCTGTGGAGAAATGTCTGCGACACACATCAAATCACTTATCAGTGTTAGGAAAATCCCAGAACCCAGTTAGGCTAAATGACTCCTTATCAACGCAAATCCTGCGACGTTCGGCTGCCCAAACCCAAGGGAATGGTGTCGCAGACATTTCTCCACAGAAATCCTTTCTTTCGGATTTCTGTGTCTTCGGGAGGCCAGAGGCTCCAGAAGACAAGGTAAACAATTATTATCAGATGCTGTGGAATGCAACGGGCACACCTTGATTGGCTCATTTTCTATGTTTATAATTAAGGGCCAATCACCAGTGCAAGCCAGGGGACTGAGTCCTTGGCCACAACTTTGTTGTAGATTCTTTCTTTCTATTCTTAGCTAGCCTAGCTGCTCTGCAAACCTCTCTCTATATTCTATTTAGTATAGTCATAATGTATTATATATAATATATATTATATCCTATAATATATAATATATATAGTAATATATAATATAATATTTACTTTGGTTTAGATTCTTTCTTTCTATTCTTAGCTAGCCTAGCTGCTCTGCAGACCTCTCTCTATATTCTATTTAGTATAGTCATAATGTATTATATATAATATATATTATATCCTATAATATATAATATATATAGTAATATATAATATAAAATTTACTTTGGTTTAGATTCTTTCTTTCTATTCTTAGCTAGCCTAGCTGCTCTGCAGACCTCTCTCTATATTCTATTTAGTATAGTCATAATGTATTATATATAATATATATTATATCCTATAATATATAATATATATAGTAATATATAATATAAAATTTACTTTGGTTTAGATTCTTTCTTTCTATTCTTAGCTAGCCTAGCTGCTCTGCAGACCTCTCTCTATATTCTATTTAGTATAGTCATAATGTATTATATATAATATCTTAATAAACCAAGCCTTCTGATCAAGAAACAAGATTCACCCTCTCTCTCTCACCAGCTGCGACCCACTCAGGCGCGGGAATAGAATGGCTCGAGACCTCCTTACCAATACACGGGGGCTCCTGGGAATGAGATTTACAAATTATCTCCCTGTTTACAAACTGTTTTCCTTGCCTACAGATTGTTTCCTAGGTTTCGAGTTGTTTTTTTGTTTTTTTTTTTTTTTTTCTTTATTAAGGTTGCATGATTCTTGTTCTTACTGACTGTTTTATTTTCTTCAAGGCCTAAATAGTTTGTTGTTTTTACAAATTGTAACCTGTAACCTGGGGCATATTTACCTGAGCTCTCCCCCTAGCAGGTCCTGGACATAAATGCTGCAGCTATAAGGCAAATCAAAATTTATAGAAAAGAAGAGGTGAGATGTTGGTGTCACCTTGCCAGCCCTGGGCTCGGTGACAGGGATTTCGGCCAATCTGATCTCCCATAAGCCTGCAGGCATTTCAGTGG
This sequence comes from Melospiza georgiana, assembly GCF_028018845.1. NCBI lineage: Eukaryota > Metazoa > Chordata > Aves > Passeriformes > Passerellidae > Melospiza > Melospiza georgiana. The sequence goes on along the minus strand of NC_080463.1, from coordinate 375,718 downwards.
CCCAGGACCCAAAGGGGTGTGGAGTTCAAACCAATGAGAGCATCCAGACCAGGCCTTTCAATTGCTCTGTGTAAAGGAGGGAGTGGAAAATTAAAAATAAAAATAAAAATAAAAATAAAAATAAAAATAAAATCTCTTCCCACACGAACATCGGGGTGAGTGGTGGTCTCCATCTCCTGTGCCCCTCGCCCTCCACATGTGACCTAACACAGAGGCAGATCCAGCTCTGGATCTCCTGCATGCAGGTGAATCCTGGTGTGTGATCCATGCTGGAATCTCATGGATCCTCTCATTCTGCAGAAACAGGCAGAGAAACCAAATTGCTTGAGCACAGGGGAACCTGTGCGGGATTCCAGAAGGGAAACAGGGCAGGATTCCAGATCGGGATCAGGTCGAATTCTAAAGTGACTCTGGGCTGGATTCCAGAGCAGGATCAGGTGGGATGGATGGATGGATGGATGGATGGATGGATGGATGGATGGATGGATGGATGGATGGGGCAGCATTGGAGTGGGATTCCAGAACAGGATTTGGGGGATTCCAAAGCAGATCAGGCGGTGCTGGTGGAGCAGCATTGGGGTACAAGGGATGCAGGAGGATCTGGTGGGATCCTTGCTCTCTGTGGGCTCTTCAGCCAGATCCAAGCCATGGCGACAGAGACACGGTGACACCAACTCTTTCCCTCATCAGCAGCTGAATGATCCATGGTGCAGGTCCAACCTCTTCCCTCTCCCTGCAGAAAGCCGCAAATTGCTGGCAGAGCTCATCCTGCTGCTCCCACTCATCACACAGCAGCCCTTCCCAACAGGCTGGCTTCCTGTTTTCTCATGTTTCAAACACGGGAATTACAGTGGTTCAAAATGCTTTATTTCTAATGTAAAAATACCCTGGTTTGGGCAATAAATCCCAGCTCCCTCCTCCAGTGCCCAGCACTTTCCTCTCAGGGAATGAGGAATAGAAAAGGGGACATTGGGAACTGGGATGAAGACACTGGGGACGGGGACACTGGGAAGGGACTGGGGACACCAGGAGCTTGGAGTGGGCACAGCAGGAGTGAGATGAGGACGTGACACCCATGCCCAGATCCATTCCTTGGGACTGATTTCCCACCCGGTGTCCCATGTCCAGGAGCAGGCACGGGGACCAGGGATCATGGGGACGTGGTGGATACAGGGGACACAGACACAGCCAGGGAATGGGCGGGCCTGGGGGACACAGCGGGGACACGGGGGACACGCTGGGGACATGGGGGACACGCTGGGGACATGGGGGACACGGGGAGTTGGGACCCTGAGGATGTGGGGATGAGGGATTCACAGCACACAGACACAGCCAGGGAATGGGCGGGGCTGGGGGACACAGCGGGGACACGGGGGACACAGCGGGGACATGGGGGACACGGGGAGTTGGGATCCTGAGAATGTGGGGATGAGGGATTCACAGCACACAGACACAGCCAGGGAATGGGCGGGGCTGGGGGACACGGTGGGGACATGGGGGACACGCTGGGGACATGGGGGACACGGGGAGTTGGGATCCTGAGGATGTGGGGATGAGGGATTCACAGCACACCGTGACTGGGGACACCGGGAGCTGGCTGGGGACACAAACACCGGGAATGGGGACACTGGGGCCGATTCCCCTTTATTCCCTGCCAGATGCAGCCCCCTGCTCGCTGCCCGTCCCGGGGCCCTCGGGCTGCCCGGTGCTGCCTCCTCCAAGGAGCAGGCGGCTGTAGGCGCCGCGGCGTTCCCGCAGCTCCGCCGGTGTTCCCGTCTCCATCACGGCCCCGCGCTCCAGCAGCACCAGGCGATCGGCCCCGTCCAGCACCCGCGGCCGGTGGGACACGACCAGCACGGTCTTGGCCAGCCCAGTGCGCACCCAGCGCTGTGCCTGGGGCCAGAGAATGCTCTCATCCCAACCCATCCAGCTCAGAGAACTCCCATCCCAACCTATCCAGCTCATCCCAACCCATCCAGCTCAGAGAACTCCCATCCCAACCCATCCAGCTCATCCCAACCCATCCAGCTCAGAGAACTCCCATCCCAACCCATCCAGCTCATCCCAACCCATCCAGCTCAGAGAACTCCCATCCAAACCCATCCAGCTCATCCCAACCCATCCAGCTCAGAGAACTCCCATCCCAACCCATCCAGTTCAGAGAACGCTCATCCCAACCCATCCAGCTCACAGAACTCCCATCCCAACCCATCCAGCTCAGACAACTCCCATCCCAACCCATCCAGCTCATCCCAACCCATCCAGCTCAGAGAACTCCCATCCAAACCCATCCAGCTCATCCCAACCCATCCAGCTCATCCCAACCCATCCAGCTCACAGAACTCCCATCCCAACCCATCCAGCTCACAGAACTCCCATCCCAACCCATCCAGCTCAGACAACTCCCATCCCAACACATCCAGCTCAGAGAACTCCCATCCCAACCCATCCAGCTCAGAGAACTCCCATCCCAACACATCCAGCTCAGAGAACTCCCATCCCAACACATCCAGCTCACAGAACTCCCATCCCAACACATCCAGCTCACAGAACTCCCATCCCAACCCATCCAGCTCAGACAACTCCCATCCCAACACATCCAGCTCAGTCCTACCCTGTCCCACCTGATCCCACCCAGTCCCAACCAACCCACCCCACCCCACTCTCAGTCCTACTCTAATCCCATCCTATTCTTACCATCCCCCCTCCCTGTTCTCCAGCCCATCCCCATGCCCACTCTGCCATCCTGTCCAAACCATCCCCATTCCCACTGTCCCATGCCATCCTCCTCCCACCACCCCAACCCTTCCCATTGCATTCCATCTCTCTGTCCTCATCCCAGCATTCCTATCCCCTCCATTCCCACCCCCTCCAAACCCACCCTGTTACATCTCCTTGTCTTCATTCCTTCATTCTACTTTCCTGCCATCCCACACCCCCTGGTCTCTATCACCATTCCCACCCCACTATCCTGTCCTGTTTCTCCACCTCGATGACCCCACCACCCCACCCAACCCCTGTCTTCATCGCATCATTCCCACTCCATGGCAACCATTATTGCCACCACCCCATCTCTCCATCCCATCCCAGCCATCCCAGCCGTCCCATCACACCCCATCTTCACCAAGTGCAGCCCCAGCCAGACCAACCCCCTCCACCCCAGCCCGCTCACCGCTCCGTCATCTCCATCGTCCAGCGCCTCGTCCAGGATGAGCACGGCCGGGCGCCGGAGCAGGGCCCGGGCCAGGGCCAGACGGCGCCGCTCCCCGGCCGCCAGCCGCCCCCCGCGCTCCCCGACCTCTGCGGGAGCGACCACGGGGGACGATCAGTGAGGGGCAGCCCTGGAGCTCTCCCCTCTTCTCCCACCCCTGTGCTGCCCCACCTCTGGGGGAGCAATCCCATGGGATCCGTGGGATCAGTGACCTGTGTGGTGAGCAATCCCATGGGATCAGTGGGATCAGTGAGCTGTGTGAGCAATCCCATGGGATCAGTGGGATGTGAGCTGCGTGAGCAATCCCATGGGATCAGTGGGGTCTGACCTGTGTGAGCAATCCCATGGGATCAGTGGGGTCTGAGCTGTGTGAGCAATCCCATGGGATCCGTGGGATCAGTGACCTGTGTGAGCAATCCCATGGGATCAATGGGATCAGTGGCCTGTGTGAGCAATCCCATGGGATCAGTGGGATCAGTGACCTGTGTGAGCAATCCCATGGGATCAGTGGGATCAGTGAGCTGTGTGAGCAATCCCACGGGATCAGTGGGGTCTGAGCTGTGTGAGCAATCCCATGGGATCAGTGGGATCAGTGAGCTGTGTGAGCAATCCCATGGGATCAGTGGGATCAGTGAGCTGTGTGAGCAATCCCATGGGATCAGTGACCTGTGTGAGCAATCCCATGGGATCAGTGGGGTCTGACCTGTGTGAGCAATCCCATGGGATCAGTGGGGTCTGACCTGTGTGAGCAATCCCATGGGATCAGTGGGATCAGTGACCTGCATGGTGAGCAATCCCATGGGATCCGTGGGATCAGTGACCTGCATGGTGAGCAATCCCATGGGATCAGTGGGGTCTGAGCTGTGTGAGCAATCCCATGGGATCAGTGGGATCAGTGAGCTGTGTGAGCAATCCCATGGGATCAGTGGGATCAGTGACCTGTGTGAGCAATCCCATGGGATCAGTGGGGTCTGACCTGTGTGAGCAATCCCATGGGATCAGTGGGGTCTGAGCTGCGTGAGCAATCCCATGGGATCAGTGGGGTCTGAGCTGTGTGAGCAATCCCATGGGATCAGTGGGATCAGTGAGCTGTGTGAGCAATCCCATGGGATCAGTGGGGTCTGAGCTGTGTGAGCAATCCCATGGGATCAGTGGGATCAGTGAGCTGTGTGAGCAATCCCATGGGATCAGTGGGGTCTGAGCTGCGTGAGCAATCCCATGGGATCAGTGGGATCAGTGAGCTGTGTGAGCAATCCCATGGGATCAGTGGGGTCTGAGCTGTGTGAGCAATCCCATGGGATCCGTGGGGTCTGAGCTGTGTGGTGAGCAATCCCATGGGATCAGTGGGATCAGTGACCTGTGTGAGCAATCCCATGGGATCAGTGGGATCAGTGAGCTGTGTGAGCAATCCCATGGGATCAGTGGGATCAGTGACCTGCATGGTGAGCAATCCCATGGGATCAGTGGGATCAGTGACCTGTGTGAGCAATCCCATGGGATCAGTGGGGTCTGAGCTGCGTGAGCAATCCCATGGGATCAGTGGGGTCTGACCTGTGTCAGCAATCCCATGGGATCAGTGGGATCAGTGAGCTGTGTGAGCAATCCCATGGGATCCGTGGGGTCTGAGCTGTGTGAGCAATCCCATGGGATCCGTGGGATCAGTGACCTGCATGGTGAGCAATCCCATGGGATCAGTGGGATCAGTGACCTGCATGGTGAGCAATCCCATGGGATCAGTGCGATCAGTGACCTGTGAGAGCAATCCCATGGGATCAGTGGGGTCTGAGCTGTGTGAGCAATCCCATGGGATCAGTGCGATCAGTGACCTGTGAGAGCAATCCCATGGGATCCGTGGGGTCTGAGCTGTGTGAGCAATCCCATGGGATCAGTGGGGTCTGACCTGCATGGTGAGCAATCCCATGGGATCCGTGGGATCTGAGCTGTGTGAGCAATCCCATGGGATCAGTGGGGTCTGAGCTGCGTGAGCAATCCCATGGGATCAGTGGGGTCTGAGCAATCCCATGGGATCAGTGGGATCAGTGACTGTGTGAGCAATCCCATGGGATCAGTGGGGTCTGAGCTCTGTGAGCAATCCCATGGGATCAGTGGGGTCTGAGCTCTGTGAGCAATCCCATGGGATCAGTGGGATCAGTGACCTGTGTGAGCAATCCCATGGGATCAGTGGAGTCTGACCTGTGTGAGCAATCCCATGGGATCAGTGGGATCAGTGACCTGTGTGAGCAATCCCATGGGATCCGTGGGATCAGTGACCTGTGTGAGCAATCCCATGGGATCAGTGGGATCAGTGACCTGTGTGAGCAATCCCATGGGATCAGTGGGATCAGTGACCTGTGTGAGCAATCCCATGGGATCAGTGGGGTCTGAGCTGCGTGAGCAATCCCATGGGATCAGTGGGGTCTGAGCTGTGTGAGCAATCCCATGGGATCAGTGGGATCAGTGACCTGTGTGAGCAATCCCATGGGATCAGTGGGGTCTGAGCTGCGTGAGCAATCCCATGGGATCCGTGGGGTCTGAGCTGTGTGAGCAATCCCATGGGATCAGTGGGGTCTGAGCTGTGTCAGCAATCCCATGGGATCAGTGGGATCAGTGACCTGTGAGAGCAATCCCATGGGATCAGTGGGGTCTGAGCTGCGTGAGCAATCCCATGGGATCAGTGGGATCAGTGACCTGTGAGAGCAATCCCACGGGATCAGTGGGGTCTGAGCTGTGTGAGCAATCCCATGGGATCAGTGGGATCAGTGACCTGTGTGAGCAATCCCATGGGATCAGTGGGGTCTGACCTGTGTGAGCAATCCCATGGGATCAGTGGGATCAGTGAGCTCTGTGAGCAATCCCATGGGATCAGTGGGATGTGACCTGCGTGAGCAATCCCATGGGATCAGTGGGGTCTGACCTGCATGGTGAGCAATCCCATGGGATCCGTGGGATCAGTGACCTGTGTGAGCAATCCCATGGGATCAGTGGGATCAGTGACCTGTGTGAGCAATCCCATGGGATCAGTGGGATCAGTGACCTGCATGGTGAGCAATCCCATGGGATCAGTGGGGTCTGAGCTGTGTCAGCAATCCCATGGGATCAGTGGGGTCTGAGCTGTGAGAGCAATCCCATGGGATCAGTGGGATCAATGACTGTGTGAGCAATCCCATGGGATCAGTGGGGTCTGAGCTGTGTGAGCAATCCCATGGGATCAGTGGGGTCTGAGCTCTGTGAGCAATCCCATGGGATCAGTGGGGTCTGAGCAATCCCATGGGATCAGTGGGATCAGTGAGCTGTGTGAGCAATCCCATGGGATCAGTGGGGTCTGAGCTGTGTGAGCAATCCCATGGGATCCGTGGGATCAGTGACCTGTGTGAGCAATCCCACGGGATCCGTGGGGTCTGAGCTGTGTGAGCAATCCCATGGGATCAGTGGGGTCTGAGCTGTGTGAGCAATCCCATGGGATCCGTGGGATCAGTGACCTGTGTGAGCAATCCCATGGGATCAGTGGGATCAGTGACCTGTGTCAGCAATCCCATGGGATCAGTGGGGTCTGAGCTGTGTGAGCAATCCCATGGGATCAGTGGGGTCTGAGCTGTGTGAGCAATCCCATGGGATCAGTGGGATCAGTGACCTGCATGGTGAGCAATCCCATGGGATCAGTGGGATCAGTGACTGTGTGAGCAATCCCATGGGATCAGTGGGGTCTGAGCTGTGTGAGCAATCCCATGGGATCAGTGGGATCAGTGACTGTGTGAGCAATCCCATGGGATCAGTGGGATCAGTGACCTGCATGGTGAGCAATCCCATGGGATCAGTGGGATCAGTGAGCTGTGTGAGCAATCCCATGGGATCAGTGACCTGTGTGAGCAATCCCATGGGATCAGTGGGATCAGTGACCTGTGTGAGCAATCCCATGGGATCAGTGGGATCTGAGCTCTGTGAGCAATCCCATGGGATCAGTGGGATCAGTGACCTGTGTGAGCAATCCCATGGGATCAGTGGGGTCTGAGCTGTGTGAGCAATCCCATGGGATCAGTGGGATCAGTGAGCTGTGTGAGCAATCCCATGGGATCAGTGGGGTCTGAGCAATCCCATGGGATCAGTGGGGTCTGACCTGCATGGTGAGCAATCCCATGGGATCAGTGGGATCTGAGCTGTGTGGTGAGCAATCCCATGGGATCAGTGGGGTCTGAGCTGCGTGAGCAATCCCATGGGATCAGTGGGGTCTGAGCTGTGTCAGCAATCCCATGGGATCAGTGGGATCAGTGACTGTGTGAGCAATCCCATGGGATCAGTGGGATCAGTGACCTGTGTGAGCAATCCCATGGGATCAGTGGGATCAGTGAGCTGTGTGAGCAATCCCATGGGATCAGTGGGATCAGTGAGCTGTGTGAGCAATCCCATGGGATCAGTGGGGTCTGACCTGCATGGTGAGCAATCCCATGGGATCAGTGGGATCTGAGCTGTGTGGTGAGCAATCCCATGGGATCAGTGGGGTCTGAGCTGCGTGAGCAATCCCATGGGATCAGTGGGATCAGTGAGCTGTGTGAGCAATCCCATGGGATCAGTGGGATCAGTGAGCTGTGTCAGCAATCCCATGGGATCAGTGGGGTCTGACCTGTGTGAGCAATCCCATGGGATCAGTGGGATGTGAGCTGCGTGAGCAATCCCATGGGATCAGTGGGATCAGTGAGCTGTGTGAGCAATCCCATGGGATCAGTGGGGTCTGAGCTGTGTGAGCAATCCCATGGGATCAGTGGGATCTGAGCTGCGTGAGCAATCCCATGGGATCAGTGGGATCTGACCTGCGTGAGCAATCCCATGGGATCAGTGGGGTCTGACCTGTGTGAGCAATCCCATGGGATCAGTGGGATCTGACCAGTGTGAGCAATCCCATGGGATCAGTGGGGTCTGACCTGTGTGAGCAATCCCACGGGATCAGTGGGGTCTGACCTGTGTGAGCAATCCCATGGGATCAGTGGGGTCTGAGCTGTGTGAGCAATCCCATGGGATCAGTGGGGTCTGAGCAATCCCATGGGATCAGTGGGATCTGAGCTGTGTGAGCAATCCCATGGGATCAGTGGGATCAGTGACCTGTGAGAGCAATCCCACGGGATCAGTGGGGTCTGAGCTGTGTGAGCAATCCCATGGGATCCGTGGGGTCTGAGCTGTGTGGTGAGCATTCCCATGGGATCAGTGGGATCTGAGCTGTGTGAGCAATCCCATGGGATCAGTGGGATCTGAGCTGTGTGAGCAATCCCATGGGATCAGTGGGATCTGAGCTGTGTGAGCAATCCCACGGGATCAGTGGGGTCTGAGCTGTGTGGTGAGCAATCCCATGGGATCAGTGGGATCAGTGACCTGTGTGAGCAATCCCATGGGATCAGTGGGATCAGTGACTGTGTGAGCAATCCCATGGAATCAGTGGGATCAGTGACCTGCATGGTGAGCAATCCCATGGGATCAGTGGGGTCTGAGCAATCCCATGGGATCAGGGGGATGTGACCTGTGCGGTGAGCAATCTCATGGGATCAGTGGGATCAGTGAGCTGTGTGAGCATTCCCATGGGATCAGTGGGATCAGTGACCTGTGTGAGCAATCCCATGGGATCAGTGGGATCAGTGACCTGCATGGTGAGCAATCCCATGGGATCAGTGGGATCAGTGACCTGTGTGAGCAATCCCATGGGATCAGTGGGATCAGTGACCTGCATGGTGAGCAATCCCATGGGATCATGGGGATGTGCCCCAGGGGTGCCCCATCCATCCCCCTGGCTCTCACCAGTGTCCCAGCCCTGCTCCAGCCCCTGGATGAACTCCATGGCTCCAGCAGCGGTGGCGGCCTCCCGCAGCTCTGACTCTTTGCAGTGCTCCAGCCCCAGCAGGATGTTCTCACGGATCGTTCCAGAAAACAGGACGGGGTCCTGCTCCACCAGCACCACCTGCCCCAGCACCAAACCCTGTGACGCTGTCCTGGCTCCTGGTGTCCCCACCCCTGTTCCATGACCCCATCCCACCTTGGTGTCCCCGCGGTCTCCATCCCTGATCCCACTGTCCCCATCTGCATCCCCACTCCTGATTTCCCACTTTTCCCATCCCCATCCCTGTCATTCCCATCCCATTTCCCAACGTTCCCATCCCATTTCTTGTTGTCCCCATCCTATTCCTGGTGTCCCCATCCCTCTTCCCAGTGTCCCCATTTCTGCTCTCATGCTCCGGTGGTCCCAGTTCCATTTCACTGTTTATTGCAGACATCTTTTATGGAAAATCCTTTCCTCAGGATTTTTCCTCCTGAGGAGCCGAGAGGCCTCAGGAACAAAATGTAAACATTGATTATCTGCGGAATGCAACAGGTGGATCTTTGATTGGCCCATATTGGAAGTCTGTAATTAATGGCCAATCACAGCCCAGCTGGCTCGGACAGAGAACCCTGAGCCACAAACCTTTGTTATCATTCTTTCCTATTCTGCTCTTAGCTGGCCTTCTGATGAAATCCTTCCTTCTGTTCTTTTCGTATAGTTTTAACGTAATATATATCATAAAATAATAAATCAAGCCTTCTGAAACATGGAGTCAAATCCTCATCTCTTCCCCCATCCAAAACCCCCTGTGAACACCGTCACAATTGTCCCCATTTTCCCCATTCCACGCCCAGCATTCCCAGTGTCCCTGCTGTCCCACGGTCCCAGTTCCATTTCAGAGTCCCCATCGCTGTCCTCATTTTCCCTATTCCATGCCCAGTGTCTCTGCTGTCACACAGTCCCACTTCCATTTCAGTGTCCCGATCGCTGTCCCCATTTTCCCCCTTCCACGCCCAGCATTCCCAGTGTCCCTGCTGTCCCACGGTCCCAGTTCCATTTCAGTGTCCCCACACCCCTGTCCCCATTTTCCCCATTCCATTCCCAGCGTTCCCAGTGTCCCTGCTGTCCCACGGTCCCAGTTCCATTTCAGAGTCCCCACACCCCTGTCCCCATTTTCCCCATTCGATCCCCAGTGTCTCTGCTGTCCCACGGTCCCAGTTCCATTTCAGTGTCCCCCTCGCTGTCCCCATTTTCCCCATTCCATGCCCAGTGTCCCTGCTGTCCCACGGTCCCAGTTCCATTTCAGTGTCCCCATCGCTGTCCCCATTTTCCCCATTCGATCCCCAGTGTCTCTGCTGTCCCACGGTCCCAGTTCCATTTCAGTGTCCCCACACCCCTGTCCCCATTTTCCCCATTCGATCCCCAGTGTCCCTGCTGTCCCACGGTCCCAGTTCCATTTCAGTGTCCCCACACCCCTGTCCCCATTTTCCCCATTCGATCCCCAGTGTCCCTGCTGTCCCACGGTCCCAGTTCCATTTCAGTGTCCCCACACCCCTGTCCCCATTTTCCCCATTCCATTCCCAGCGTTCCCAGTGTCTCTGCTGTCCCACGGTCCCAGTTCCATTTCAGTGTCCCCACACCCCTGTCCCCATTTTCCCCATTCGATCCCCAGTGTCCCTGCTGTCCCACATTCCCAGTTCCATTTCAGTGTCCCCACACCCCTGTCCCCATTTTCCCCATTCCATGCCCAGTGTTCCCAGTGTCCCTGCTGTCCCACGGTCCCAGTTCCATTTCAGTGTCCCCATCGCTGTCCCCATTTTCCCCATTCCATGCCCAGTGTCTCTGCTGTCCCACGGTCCCAGTTCCATTTCAGTGTCCCCCTCGCTGTCCCCATTTTCCCCGTTCCATGCCCAGTGTCCCTGCTGTCCCACGGTCCCAGTTCCATTTCAGTGTCCCTCTCGCTGTCCCCATTTTCCCCATTCGATCCCCAGTGTCCCTGCTGTCCCACGGTCCCAGTTCCATTTCAGTGTCCCCCTCGCTGTCCCCATTTTCCCCATTCCATGCCCAGTGTCTGTGCTGTCCCACGGTCCCAGTTCCATTTCAGTGTCCCCACACCCCTGTCCCCATTTTCCCCATTCCATGCCCAGTGTCCCTGCTGTCCCACATTCCCAGTTCCATTTCAGTGTCCCCCTCGCTGTCCCCATTTTCCCCGTTCCATGCCCAGTGTCTGTGCTGTCCCACCTTGCGGTGCAGGTACTGGTGCTCGTACTCTGGCAGCGGGATCCCGTCCAGCAGCACCGTCCCGCTGCCAGGATCCCGCAGCCGCTCCAGCAGCGCCACGGCCGTGCTCTTCCCGCTGCCATTGGGCCCCGCCAGCGCCGTCACCTCCCCGGAGCGCACCTGGAAGCTCACGTCCTGTGGGATGGGGACAGGTGTGAGGGTCTGTCCGAAATATTCCTCATCTGCCTCGCCATCGTCTTTGGGGCGCCGCTGAGGAGAAGAGCCCACTTGATAGTGGAGCCCTGGGAGATGTTAAAGACAGTCTTTGGAAAATGTTAGGCTTTGTGTTCTCTCAGATCACTGCACCCGCGTAAGCAGTATGATAAAAGATACAGCTGTTAGGTGTGATGGTTGTTTAGTAATTAAATATAATTATTACATAATCATAAGAAGAATCATGAGAAACTATGTTGGAAATTTAAGGGGGCTACGTTTGGCTGAAATCTATGTATACAATAGAACGATATAAGTTTAATAATTAAAATCAAAGCTACATAACGACAGAGCATAAAAACACGTTCATCTTGAATGTATGGTCGGAATCAGATTTGGGTTGTAATACCCGATTCCCAGAGCTCTTCACAAAAAGCACCGGATATAATCGCTTATGTGATTATTTGTTTTTGAACGTTTACACACTGTCGCAGACATCCTTTCATTAAAAATCTTTCTTTAGGATTTTTCTTTTCTGAGACACTGAGAGGCCTCAGGAACAAAATGTAAACATTGATTATCTGCTGCTGTGGAATGCAACAGGTAGATCTGTGATTGGTCTCATGTAGATGGTTGGAATTAATGGCTAATCACGGCAGAGTTGGCTCTCTCTCTGTGTGAGCTACAGACTTTTGTGGATTCATTCTTTCCTATTCTTAGCACAGCCTTCTGATGAGAACTTTTTCTTCTGTTCTTTTAGTACAGTTTAAATGTAATATATAATAAAATAATAAATCAGGCCTTCTGTAACACAGTCAAATCTACGTCTCTTCCCTCATCCCGAGACCCCTGCGAACACCATCACACCCCACTGTGCAAAATCTCTGGCTCTGGAGGAGAAAGTCACATCCCAACAAGGCCCCGACACGTGAGGAGCATTGCCAAGCTACTGCTCACAGGTGTGTTTGCTGTATGCCGCACTGAACCCAACGGAAGGAAGAAGGGGGCACCGTGCCCTTTTTGCAACAACGGCCTTGGAAGTCGTCCCACCTCTGGGCCTGGCTGGACTCCTGCTGAGTTTTGGGTGGTCCCCCCACAGAAGACCCCACACAAAACCCCCTCACTTGTCTCACAGCCGCCGTGACAGACAGACTGAGATGCAAGAACCTCTCCGTAACAGACCGAGACGTGAAATCCCTGTGCGAAAAGGCCCCCGAGGACTGGGACTGAGACCCCCAACCCGGGGGAGGCGTGTGGGGGAGGCAAGCTGGCCACAGCAAGATGGATGTTGCAGGTGTGAGCAGTGGACCAAGAAGACAATGGCTCTCACACACTGCTGAGAACATGGACTGTGTGTAGCCTTCTCTAAATACCATTTTTTACCCCAAAAATACAACAGACTACCTTTGATTCGGTTTCAAGTTTTACCCATTCCCCCATCAAAAAAAAAGAGTATAATAAGAGTTTGGATAAACTGCAACCCTGAGACCTCCCGAGATGTGACCTGGTGAACTCCATTGGGTGGACATTGAAGGACTTCACCGTTCTACGTTTGGTAGCTTTGTACCTTCCTTTCTCTTCCTCCCTCTTTTTCCTGTTTCCCCAATTTCTCTCTAACGCGCTTCGTTGCGGTTATTCAACAAAGGCACATTTGTTCTGATTATCACTGCAACCCCCCGTGCCGTGTCGGTGTTTTTTGCACCCTGAGATCCACCCACGAGCCACCACGAAGCCGTTCGTAAGGACGGATGGTGACAGCGGGTGACGCCAGAATTCCCACCCCTGGGAAGCGCCACCTGCCCCCAGACCCACCTTCAGCACAGGGCGCTCTGGATTCCCGGGGTATGCGAAGGAGACCTTCTGGAAGGTGACGTGGCCCTGAAGCTCGGGGGGCTCCCGCGTGCCCCCGACATTCCCTGCGGGTTTCCGATCCAGGTATTCCCAGATCCTCTGTCCAGCAGCTGCGTTGGTCAGGAACTCGTTGAAGCCGTAGAGCAGCACCTGGGGAGAAGGGAGGGGGTGGCACCGGGGTGGACAGAAGCACGGACGGATGGACAGACGCGCGCATTCCATGGGATCACCTGGACATGGCTGCCAACTCTGTCCTGGTACAGCAGGAAGGTGACGAGGACGCCGGGAGTGATGGACCCGTCACGGAGCTGCTGGTGGCTCCTGAAGAGCACCATGACCCGGATGGCCAGTTCGATCACCTGTGGGTGGGACAGGGACACTGCTGCCCCCAGCCCACTCCTGGTGTCCCCAGCCCACTCCTGGTGTCCCCATTCCATCCTACCCCATTCCATCCCACTCCTGGTGTCCCCATTCCATCTGTCCCCAACCCACTCCTGGTGTCCCCATTCCATCTGCCCGCATTCCAACCCACTCCTGGTGTCCCCAACCCACTCCTGGTGTCCCCATTCCATCTGTCCCCAACCCACTCCTGGTGTCCCCATTCCATCTGCCCCCATTCCAACCCACTCCTGGTGTCCCCAACCCACTCCTGGTGCCCCCCATTCCATCTGTCCCCAGCCCACTCCTGGTGTCCCCAGCCCACTCCTGGTGTCCCCATTCCATCTGCCCCCATCCCACTCCTGGTGTCCCCATTCCATCCTACCCCATTCCAACCCACTCCTGGTGTCCCCATTCCATCCTACCCCATTCCAACCCACTCCTGGTGTCCCCAACCCACTCCTGGTGTCCCCATTCCATCTGCCCCCATCCCACTCCTGGTGTCCCCATTCCATCTGCCCCCATTCCAACCCACTCCTGGTGTCCCCAACCCACTCCTGGTGTCCCCATTCCATCTGTCCCCAACCCACTCCTGGTGTCCCCATTCCATCCTACCCCATTCCATCCCACTCCTGGTGTCCCCATTCCATCTGTCCCCAACCCACTCCTGGTGTCCCCATTCCATCCTACCCCATTCCAACCCACTCCTGGTGTCCCCATTCCATCTGCCCCCATTCCACTCCTGGTGTCCCCAACCCACTCCTGGTGTCCCCATTCCATCTGTCCCCAACCCACTCCTGGTGTCCCCATTCCATCTGCCCCCATTCCAACCCACTCCTGGTGTCCCCAACCCACTCCTGGTGTCCCCATTCCATCTGTCCCCAACCCACTCCTGGTGTCCCCATTCCATCCTACCCCATTCCAACCCACTCCTGGTGTCCCCAACCCACTCCTGGTGTCCCCATTCCATCTGTCCCCAACCCACTCCTGGTGTCCCCATTCCATCCTACCCCATTCCAACCCACTCCTGGTGCCCCCCATTCCATCTGCCCCCAGTCCACTCCTGGTGTCCCCATTCCATCTGCCCCCATCCCACTCCTGGTGTCCCCATTCCATCTGCTCCCATTCCAACCCACTCCTGATGTCCCCATTCCATCTGCCCCCATCCCACTCCTGATGTCCCCATTACATCTGCCCCCATTCCATCCCACTCCTGGTGTCCCCATTCCATCTGCTCCCATTCCAACCCACTCCTGATGTCCCCATTCCATCTGCCCCCATCCCACTCCTGGTGTCCCCAACCCACTCCTGGTGTCCCCATTCCACCTGCCCCCATCCCACTCCTTCATCTCTGCGTCTTTATCCCTGTTCCTGCTGTCCTCATTCCAGTTCTGGTGTCCCCCTCTCACTCTTGGTGTCCCCATTCCTGATCCTGATGCGTCACAGACATATTTTCTGAAAGATCTTTTCACCAGGATTTTTCTCCTGAGAAGCTGAGAGGCCTCAGAAATGAAATGTAAACAATAATGATCTGCTGCTGTGGAATGCAGCAGGTGCATCCTTGATTGGTCTCATGTGGTTGTTTTTAATTGAAGACCAATCACAGCTGCAGCTGTGTCGGACTCTCTGGTCAGTCACAAGATTTTATTATTCATCCCTTTCTAGCTTTCTAATGTCTCCTTTCTCATTCTTTAGTACAGTTTTAGTATATAATTTTCTTTTAATATAATATATATCATAAAATAATAAATCAGCCTTTCATTCCTTTCTAGCTTTCTAATGTTTCCTTTCTCTTTCTTTAGTACAGTTTTAGCATATAATTTTCTCGTCATATAATATATTTAATAAAATAATAAATCAAGCCTTCTGAAACATGGAGTCAAGATTTTCGTCTCTTCCCTCGTCCTGGGGACCCGCAAACACCACCCCACTGATGTTCCCAACCTTTATACCGGTGTCCCCATCCTGTTTCCAATGTCACCATTCCCATTCCGGCCATGCCTGTTCCTGACCCCAATGTCCCTGTTCTGTTGTCCCCATTCCTGGTGTCCCCATTCTGCTCTGAGTGTCCCCATCTCAGCCGCTGGTTTCCCATTCCTGGTCCCAGTGTCCCCATTCCCAGTGTCCCCATTCCCAGTGTCCCCATTCCCAGTACCCCCATTCCCAGTGTCCCTGTTCTGATGTCCCCATTCCTGGTGTCCCCATTCTGCTCTGAGTGTCCCCATCTCAGCCGCTGGTTTCCCATTCCTGGTCCCAGTGTCCCCATTCCCAGTACCCCCATTCCCAGTGTCCCTGTTCTGATGTCCTCATTCCTGGTGTCCCCATTCCGCTCTGAGTGGCCCCATCTCAGCCGCTGGTTTCCCATTCCTGGTCCCAGTGTCCCCATTCCCAGTGTCCCCATTCCCAGTGTCCCTGTTCTGATGTCCCCATTCCTGGTGTCCCCATTCTGCTCTGAGTGGCCCCATCTCAGCCGCTGGTTTCCCATTCCTGGTCCCAGTGTCCCCATTCCCAGTGTCCCCATTCCCAGTGTCCCCATTCCCAGTACCCCCATTCCCAGTGTCCCTGTTCTGATGTCCTCATTCCTGGTGTCCCCATTCTGCTCTGAGTGTCCCCATCTCAGCCGCTGGTTTCCCATTCCTGGTCCCGGTGTCCCCATTCCCAGTGTCCCTGTTCTGATGTCACCATTCCTGGTGTCCCCATTCTGCTCTGAGTGTCCCCATCTCAGCCGCTGGTTTCCCATTCCTGGTCCCAGTGTCCCCATTCCCAGTGTCCCCATTCCCAGTGTCCCCATTCCCAGTGTCCCTGTTCTGATGTCCCCATTCCTGGTGTCCCCATTCTGCTCTGAGTGTCCCCATCTCAGCCGCTGGTTTCCCATTCCTGGTCCCAGTGTCCCCATTCCCAGTGTCCCCATTCCCAGTGTCCCCATTCCCAGTGTCCCTGTTCTGATGTCCTCATTCCTGGTGTCCCCATTCTGCTCTGAGTGTCCCCATCTCAGCCGCTGGTTTCCCATTCCTGGTCCCAGTGTCCCCATTCCCAGTACCCCCATTCCCAGTGTCCCCATTCCCAGTACCCCCATTCCCAGTGTCCCCATTCCCAGTGTCCCCATTCCCAGTGTCCCTGTTCTGATGTCCTCATTCCTGGTGTCCCCATTCTGCTCTGAGTGGCCCCATCTCAGCCGCTGGTTTCCCATTCCTGGTCCCAGTGTCCCCATTCCCAGTACCCCCATTCCCAGTGTCCCCATTCCCAGTACCCCCATTCCCAGTGTCCCCATTCCCAGTGTCCCCATTCCCAGTGTCCCTGTTCTGATGTCCCCATTCCTGGTGTCCCCATTCTGCTCTGAGTGTCCCCATCTCAGCCGCTGGTTTCCCATTCCTGGTCCCAGTGTCCCCATTCCCAGTACCCCCATTCCCAGTGTCCCTGTTCTGATGTCCCCATTCCTGGTGTCCCCATTCTGCTCTGAGTGTCCCCATCTCAGCCGCTGGTTTCCCATTCCTGGTCCCAGTGTCCCCATTCCCAGTGTCCCTGTTCTGTTGTCCCCATTCCTGGTGTCCCCATTCTGCTCTGAGTGGCCCCATCTCAGCCGCTGGTTTCCCATTCCTGGTCCCGGTGTCCCCATTCCCAGTGTCCCCATCCCTGATCCCGGCATCCCCATTCTCTGCTGTTCCCATTCCCAGTCCCCCCTGACCCTGTGGACGAGGACGAAGATTGCCAGCTCCAGCTCTATCTGCTCCTTCAGCCTCAGCTCCTTGGCCAGGTTACGTCTGTGCTGCTCCTCCTCCTCCTCCTCCGCCGAAAACGTTCGGATGGTCTCGATGGCGGCAACAGATTCCTGCACCCCGGCGGCTGTGCGGGCGGAAGCTTCCAGCATGGATCGCTGAAGGGCCTGTGGCAGCAACGGGGATCTCCAACTTTCTCAGGTCACCTTCCTGGCCCACCATCCACATCGAGTCCCACCACACCCACTGCATCCCCACTACTGCACTCCCAACATCCCACGCCCTTCTCTCTCACCCTCACCATTCCCATCCATTCTCCCAGTCCTAATCCCACCATCCCCATCCCCACAGTCTCATCCCGTCCCCACCATCCCACCTTATCTCATCCTTCTCTTCCCATCCACACCATTCCCATCTCCACCATTTCGTTCCATCCCCATGTCAGCACTCCCACCATCCCATTTCCCTGGTCTTCATCCCCTTCATCCCACCATTTCCACCTCCATCATCGTCTTTTCCATTCTCCATTCCATCCCCACCATCCTGCTTCCCTGGTCTTTATCCCCTTTCATCCCACTATTCCACCTCTATCATCCTCTTTTCCATTCTCTATCCCATCCCATCCCCACCATCCCATTCAGCTGGACTTTATCTCCTTTCATCCCACTGTTCCACCTCCATCATCCTCCTTTCCATCCTCCTTCCCATCCTGACCCATCCTGTCCCATCCCATCCCATCCCATCCCATCCCATCCCATCCCATCCCATCCCATCCCATCCCATCCCATCCCCACCATCCCATTCCCCTGGTCTTTATCCCCTTTCATCCCACCATTTCCATCTCCATCGTCCTCCTTTCCATTCTGTATCCCATCCCATCCCATTGATCCCATCCCGTTCCATCCCATCCCATTGATCCCACTGATCCCATCCCATCCCATCCCATTGATCCCATCCCATTGATCCCATCCCATTGATCCCATTGATCCCATTGATCCCATCGATTCCATCCCGTCCCATTAATCCCATTGATCCCATCGATTCCATCCCATCCCATCCCATCCCACCCCATCCCATCCCATCCCATTGATCCCATCGATTCCATCCCACCCCATCCCATCCCATCCCATTGATCCCATCAATCCCACCCCATCCCATCCCATCCCATTGATCCCATCGATTCCATCCCAACCCATCCCATCCCATCCCATCCCATCCTATCCCATCCCATCCCATCCCATCCCATCCCATCCCATCCCATCCCATCCCATTGATCCCATCGATTCCATCCCGTCCCATCCCATCCCATCCCATCCCATCCCATCCCATTGATCCCATCGATTCCATCCCATCCCATCCCATCCCATCCCATCCCATCCCATTCCCATTGATCCCATCGATCCCATCCCATCCCATTAATCCCATTGATCCCATTGATCCCATCGATCCCATCCCATCCAATCCCATTAATCCCATTGATCCCATCTCGTCCCATTGATCCCACCCCATGCCACGCCACGCCACGCCACGCCACGCCACGCCACGCCACGCCACGCCATGCCATGCCATCCCCCTAGCCCCCATCCCAGCTCCACCATTCCCACCCCCTTATCCCACCTCTGTCCCCCTCCCGCTCCTGACCTGTTTGCGGGTGCTCTGGATGCGGCGCGCGGCGATTCCCAGGGGCACCTCCAGCAGCGCCAGCAGTGCCAGCCCCGGTGCCAGCCCCACCATGAACCCCCCCACCACCAGGGCCATCACCAGGCTCCGCAGCAGCTGGTTGGCTCCAGTCGGCGCCGCCCTGCACACCCGCGGCACTTCCATGGAAAACTGGGCCAGGAGCTCAGCTGCAGGGTGGGAAAAGAGCTTTGGGATCGCGGTGGGTGAGACCATGATCCCATCCTGGATGATCCCATTCGGGATGGGAATGATGGGATGGGGAACAGTGGGACGGGGTGATGGGAATGGAGGCGGAGGTGGTCAGGGTGGAATGGGGTGGGACAGGGGAGATGGGATGGTGGGAATGGAGATGGTGGGATGGGATGGTGGGAATGAGGTGGGACAGGGGAGATGGGACGGTGGGAATGGAGATGGTGGGATGGGATGGTAGGAATGAGGTGGGACAGGGGAGATGGGACGGTGGGAATGGAGATGGTGGGATGGGATGGTGGGAATGGGTGTGGAGATGGTGAGGGTGGAATGGGATGGGACAAGGGAGATGGGATGGTGGGAGTGGAGATGGTGGAATGGAGTGATGGGATGGTGAGAATTGAGATGGTCAGGGTGGAATGGGATGAGAGAGGGGAGATGGGATGGTGGGAATGGAGATGGTGGGATGGGATGGTGGGAATGGGTGTGGAGGTGGTCAGGGTGGATTGGGGTGGAAGAGGGGAGATGGGATGGTGGGAATGGGTGTGGAGATGGACAGGGTGGAATGGGGTGGGACAGGAGGGATGGGATGGTAGGAATGGGTGTGGAGATAGACCGGGTGGATGGGATGGGACAGGGAAGATGGATTGATGGGAATGGAGATGGTGGGATGGGATGGTGGGAATGGGTGTGGAGATGGTCAGGGTGGAATGAGATGGGACAGGGGAGATGGGATGGTGGGAATGGGTGTGGAGATGGTCAGGGTGGAATGGGGTGGGACAGGGGAGATGGGATGGCGGGAATGGAGATGGTGGGATGGGATGGTGGGAATGGGTGTGGAGATGGACAGGGTGGAATGGGATGGGACAAGGGAGATGGGATGGTGGGAGTGGAGATGGTGGAATGGAGTGATGGGATGGTGAGAATTGAGATGGTCAGGGTGGAATGGGATGGGAGAGGGGAGATGGGATGATGGGAATGGAGATGGTGGGACGGGGTGATGGGAATGGAGGTGGAGGTGGTCAGGGTGGAATGGGGTGGGACAGGGAAGATGGATTGATGGGAATGGAGATGGTGGAATGGAGTGATGGGATGGTGAGAATTGAGATGGTCAGGGTGGAATGGGGTGGGACAGGGGAGATGGGATGGTGGGAATGGAGATGGTGGGATGGCATGATGGGAATGGGTGGGGAGATGGTCAGAGTGGAATGGGGTGGGACAGGGGAGATGGGATGGTGGGAATGGGTGTGGAGATGGACAGGGTGGAATGAGATGGGACAGGGGAGAGGTGGGAATGGGTGGGGAGATGGACAGGGTGGAATGGGTGGGACAGGGGAGATGGGATGGCGGGAATGGAGGTGGTGGGATGGGATGGTGGGAATGGGTGTGGAGATGGACAGGGTGGATGGGATGGGACAGGGAAGATGGGATGGTGGGAATGGAGATGGTGGGATGGGATGGTGGGAATGGGTGTGGAGATGGTCAGGGTGGAATGAGATGGGACAGGGGAGATGGGATGGTGGGAATGGGTGTGGAGATGGACAGGGTGGATGGGATGGGACAGGGGAGAGGTGGGAATGGGTGTGGAGATGGACAGGGTGGATGGGATGGGACAGGGGAGATGGGACGGTGGGAATGGAGATGGTGGGATGGCATGATGGGAATGGGTGTGGAGATGGACAGGGTCGATGGGATGGGACGGGGGAGATGGGATGGTGGGAATGGAGATGGTGGGATGGGATGATGGGAATGGGAATGATGGGGATGGAGTGATGGGATGGGATGGGATCGATGGGATGGGATGGGAATGATGGGGATGGAGTGGTGGGATGGGATGGGATGGGATGGGATCGATGGGATGGGATGGGATGGGATCGATGGGATGGGATGGGATGGGATGGGATGGGATGGGATGGGATGGGATGGGATGGGATGGTGGGAATGGGAATGATGGGGATGGAGTGATGGGATGGGATGGGGTGGGATGGTGGGAACGGGAATGATGGGGATGGAGTGGTGGGATGGGATGGGATGGGATCGATGGGATGGGATTGATGGGATGGGATGGGATGGGATGGGATGGGATGGGATGGGATGGGATGGGATGGTGGGAATGGGAATGATGGGGATGGAGTGGTGGGATGGGATGGGATGGGGTGGGATGGGATGGGATGGTGGGATTGGGAATGATGGGGATGGAGTGGTGGGACGGGATAACAGACAGATGGGATAGGATGGGATGGGGACTGGGGGCTGGGATGGTGGGGATGGGAATGATGGGGATGGAGCGATGGGATGGGATGGGATGGGATGGGATGGGATGGGATGGAGTGGTGGGATGGGATGGGATGGGATGGGATGAGATGGGATGGGGTGGGGTGGTGGGAATGGGAATGATGGGGATGGAGTGATGGGATGGGATAACAGACAGATGGGATAGGATGGGACGGGGACTGGGGGCTGGGATGGTGGGGATGGGAATGATGGGGATGGAGTGGTGGGATGGGATGGGATGGGATGGGGTGGGATGGGATGGGATGGTGGGATTGGGAATGATGGGGATGGAGTGGTGGGACGGGATAACAGACAGATGGGATAGGATGGGATGGGGACTGGGGGCTGGGATGGTGGGGATGGGAATGATGGGGATGGAGTGATGGGATGGGATGGGATGGGATGGGATGGGATGGGATGGGATGGGATGGGATGGGATGGGATCGATGGGATGGGATTGATGGGATGGGATGGGATGGGATGGGATGGGATGGGATGGGATGGGATGGGATGGGGTGGGGTGGTGGGATTGGGAATGATGGGGATGGAGTGGTGGGATGGCATAACAGACAGATGGGATAGGATGGGACGGGGACTGGGGGCTGGGATGGTGGGGATGGACCTGGGGTGACACAATACTTGGGATGGGATGGGACAGCTGGGATGGGTCGGGTGGGATGGGTCGGGTGGGATGGGGCTGGGCCGTGCCCCGTTACCTGCCGTAGTTCCCTGGAAGAAGTCCAGGTCTTGGTGCACCAGGTGGGAAAAGAGCCGCAGGCTCAGGCTCTGACGGAGACGCGCCATCAACAGCATGAAGAGAGAGCCCCGGCAGCCAGAAAACAGCACACTGTGGGGACGCAGGGACACGGTGACATCGGGGACGTCGGGGACACGGGGACAGGCCCTGGGGACGCTGCCACCCACCTTGTGGCTCCAGCAGCCGCCACCATCCCGACAGCTCCGGCGGTGACTCCGTCCCCGCTCCCGATGGCATCCAGCACCTTCCCGGTGGCGTAGGGCCCCGCCATCTCCCCTGGGTGTCACCGAGGCTGCGTCACCACGGGTGTGACCACTGACACAGGGGGACCCTGGTTTGGGGGGGCGGGACCCGGTCTGGGGAGCGGGGATCTCATTTTGGAAATGCGGGACACGATTTGGGCAGGAGACAACTTAGAGAGGTCAGGGCCCAATTTTGGGGGTTTGGCGACAAATTTAGGGATCTTACAGCCAATTTAAAGCATCAGTACCAATTTTGGGGGGATTCAGCACACAATTTTATGGGTCAGAACCTAAACGTAGGAGATCAGGACCTTAAGATCCCAGGCCTTAGAGGCCAACATCCATTTTCGGGCATCAGACCCTAAGTTTGATGGTCAGCACCCAATTTTGGGGGACCAACAGCCAAGTCTGCAGGGTCAGAACCCAATTTGGAATGTCAGCACCTCGTTTTGGCAGGGTCAGCACCCAACCGAAGGGGTCAACTCACAATTCAGGAGGGTCACCACTCAGCTTTAGGGTGGCCATCGCCTCTTTAGGGGCTCAGCACTCAACTTTTAGGCACCAGCATTCAATTATGGGGGGGTATCCCAAGTTGGGGGGGTTCCCAATTTGGGGCTGCAGAGCCCAAATTTGGGGTGTCAGAGCCTGTCACCACGTGTCAATGTGCTAGGGTGACGCTGTGATCCTTGTATCCCCATTCATGTGTTCTGTTTATGCTGGATATTGTCTCATATTATGGATATTATCAAGACTGGCTCTGAACAGCGAAGTTTTGTTTTGGTTTTGTTATCAGCCGCTCCCCCACGGCTGGCGGGACACACAGACGGGGCAGTACATGGTGCTGCTTTTGCTTTTCTCCTGCTTCTGCTTTTTGCTTCTGCTCATTAGTTACTTTAGCTAAGCAGTCCGAAATTTACCCTGGACTGTTTCTCCTTTCCCTTTTTTGGAACCACTCAAACCTGCTCCAGACTGGGACCTGGGAAACACCGAGAGTTTGCACCTTGTGGCTGCAGCAGCTGCCCCAGCACCAGAGGGACTGAGAACAGAGCGACCACCCCGAGAGAGACTTTCTGAACTTGTCATCTTTTTCAGAGCGGTGTCACCCGGTATTGTTCATTTTGTGTGCTAGGGGTGCTGTGCCCGTTAAACAAACAGGTTCTTTCCACTTCTCTCCAAGGAATCCTTCCTGAACTGGTTTGGGGAGGGACTGTGTGGGTTTGCTTTCTGGAGGGGCCCCTTTGGAGATTTTCCCCCAAATTTGCCCCGAACCAGGACAAATTTTGGCGCCCAACGTGGGGCTTGAAGCCCTGACCCTGAGATTAAGCATCTCATGCTCTACTGACTGAGCAGCCATTTGTGGCGAGGGGCCGTGTGGGTTTGCTTTGCCCCCTTTGGAGATTTTCCCCCAAATTTGCCCTAAACCAGGACAAATTTTGGTGCCCAACGTTGGGCTTGAACCCCTGACCCTGAGATTAAGCGTGTCACGCCCTACTGACTGAGCAGCCATTTGTGGCGAGGGGCCGTGTGGGTTTGCTTTGCCCCCTTTGGAGATTTTCCCCCAAATTTGCCCTAAATCAGGACAAATTTTGGCGCCCAACGTGGGGCTTGAAGCCCTGACCCTGAGATTAAGCGTGTCACGCCCTACTGACTGAGCAGCCATTTGTGGCGAGGGGCCGTGTGGGTTTGCTTTGCCCCCTTTGGAGATTTTCTCCCAAATTTGCCCCGAACCAGGACGGTCACCCACCAGCGACGGCCAGCACGAGGCAGAGCACGGCAGCTCCAAGGACGTTCCGCTGCTCCCAGGTCAGCGCCAGAGCGCGCCGGACGCCGCCGGGAGCCTTGGGGACGCCTCCGGGGCTCTCGGCGACGCTGCCGGGGGTCGGGGGCGCGGCCCAGGCCAGCACGGCCAGGGCGGCAGCGGCGTGGGTGACCCCGAGCCAGGCGGGAGCCGCGGCCGCCAACAGCCCCGCGCCGGCGCCGGGCGGCCCCAGGAGGCTGCGGAAGGTTCCGAACACCGCGGGGGTGGCGGCGGCCGTGACGGCGGCCGCGGCGGCTCCGGAGGGACGGCGAGGGAACGGCAGCCGGGTGGCCGCGGCCAGGATGGGCAAGCGCAGGGCGGCCTCGAGCCACACGCCCGGCGCGCCCAGCGGCGCCAGCAGCGGCACCAGCGGCGCCAGGAACGCCAGCGCCAGGGCGTCGGCCGCCAGCAGCGCGGCGGGCAGGAGAGCGGCGGGTGGCAGCGCCATGGCGGCACCGGTACGGACAGCGCGGCTCCCAGGAATGAGCAACAGCCTGTGGAGGCACCAGTTAAAACCAGTTAGGACTGGGGCGCGCCCCTGTGCACACCAGTGCTCCCAGTCTAGACTACGGTGCTCCCAGTTCAGCCCCCTGAGCTCAGCAGCCCACACCAGTGCTCCCAGTTCAGCCTGGAGCAGTCCCCAGTCCAGACAAGGCACTCACCAGTCCACACCAGTGCTCCCAGTCCAGCCTGGGGTGCTTCCCTGTGCACACCAGTGCTCCCAGTTCAGCTGGGGGCACTCACCAGTCCACACCAGTGCTCCCAGTCAAGCTTGGGGCATTCACCAGTCCACACCAGTGCTCCCAGTCTAGACTATGGTGCTCCAGTTCAGCCCCCTGAGCTCACCAGTCCACACCAGTGCTCCCAGTTCAGCCTAAGGTGCTCCCCAGTCCACACCAGTGCTCCCAGTTCAGCCCCCTGAGCTCACCAGTCCACACCAGTGCTCCCAGTTCAGCCCCCTGAGCTCACCAGTCCACACCAGTGCTCCCAGTTCAGCCTGGGGTGCTCCCCAGTCCACACCAGTGCTCCCAGTTCAGCCCCCTGAGCTCCCCAGTCCACACCAGTGCTCCCAGTCCAGCCTGGGGTGCTTCCCTGTGCACACCAGTGCTCCCAGTTCAGCCTAAGGCGCTCCCCAGTCCACACCAGTGCTCCCAGTTCAGCTGGGGGCACTCACCAGTCCACACCAGTGCTCCCAGTCCAGCCCCATGAGCTCCCCAGTCCACTCCAGAGTTCCCAGTTCAGCCTAAGGTGCTCCCCAGTCCACACCAGTGCTCCCAGTTCAGCCTGGGGTGCTCACCAGTCCACACCAGTGCTCCCAGTTCAGCCTGGGGTGCTCACCAGTCCACTCCAGTGCTCCCAGTTCAGCCCCCTGAGCTCACCAGTCCACTCCAGAGTTCCCAGTTCAGCCTGGGGTGCTCACCAGTCCACACCAGTGCTCCCAGTTCAGCCCCCTGAGCTCCCCAGTCCACACCAGTGCTCCCAGTTCAGCCTAAGGTGCTCCACAGTCCACACCAGTGCTCCCAGTCCAGCCTGGAGCAGTCCCCAGTCCACACCAGTGCTCCCAGTTCAGCCTAAGGCGCTCCCCAGTCCACACCAGTGCTCCCAGTTCAGCCCCCTGAGCCCACCAGTCCACACCAGTGCTCCCAGTTCATCCCCCTGAGCTCACCAGTCCACTCCAGAGCTCCCAGTCCAGCCTGGGGTGCTCCCCAGTCCACACCAGTGCTCCCAGTGCAGCCTTCTCAGCTCACCAGTCCAAACCAGTGCTCCCAGTCCAGCCTGGAGCAGTCCCCAGTCCACACCAGTGCTCCCAGTTCAGCCTGGGGTGCTCCCCAGTCCACACCAGTGCTCCCAGTCCATCCCCATGAGCTCACCAGTCCACACCAGTGCTCCCAATCCAGCCTGGGATGCTCACCAGTCCACACCAGTGCTCCCAGTTCAGCTGGGGGCACTCACCAGTCCACACCAGTGCTCCCAGTTCAGCCCCCTGAGCTCACCAGTCCACACCAGTGCTCCCAGTCCAGCCTGGGGTGCTCACCAGTCCACACCAGTGCTCCCAGTCCAGCCTGGGGTGCTTCCCTGTGCACACCAGTGCTCCCAGTTCAGCTGGGGGCACTCACCAGTCCACACCAGTGCTCCCAGTCTAGACTATGGTGCTCTAGTTCAGCCCCCTGAGCTCCCCAGTCCACACCAGTGCTCCCAGTGCAGCCTTCTCAGCTCACCAGTCCACACCAGTGCTCCCAGTCCAGCCTGGAGCAGTCCCCAGTCCACACCAGTGCTCCCAGTTCAGCCCCATGAGCTCCCCAGTCCACACCAGTGCTCCCAGTTCAGCCCCCTGGGCTCACCAGTCCACACCAGTGCTCCCAGTTCAGCCCCCTGAGCTCACCAGTCCACACCAGTGCTCCCAGTTCAGCCTAAGGCGCTCCCCAGTCCACACCAGTGCTCCCAGTTCAGCCTGGGGTGCTCCCCTGTGCACACCAGTGCTCCCAGTCCAGCCTGGGGGTACTCACCAGTCCACACCAGTGCTCCCAGTCTAGACTATGGTGCTCCAGTTCAGCCCCCTGAGCTCCCCAGTCCACACCAGTGCTCCCAGTTCAGCCCCCTGAGCTCACCAGTCCACACCAGTGCTCCCAGTTCAGCCCCCTGAGCTCACCAGTCCACACCAGTGCTCCCAGTTCAGCCCCCTGAGCTCACCAGTCCACACCAGTGCTCCCAGTTCAGCTGGGGGCACTCACCAGTCCACACCAGTGCTCCCAGTGCAGCCCCATGAGCTCACCAGTCCACACCAGTGCTCCCAGTTCAGCCCCCTGAGCTCACCAGTCCACACCAGTGCTCCCAGTTCAGCCCCATGAGCTCACCAGTCCACACCAGTGCTCCCAGTTCAGCCCCCTGAGCCCACCAGTCCACACCAGTGCTCCCAGTTCAGCCCCCTGGGCTCACCAGTCCACTCCAGAGTTCCCAGTTCAGCCTGGGGTGCTCCCCAGTCCACACCAGTGCTCCCAGTTCAGCCTAAGGCGCTCCCCAGTCCACACCAGTGCTCCCAGTTCAGCCTAAGGCGCTCCCCAGTCCACACCAGTGCTCCCAGTTCAGCCCCATGAGCTCCCCAGTCCACACCAGTGCTCCCAGTTCAGCCCCCTGAGCTCACCAGTCCACACCAGTGCTCCCAGTTCAGCCTGGGGTGCTTCCCTGTGCACACCAGTGCTCCCAGTTCAGCTGGGGGCACTCACCAGTCCACACCAGTGCTCCCAGTCCAGCCTGGGATGCTCACCAGTCCACACCAGTGCTCCCAGTCCAGCCTGGGGTGCTCACCAGTCCAAACCAGTGCTCCCAGTTCAGCCCCCTGAGCTCACCAGTCCACACCAGTGCTCCCAATCCAGCCTGGGATGCTCCCCTGTGCACACCAGTGCTCCCAGTTCAGCCCCCTGAGCTCACCAGTCCACACCAGTGCTCCCAGTTCAGCCCCCTGAGCTCACCAGTCCACACCAGTGCTCCCAGTCCAGCCTGGGGTGCTCACCAGTCCACACCAGTGCTCCCAGTTCAGCCTGGAGCAGTCCCCAGTCCACACCAGTGCTCCCAGTTCAGCCTAAGGCGCTCCCCAGTCCACACCAGTGCTCCCAGTTCAGCCTGGGATGCTCACCAGTCCACACCAGTGCTCCCAGTTCAGCCCCCTGAGCTCACCAGTCCACACCAGTGCTCCCAGTTCAGCCTAAGGCGCTCCCCAGTCCACACCAGTGCTCCCAGTTCAGCCCCCTGAGCTCCCCAGTCCACACCAGTGCTCCCAGTTCAGCCCCCTGGGCTCACCAGTCCACACCAGTGCTCCCAGTTCAGCCCCCTGGGCTCACCAGTCCACACCAGTGCTCCCAGTCCAGCCTGGAGCAGTCCCCAGTCCACACCAGTGCTCCCAGTGCAGCCCCCTGAGCTCACCAGTCCACACCAGTGCTCCCAGTTCAGCCCCCTGAGCTCACCAGTCCACACCAGTGCTCCCAGTTCCGCTCCCAAAAGCGCCGTTAAGGTTTCGCTTTCGAGGCCCCGCCCCCTCCCGCCCAGACCCCGCCCCCTCCCGCCCAGACCCCGCCCAGACCCCGCCCCCTCCCGCCCAGACCCCGCCCAGACCCCGCCTCCTCCCGCCCAGACCCCGCCCCCTCCTGGCATCGCCTCCCATCTCCTCTCAACCCGCTCCGTCCCGCTCTGCCTGGCAACCGATGACGCCGCCGCCATTCTGACCAATCACAGCCGTTATTTCAGGAGCGGGCGGGCCAGGCCGGGATTGCCGGGGGTTCCCGCGCGCGCGTTCCGGGAAGCGGCGGCGGCTGCCGGGAAGGGACCGGGGCGGCACCGGGAGCGGCCGGGAGAGCGACACGGTCCGGACCGGGACACGCTGCGAGCGGCACCGGCACCCGCACGGAGCCCGGGACTGCCCGGAACCACCCGGAACCGCCGGCGGGGAGAACCGGGAGCGAGCGGGAGCCAGCGGGACAGACCGAGACCCACCGGACGCAGCAGAACCCCCCGGTCCCCGTGTCGCCGATGCTGTCACCCCCCATTCGCCGGCTCCTGGCCCTGCTGGGCCCCGAGCGCGGCCGATGGACGCTGGTGGGGGGGCTGATGTCGGCCTCGGCTCTCGGTACGGGGGGGACCCCGACCGGGGCGGGGCGGGACCCCTTTGAGGGGCTTTGGGATCTGATTTGGGGGGTTTGGATCCCTTTGAGGGGCTTTGGGATCTGATTTGGGGGGTTTGGACCCCTTTGAGGGGCTTTGGGATCTGATTTGGGGGGTTTGGACCCCTTTGAGGGGCTTTGGGATCTGATTTGGGGGGTTTGGACCCCTTTGAGGGGCTTTGGGATCCGATTTGGAGGGTTTGGATCCCTTTGAGGGGCTTTGGGATCTGATTTGGGGGGTTTGGATCCCTTTGAGGGGCTTTGGGATCTGATTTGGGGGGTTTGGACCCCTTTGAGGGGCTTTGGGATCTGATTTGGGGGGTTTGGATCCCTTTGAGGGGCTTTGGGATCCAATTTAAAGGGTTTGGCCATAACTGGGGGTTCCAGGACCCAATTTGGGGGGGTTGCAAGGCCAATCTGAGGGGTCAGGACCCAATTTGGGGGATTTTGGATCTGATTGCAGCGAGGTCAGAAACCAATTTGAGGGTCAGGACCCAATTTAGAGATTTTGAGCACCCGGTTTGGTGAATCAGGATCCGATTTTGGGGCCAATCACACAATTTTGGGAGTGGTCAGGATCTGATTTGAGAGGTTTTGGGATCTGATTTGTGGGTTTGGATATAACAGGACCCCCTTAAGGGGCTTTGGGATCCAGTTTTGGGGCCGATCACACAATTTTGAGAATGGTCAGGATCCAATTTGAGGGGGTTTGGGATCCTTTGGACATAACAGGACCCCTTTGAGGGGCTTTGGGATCCAATTTAAAGGGTTTGGCCATAACTGGGGGTTCCAGGACCCAGTTTGGGGGGGTTGCAAGGCCAAAATGAGGGGTCAGGACCCAATTTGGGGGATTTTGGATCTGATTGGAGCGAGGTCAGAAACCAATTTGAGGGTCAGGACCCAATTTAGAGATTTTGAGCACCCGGTTTGGGGAATCAGGATCCGATTTTGAGGCCGATCACACAATTTTGGAGCGGTCAGGATCTGATTTGAGGGGATTTGGGATCAAATTTGTGCAGTTTGGACATGGCAGGACCCCCTTGAGGGGCTTTGGGATCCAGTTTTGGGCTCAATCCACAATTTTGAGAATGGTCAGGATCCAATTTGATGGGATTTGGGATCCTTTGGATATAACAGGACCCCTTTGAGGGGCTTTGGGATCCAATTTAAAGGGTTTGGCCATAACTGGGGGTTCCAGGACCCAGTTTGGGGGGGTTGCAAGGCCAATCTGAGGGGTCAGGACCCAATTTGAGGGTCAGGACCCAATTTAGATGTTTTGAGCACCCGGTTTGGGGAATCAGGATCCGATTTTGGGGCCGATCACACAATTTTGGAGTGGTCAGGATCTGATTTGAGGGGATTTGGGATCAAATTTGTGCAGTTTGGACATGGCAGGACCCCTTTGAGGGGCTTTGGGATCCAATTTTGGGCTCAATCCACAATTTTGGGAGCGGTCAGGATACAATTTGATGGGATTTGGGATCCTTTGGACATAACAGGACCCCTTTGAGGGGCTTTGGGATCCAATTTAAAGGGTTTGGCCATAACTGGGGGTTCCAGGACCCAGTTTGGGGGGGTTGCAAGGCCAAAATGAGGGCTCAGGACCCAATTTGGGGGATTTCGGATCTGATTGGAGCGAGGTCAGGACCCAGTTTGAGGGTCAGGACCCAATTCAGAGGTTTTGAGCACCCGGTTTGGGGAATCAGGATCCGATTTTGGGGCCGATCACACAATTTTGCGAGTGGTCAGGATCCGATTTGAGGGGATTTGGGATCAAATTTGTGCAGTTTGGACATGGCAGGACCCCTTTGAGGGGCTTTGGGATCCAGTTTTGGGGCCGATCACACAATTTTGGGAATGGTCAGGATCCAATTTGAGGGGGTTTGGGATCCTTTGGACATAACAGGACCCCTTTGAGGGGCTTTGGGATCCAATTTAAAGGGTTTGGCCATAACTGGGGGTTTCAGGACCCAATTTGGGAGGGTTGCAAGGCCAATCTGAGGGGTCAGGACCCAATTTGGGGGATTTCGGATCTGATTGGAGCGAGGTCAGGACCCAATTTGAGGGTCAGGACCCAATTCAGAGGTTTTGAGCACCCGGTTTGGTGAATCAGGATCCGATTTTGGGGCCGATCACACAATTTTGGAGCGGTCAGGACCCAGTTTGTGTGTCAGGACCCAATTCAGAGATTTTGAGCACCCGGTTTGGGGAATCAGGATCCGGTTTTGGGGCCGATCACACAGTTTTGGAGAGGTCAGGATGCCGTTTCCAGGTCTCTGCCCCCAGTTCGGGGGTCCCCACCGTGACCCCGCCGTGTCCCCGCAGGTGAGGTGGCCGCCCCCTACTTCACGGGCCGTGTCACCGACCGGGTGGCACACGAGGAGGAGGAGCCGGCGGCCGCCGTGTGGCCCCTGGTGCTGGTGGGGCTCGCCAGGTGGGTGAAACCAACAGGGCAGGGCGTTTTTCTCCTTTTAATGCTTTTATTAAACGTGATCACTGAAATAAACAGGGCAGGGGATTTTTCTCTTTTTAATGCCTTTATTAAACGTGATCACTGAAATAGGGCAGGGCGTTTTTGTCCTTTTAATGCTTTTATTAAATGTGATCACTGAAATAGGGCAGGAGGTTTTATCTCCTTTTAAATGCCTTTATTAAATGTGATCAGTGAAACAGGGCAGGGGATTTTTCTCCTTTTTAATGCTTTTATTAAATGTGATCACTGAAATAGGGCAGGGGATTTTTCTCTTTTTTAATGCCTTTATTAAACGTGATCACTGAAATAAACAGGGCAGGGGATTTTTCTCTTTTTAATGCCTTTATTAAACGTGATCACTGAAATAAACAGGGCTGGGCGTTTTTCTCTTTTTAATGCTTTTATTAAATGTGATCACTGAAATAGGGCAGGAGGTTTTATCTCCTTTTAAATGCCTTTATTAAATGTGATCAGTGAAATAAACAGGGTAGGGCATTTTTCTCCTTTTAATGCCTTTATTAAACGTGATCACTGAAATAAACAGGGCAGGGCGTTTTTCTCTTTTTAATGCTTTTATTAAATGTGATCACTGAAATAGGGCAGGGCATTTTTCTCTTTTTAATGCCTTTATTAAACGTGATCACTGAAATAAACAGGGCAGGGCATTTTTTTCCTTTTAATGCCTTTATTAAACGTGATGAGTGAAATAAACAGGGCAGGGTTTTTTTCTCCCTTTTAATGCCTTTATTAAACGTGATCACTGAAATAGAGCAGGGGATTTTTCTCTTTTTAATGCCTTTATTAAACGTGATCACTGAAATAAACAGGGCAGGGCATTTTTCTCCTTTTAATGCCTTTATTAAACGTGATCACTGAAATAAACAGGGCAGGGCGTTTTTCTCTTTTTAATGCTTTTATTAAATGTGATCACTGAAATAAACAGGGCAGGGCGTTTTTCTCTTTTTAATGCTTTTATTAAACGTGATCACTGAAATAGGGCAGGGGATTTTTCTCTTTTTTAATGCCTTTATTAAACGTGATCACTGAAATAGAGCAGGGGATTTTTCTCTTTTTAATGCCTTTATTAAACGTGATCACTGAAATAAACAGGGCAGGGCGTTTTTCTCTTTTTAATGCCTTTATTAAACGTGATCACTGAAATAGAGCAGGGGATTTTTCTCTTTTTAATGCCTTTATTAAACGTGATCACTGAAATAAACAGGGCGTTTTTCTCTTTTTAAGGCTTTTATTAAATGTGATCACTGAAATAGAGCAGGAGGTTTTATCTCCTTTAAATGCCTTTATTAAACGTGATCACTGAAATAAACAGGGCAGGGCGTTTTTCTCTTTTTAATGCCTTTATTAAATGTGATCACTGAAATAGGGCGGGAGGTTTTATCTCCTTTTAATGCTTTTATTAAATGTGATCACTGAAATAGGGCAGGAGGTTTTATCTCCTTTTAAATGCCTTTATTAAATGTGATCAGTGAAACAGGGCAGGGGATTTTTCTCCTTTTTAATGCCTTTATTAAATGTGATCAGTGAAATAAACAGGGCATTTTTCTCTTTTTAATGCCTTTATTAAACGTGATCACTGAAATAAACAGGGCAGGGCGTTTTTCTCTTTTTAATGCCTTTACTAAAAGTGATCAGTGAAATAAACAGGGCAGGGCGTTTTTCTCTTTTTTAATGCCTTTATTAAAAGTGATCAGTGAAATAAACAGGGCAGGGTTTTTTTCTCTTTTTAATGCCTTTATTAAACGTGATCACTGAAATAAACAGGGCAGGAGGTTTATCTCCTTTAAATGCCTTTATTAAATGTGATCAATCAAATAAACAGGGCAGGAGACTTTTTCTCCTGTTAATGCTTTTATTAAAGCATTTTTATTTTATTTATTTTATTTTATTTTATTTTATTAAAGCACTTTTATTATTTATCTGCTGCTGTGGGACGCAGCAGGTGCACCTGGGATTGGCCTCGTGTGGTTGTTCCTAATTAATGGCCAATCACAGACTCCCACAAACCTTTGTTATCATTCTTTGCTATTCTTTGCGATGAAATCCTTTTCTTCTGTTCTTTTAGTGCAGTTTTAACGTGATATATATCATAAAATAACAAATCAAGCCGTCTGAATTACGGAGTCATATTTTCCTCCTTTCCTTCCAACATAAGACCCCTGTGAACACCGTCAAGGTTCTGAAACCCTTTTTTTTTTTCCCCAAAAAAATTGTCAGATTTTTGATTTCTAACCCCGCTGCCCCCTCTGTCCATCCATCCCCGCAGTGCCATCGCCCAGCTGGGCTGTGACACCCACGGGACGTTGCCAGATAAACTTTCTGTGGCTTAGAGAGCACTAATACACAGGCCGTTCTTCTTAATATTTTATTTTATTTTATTTTATTTTATTTTATTTTATTTTATTTTATTTTATTTTATTTTATTTTATTTTATTTTATTTATTTTATTTTATTTCGTTACTTTTCTGTTTTTTACATAATTTTTCTGCTGACTTCACTCATGGCTGCTGCTTTAGCTCTGCTCACAGTTCTGCTGTCTCTGGGGCCTGCCTCTTGCTCCCCCAAAACCCTCCAATCTTGTGGATTCCCCTTTTTCCCCCCCCAAAAAATAAAAATTTGGCAGATTTTTTTTTTTGTTTATAACAAGAGCAGCGCGTTTGCACCCCGTGTTGACAACTTTTGGGTTTTCCAGTCTCGGGGTCTTGGTTCCAGCTGAGCTCTTTGCAGCGAAGGTTCTGAGCATCTCTGCAGGTTCAGCGCTGGGTTCCTCACCTCCAGACATCTCTCTGGTCTGTTAATTCTGGGTTTTGGGCTCTTTTCCTCCAGACATCTCTCTGATATCTCAATTCTGCGTTGGCTCGTTGTTTTTGGACTCTTTTTGTGTCCAGTCATCTCTCTGATCTCTCAATTCTCTGTTGGCTCGTTGTTTTTGGGCTCTTTTTGTCCAGTCATCTCTCTGATCTCTCAATTCTCTGTTGGCTCGTTGTTTTTGGACTCTTTTTGTCCAGACATCTCTCTGATCTCACAATTCTGCATTGACTCGTTGTTTTTGGGCTCTTTTCCTCCAGACATCTCTCTGATCTCTCAGTTCTGCGTTGGCTCGTTGTTTTTGGGCTCTTTTTGTCCAGACATCACTCTGATCTCCCAATTCTGCGTTGGCTCGTTGCTTTTGGGCTCTTTTCCTCCAGTCATCTCTCTGATCTCTCAATTCTGCGTTGGCTCATTGTTTTTGGGCTCTTTTCCTCCAGACATCACTCTGATCTCTCAATTCTCTGTTGGCTCGTTGTTTTTGGACTCTTTTTGTGTCCAGTCATCTCTCTGATCTCTCAATTCTGCGTTGGCTCGTTGTTTTTGGGCTCTTTTCCTCCAGACATCTCTCTGGTCTGTTCGTTCTGGGTTTTGGGCTCTTTTCCTCCAGACATCTCTCTGATCTCTCAATTCTGCATTGGCTCGTTGGTTTTGGGCTCTTTTCCTCCAGTCATCTCTCTGATCTCTCAATTCTCTGTTGGCTCGTTGTTTTTGGGCTCTTTTCCTCCAGACATCTCTCTGGTCTGTTCATTCTGGGTTTTGGGCTCTTTTCCTCCAGACATCTCTCTGATCTCTCAATTCTGCGTTGGCTCGTTGTTTTTGGGCTCTTTTTGTGTCCAGACATCTCTCTGGTCTCTCAATTCTGCATTGGCTCGTTGTTTTTGGGCTCTTTTTGTGTCCAGACATCACTCTGATATCTCAATTCTGCGTTGGCTCGTTGTTTTTGGGCTCTTTTTGTGTCCAGACATCTCTCTGGTCTGTTCATTCTGGGTTTTGGGCTCTTTTCCTCCAGACATCTCTCTGATCTCTCAATTCTGCATTGACTCGTTGTTTTTGGACTCTTTTTGTGTCCAGACATCTCTCTGATCTCTCAATTCTGCGTTGGCTCGTTGTTTTTGGGCTCTTTTCGGTGAGTTTGGTGGGGTTGCCTCCCACGGCACGCCGGCCTCGAGGTTATTTTGCATTTTCTCCGATGCCACCCCC
The DNA here is from genome assembly GCF_028018845.1 of Melospiza georgiana. Lineage (NCBI taxonomy): Eukaryota > Metazoa > Chordata > Aves > Passeriformes > Passerellidae > Melospiza > Melospiza georgiana. Next base: position 340,232 of record NC_080463.1, on the reverse strand, counting down.
CTGCCACGTCCCCCGTGTCCCCTCCTCTCACTTTTTGGGGAGAAGAACCATCCCCGTAGCGCCAGGCAGGGCCGCGCTGACACAAAGGGAGCGTTTAGCGAAAAAACGAGCGGTGACGACAACAGCAAACCGGTGGTGACGATATCAAACCGGTGGTGACGATATCAAACCGATGATGACGATAGCAAACCGATGGTGACGATATCAAACCGATGGTGACGATATCAAACCGGTGGTGACGATATCAAACCGATGATGACGATATCAAACCGATGGTGACGATATCAAACCGATGATGACGATATCAAACCGATGATGACGATATCAAACCGATGGTGACGATATCAAACCGGTGGTGACGGTATCAAACCGATGGTGACGATATCAAACCGATGGTGACGATATCAAACCGATGATGACGATATCAAACCGATGGTGACGATATCAAACCGGTGATGACGATATCAAACCGGTGATGACAATATCAAACCGATGATGACGATATCAAACCGATGATGACGATATCAAACCGATGATGACAATATCAAACCGATGATGACGATATCAAACCGATGGTGACGATAGCAAACCGGTGATGACGATATCAAACCGATGGTGACGATATCAAACCGATGATGACAATTGCAAACCGATGATGACGATATGAAACCGATGATGACAATATCAAACCGATGATGACAATAGCAAACCGATGATGACGATATCAAACCGATGATGACGATATCAAACCGATGATGACGATATCAAACCGATGGTGACGATATCAAACCGATGATGACGATATCAAACCGATGGTGACGATAGCAAACCGTTAGAACTTTACTTTAGCGGTAACTGGTTTAACTGGATTTGCAACTCTTTTCTTTTTTGTTTCCCCCAAAATAACTGTCGTGTTTTCCATTTCTACCCCCTCTCTCTGTCTCTCTCTCCGTCCGTCCGTCCCCGCAGCGCGCTGTCGGAGCTGGCCTGCGACTCCTCGGCGGCGCTGGCGCTGTCGCGGGCGCGGGCGCGGCTGCAGCGCGGCGCGGTGTCGGCGGTGCTGCGCGGGGCCGTGCCCGGCGCGGGCGGCGCCCTGGGGGACACGGCGGGCGCGGTGGCGGCGCGGCTCACCGGGGACGCGGAGGCGGCGCACGCGGCGCTGGCGGACGCGCTGGTGCCGGCGCTGTGGGCGGCGACGCGGGCGGCGGCGCTGCTGGCCGCGGTGGCCTGGCTGTCCCCGGCGCTGGGGCTGCTGACGGCGCTGGCGCTGCCGCTGCTCCTGCTGCTGCCGCGCGCCGTGGCCCGGGTGCAGCAGGTAAGGACGCCGTCCGCGTCGCCGCGGGCACCCCCGTGTCACCTCCGTGTCACCTGTGTGTCACCTCTGTGTCACCTGTGTCACCTCTGTGTGCTCATTGTCACCTCTGTGTCACCCCTGTGTCACCTCTGTGTCACCTGTGTCACCTCTGTGTGCTCATTGTCACCTCTGTGTCACCTCTGTGTCACCGGTGTCACCTCTGTGTTCTCATTGTCACCTCTGTGTCACCTCCGTGTCACCTCTGTGTCACCTCCCTATCCTCGCTGTCACCTCTGTGTCACCTCGGTGTCACCGTTGTCACCTCTGTGTGCTCATTGTCACCTGTGTGTCACCTCTGTGTCACCTGTGTCACCGTTGTCACCTCTGTGTTCTCATTGTCACCTCTGTGTCACCTCTGTGTCACCTCTGTGTCACCGGTGTCACCTCTGTGTGCTCATTGTCACCCCTGTGTCACCTCCGTGTCACCTCCGTGTCACCTGTGTGTCACCTGTGTCATCGTTGTCACCTCTGTGTGCTCATTGTCACCTCTGTGTCACCTCGGTGTCACCGGTGTCACCTCTCTATCCTCACTGTCACCTCTGTGTCACCTCTGTGTCACCGGTGTCACCGTTGTCACCTCTGTGTGCTCATTGTCACCTCTGTGTCACCTCCGTGTCACCTGTGTGTCACCTCTGTGTCACCTGTGTCACCATTGTCACCTCTGTGTTCTCATTGTCACCTCTCTGTCACCTCCGTGTCACCTCCGTGTCACCTCGGTGTCACCGTTGTCACCTCTGTGTCACCATTGTCACCTCTGTGTCACCTCTGTGTCACCTGTGTCACCGTTGTCACCTCTGTGTGCTCATTGTCACCTCCATGTCACCTCTGTGTCACCTGTGTCACCGTTGTCACCTCTGTGTTCTCATTGTCACCTCTGTGTCACCTCCGTGTCACCTCGGTGTCACCTGTGTCACCATTGTCACCTCTGTGTGCTCATTGTCACCTCTGTGTCACCTCCGTGTCACCGGTGTCACCTGTGTCACCATTGTCACCTCTGTGTGCTCATTGTCACCTCTGTGTCACCAGCGTCACCGTTGTCACCTCTGTGTCACCGGTGTCACCTCTCTATCCTCACTGTCACCTCTGTGTCACCGGCGTCACCGTTGTCACCTCTGTGTGCCCTTTGTCACCTGCCTGTCCCCATTGTCACCTCCCTGTGCCCATTGTCACCTTCCTGTCACCTCTGTGTCACCATTGTCACCTGTGTCACCTGTGTCACCACTGTCACCTCTGTGTGCTCATTGTCACCTCTGTGTGCCCGGTGTCACCTCTGTGTCACCTCCCTATCCTCGCTGTCACCTCTGTGTCACCTCTGTGTCACCGTTGTCACCTCTGTGTCACCTGTGTCACCATTGTCACCTCTGTGTCACCTGTGTCACCGTTGTCACCACTGTCACCTCTGTGTGCTCATTGTCACCTCTGTGTGCCCGGTGTCACCTCCCTGTCACCTCTGTGTCACCTGTGTCACCTGTATGTCACTATTGTCACCTCCCTGTCCCCATTGTCACCTCCCTGTCACCATTGTCACCTCTTTGTCCCCAATGTCACCTCCTCATCCCCAGTGTCACCTCTTTGTCCCAGGTGCCACCTCCCTGTGCCAATTGTCACCCTTCTGTCCCCATTGTCACCTCCTTGTCCCCATTGTCACCTCCCTGTCCCCATTGTCACCTCCCTGTTACCCCCCTGTCCCCATTGTCCCCTCCCTGTCCCCATTGTCACCTCCCTGTCACCTCCCCGTCCCCATTGTCCCCTCCCTGTGCCCATTGTCACCCTTCTGTCCCCATTGTCCCCTCCCTGTGCCCATTGTCACCCCCCTGTGCCCATTGTCCCCTCCCTGTCCCCATGGTGGCCTCGGGGTGGCTCCCTGTCCCATGCCACCTCGTGTCCTCCCATCCTTGTGGTGGCCCCACGGTGACCCCCCCGTGTCCCCAGTGTGTCCCCAGTGTCCCCCAGTGTGACCCTTTGTCCCCTGTGTCCCCAGTGTCACCCAGCGTGACCCATTGTCCCCCGTGTCCCCCATGTCCCCAGTGTCCCCACTGTGACCCATTGTCCCCAGTGTGACCTCGTGTCCCCAGTGTGACCCCGTGTCCCCAGCGTGACCCCTTGTCCCCAGTGTGACCTCGTGTCCCCATTGTCCCCAGTGTGACCCATTGTCCCCAGTGTGTCCCCAGTGTGACCCCGGTGTGTCCCCAGTGTCCCCACTGTGACCCTTTGTCCCCCGTGTCCCCAGTGTGACCCCGTGTCCCCATTGTCCCCAGTGTGACCCATTGTCCCCAGTGTGTCCCCAGTGTGGCCCATTGTCCCCATTGTCCCCAGTGTGTCCCCAGCGTGACCGCGGTGTGTCCCCGTGTCCCCAGTGTGACCCCGTGTCCCCAGTGTGACCCAGTGTGTCCCCAGTGTCCCCAGCGTGACCGCGGTGTGTCCCCCGTGTCCCCCATTGTCCCCATTGTCCCCAGTGTGACCCCGTGTCCCCATTGTCCCCATTGTCCCCAGTGTGACCCCGGTGTGTCCCCTGTGTCCCCCATTGTCCCCAGTGTGACCCCGTGTCCCCGGTGTGTCCCCCGTGTCCCCCATTGTCCCCAGTGTCCCCAGCGTGACCGCGGTGTGTCCCCCATTGTCCCCCGTGTCCCCAGCGTGACCCCGGTGTGTCCCCCGTGTCCCCCATTGTCCCCCGTGTCCCCAGCGTGACCGCGGTGTGTCCCCGTGTCCCCAGGAGCTGGCGCGGCGGGTGCGCGCGGCCCAGGCCGGCACCACGGCGGTGGCCCTGGAGGCGCTGGGGGCCATGGGCACGGTGCGGGCCTTCGGGCACGAGGCCGGTGCCACCGAGCGCGTGCGGCGCCACCTGGCACAGGGACACCGGCTGGAGCAGCGGGAGGCGCTGGCATACGCGGCCGGGCTCTGGGCCAGCGGGGTATGGGGACATGGGGACAATGGGGACAATGGGGACACTGGGGAAAATGGGGACAATGGGGAAAATGGGGACAATGGGGACACTGGGGACACGGGGACACTGGGGACACTGGGAACACTGGGGACATGGGGACACTGGGGACAGTGGGGACATTGGGGACACTGGGGACAATGGGGACACTGGGGAAAATGGGGACAATGGGGACACTGGGGACAATGGGGACACGGGGACACTGGGGACAATGGGGACACTGGGGACATGGGGACAATGGGGACACGGGGACACTGGGGACACGGGGATGGTGGCACGGGGACAGCGGCTGGAGCAGCGGGAGGCGCTGGCATACGCGGCCGGGCTCTGGGCCAGCGGGGTATGGGGACAATGGGGACACTGGGGACATTGGGGACAATGGGGACAATGGGGACATTGGGGACAATGGGGACAATGGGGACACTGGGGACATGGGGACAGTGGGGAAAATGGGGACAGTGGGGACAATGGGGACACTGGGGAAAATGGGGACAATGGGGACATTGGGGACACTGGGGACACTGGGGACAAGGGGACAATGGGGACACTGGGGACAATGGGGACACTGGGGACATGGGGACACTGGGGAAAATGGGGACATGGGGACACTGGGGACAATGGGGACATGGGGACACTGGGGACATGGGGATGATGGCACGGGGACAGCGGCTGGAGCAGCGGGAGGCGCTGGCATACGCGGCCGGGCTCTGGGCCAGCGGGGTATGGGGACAATGGGGACATGGGGACACTGGGGACAATGGGGACACTGGGGACAGTGGGGATATTGGGGACACTGGGGACATGGGGACACTGGGGACACTGGGGACATTGGGGACACTGGGGACACTGGGGACATGGGAACAATGGGGACACTGGGGGTGAGCAACAGGGGCTGGGGACATTGGGATGTGGTGGCACAGGTCTGGGGGACATGGATGCGTGGTGGCATTGGAATAGGGGACATGGAGAGCTGGTGGCAGGGGGATGAAGACGTGGGTACAGGGACATGGGGACACACGGATGGGACATGTGGGGACAGGGGACACAGCGGCAAAGGGCGAGGGGACGTGGGGATGTGGCAGCAGGAGGTCACCTTGGATGTGGTGGCACGGGGATGAAGACACAGGCACAGGGGCGTGGGGACACGGGGGTGGTGGCACGGGGATGGCAGATGTGGGGACAGGGGGCTGGGGGACATTGGCACAGGGTCATGGGGACACGGGGATGGCAGATGTGGGGACAGGGGGCTGGGGGACATTGGCACAGGGTTATGGGGACACGGGGATGGCAGATGTGGGGACAGGGGGCTGGGGGACATGGGCACAGGGTCATGGGGACACGGGGATGGCAGATGTGGGGACAGGGGTCTGGGGGACATGGGCACAGGGTTATGGGGACACGGGGATGGCAGATGTGGGGACAGGGGGGCTGGGGGACATGGGGATTTGGTGGCCTTGGAATAGGGGACATGGAGGTGGTGGCACAGGGATGGCAGATGTGGGGACAGGGGGCTGGGGGACATGGGCACAGGGTTATGGGGACACGGGGATGGCAGATGTGGGGACAGGGGGCTGGGGGACATTGGCACAGGGTCATGGGGACACGGGGATGGCAGATGGGACAGGGGTCTGGGGGACATTGGCACAGGGTCATGGGGACACGGGGATGGCAGATGTGGGGACAGGGGCCTGGGGGACATGGGAGCGTGGTGGCATTGGAATAGGGGACATGGGGATGGCATTGGAATGGGGGACACGGGGATGTGGCACCACGTCGGATGTGGTGGCAGGGGGATGAAGACACAGGCACAGGGGCATGGGGACACGGGGGTGGTGGCACGGGGAGGGCAGATGTGGGGACAGGGGTCTGGGGGACATGGGGATTTGGTGGCCTTGGAATAGGGGACATGGGGATGGCATTGGAATGGGGGACACGGGGATGTGGCACCGCGTCGGATGTGGTGGCACGGGGATGAAGACACAGGGACATGGGGACACTGGGGATGGTGGCACAGGGATGGCAGATGTGGGGACAGGGGCCTGGGGGACATGGGGATTTGGTGGCCTTGGAATAGGGGACATGGAGGTGGTGGCACGGGGATGGCAGATGTGGGGACAGGGGTCTGGGGGACATGGGAGCGTGGTGGCATTGGAATGGGGGACATGGGGATGGCATTGGAATGGGGGACACGGGGATGTGGCACCACGTCGGATGTGGTGGCACGGGGATGAAGACACAGGGGCATGGGGACACGGGGGTGGTGGCACGGGGAGGGCAGATGTGGGGACAGGGGTCTGGGGGACATGGGAGCGTGGTGGCATTGGAATGGGGGACATGGGGATGGCATTGGAATGGGGGACACGGGGATGTGGCACCACGTTGGATGTGGTGGCAGGGGGTTGAAGGCACAGGGACATGGGGACACTGGGGATGGTGGCACAGGGATGGCAGATGTGGGGACATGGGGACACAGGGACATGGCAGCACGGGGGTGGCAGGACATGGGGATCAGCAGCGTGGGGCCGGGGGACATGGCCAAAGGTGGTGGCCTGGGCGTGAGGAGCGCGGGGATGGGTGTCCTGGGGAAGGGGACGCGGTGGCACGGGGCTGGGGACGCGCGGTGACAGGAGGCGGGGCTGACACCCTGCGTGTCCCTTGTCCCCAGTTCCCTGCCCTGGCCCTGAAGCTGGCGCTGCTCTTCCTGGGGGGACGCCTGGTGGCTGCGGGCAGTGTCACCCGTGGGGAGCTGGTCACCATCCTCATGTGCCAGCTGAACTTCACCCGGGCTGTGGAGGTGACAAATGTGTCCCCAGCGTGTCCCGTCTCGTCCCCAGTCTGTCCCCAACCCCATTCCCTGTGTCACCATGTCCCCACATCCTCACAGTGATGTCCCCATGTTCTCCTGGCCATGTCCCTGTCCCTGTCTCCTGTGTCCCCAATGTCCCTTGTGTCCCTCAGGCCATGCCATAGCTCCCCATGTCCCCTCATGTCCCCATGTCCCCAATGTCCCTTGTGTCCCCCAGGCCATGCCATAGCTCCCCATGTCCCCTCATGTCCCCCCATGTCCCCAATGTCCCTTGTGTCCCCCAGGCCGTGCCATAGCTCCCCATGTCCCCTCATGTCCCCATGTCCCCAATGTCCCTTGTGTTCCCCAGGCCATGCCATAGCTCCCCATGTCCCCTCATGTCCCCCCATGTCCCCAATGTCCCTTGTGTCCCCCAGGCCATGCCATAGCTCCCCATGTCCCCTCATGTCCCCATGTCCCCAATGTCCCTTGTGTTCCCCAGGCCATGCCATAGCTCCCCCATGTCCCCTCATGTCCCCCCATGTCCCCAATGTCCCTTGTGTTCCCCAGGCCATGCCATAGCTCCCCATGTCCCCATCACCCCTCCCATGTCCCCATCACCACCACATGTCCCACTGTCCCCAGTGTCCCCAGTGTCCCTTCTGTCCCCCAGGCCATGCCATAGCTCCCCCATGTCCCCTCATGTCCCCATGTCCCTTTTGTCCCCCGGCCACGCCATAGCTCCCCCATGTCACCTCATGTCCCCATGTCCCCAGTGTCCCTTGTCACCCCATGTTACCCCATGTCCCCGTGTCCCCAGGGTGTCCTGCTGTACGTCCCCATCCTGGCCAAGTCCGTTGGCTCCTCTGAGACCCTCCTGGAGCTGCTGGAGCAGGCCAAGGTGGGGACACCCGCGGGGCCACCGTCACCTGTGCCACCCCGGAGCTGTGACACCGCACAGGGCGCTCCAGGGCTGTGCCTCAAGGATGTCTGGATGTCCTACCCTGGGCGCTCCGAGCCTGTCCTCAAGGTGGGGGGACATGGGGAGACAGGGGACACGGGGAGGACGTGGGGGGACATGGGGGAACATGGGGGGACATGGGGGGACATGGGAGTATTGTGAACATGGGGGGACATGGGGGGACAAGGGGACACTGGGGACATGGGGAAACATGGGGGGACAAGGGGACACTGGGGACACGGGGAGGACGTGGGGGGACATGGGGGTATTGTGAACATGGAGGAACATGGGACATGGGGGGACATGGGAGACATGGGGGGACAAGAGGATATTGTGGACACGGGGAGGACATGGGGGGACAGGGGGACACTGGGGACACGGGGAAACATGGGGGGACAAGGGGACACTGGGGACACGGGGAGGACGTGGGGAAACGTGGGGGTATTGTGAACATGGAGGAACATGGGACATGGGGGGACATGGGAGACATGGGGGGACAAGGGGATATTGTGGACACGGGGAGGACATGGGGGGACAAGGGGACACTGGGGACATGGGGAGGACGTGGGGAAATGTGGGGGTATTGTGAACATGGAGGAACATGGGACATGGGGGGACACGGGGGGACAAGGGGATATTGTGGACATGGGGAGGACATGGGGGGGACATGGGGGGACATGGGGGGACATGAGAGTATTGTGAACATGGGAGGACATGGGGGGACAAGGGGACACTGGGGACATGGGGAGGACGTGGGGAAATGTGGGGGTATTGTGAACATGGAGGAACATGGGACATGGGGGGACATGGGAGACATGGGGGGACAAGAGGACACTGGGGACATGGGGAGGACGTGGGGGCGCTTGGGACACGGGGGGACGAAAGGATTTTGTGGGCATGGGGGCACATGGGACACGGGGAGACAAGGGGATGTTGGGGACACGGGGGGACATGGGGAGGACATGGGGGATATTGGGGACTTGGGGGGACACATGGGACATGGTGGGACAAGGGGACATTGGGGACACGGGGAAACACGGGGCTATTGTGAACATGGGGGAACATGGGACATGGCGGGACACGGCACATGGGCACAAGGGACATGGAGGGCCACGGGGACATGGGACACATGAAGGGACATGGGGGGACAAGGGGACACTGGGGACACGTGGAGGACGTGGGGAAATGTGGGGGTATTGTGAACATGGAGGAACATGGGACATGGGGGGACATGGGGGGACAAGGGGATATTGTGGACATGGGGAGGACATGGGGGGACAAGGGGACACTGGGGACACGGGGAGGACGTGGGGAAATGTGGGGGTATTGTGAACATGGAGGAACATGGGACATGGGGAGGACATGGAGGACATGGGGAGGACATGGGGGATATTGGGGACATGGGGAGGAAGTGGGGGCGCTTGGGACATGGGGGGACGAAAGGATTTTGTGGGCATGGGGGCACATGGGACACGGGGAGACAAGGGGATGTTAGGGACACGGGGGGACATGTGGGACATGGGGAGGACATGGGGGATATGGGGGACTTGGGGGGACACATGGGACATGGTGGGACTTGAGGACATTGGGGACATGGGGAAACATGGGGCTATTGTGAACATGGGGGAACATGGGACATGGCGGGACACGGCACATGGGCACAAGGGACATGGAGGGCCACGGGGACATGGGACACATGAAGGGACATGGGGGGACAAGGGGACACGTGGAGGACGTGGGGGCACATGGGACATGAGGGGACGAAGGGATGTTGGGGCCACAGAGGGACGTACGGGACATGGGGGGACAAAAGGACATTGGGGACATGGGGAAGATACGGGGAAATGTGGGACATGGGGGAACGTGGGACAGGGGCACAATGGGATATTGTGGGCATGGGGGCACATGGGGGGACAAGGGGACACTGGGGACACGGGAAGGACATGGGGGCACATGGGACTTGGGGGGATATGGGTCAGAGGCACAAGGGACATGGGGGGAGAAGGGGACGTTGGGGACATGGGGGGACAAGGGGACATTGGGGCCATGGCGGAGACATGGGGACACATGGGACATGGAGGGACAAGGGGGATATTGGGGCCATGGGGGGACAAGGGGATTTTGGTGACATCAGGAAGACATTGGGGCACATGGGACACGGGGAGACAAGAAGATATTGGGGACATGGGGAGGACATGGGGAAACATGGGACATGGGGGGACAAGGGGACATTGGGGACATGGAGGGACACATGGGACAGGGGCACATGGGGGTATTGTGGACACGGGGGCGCATGGGGCATGGAGGGACAAGGGGACATTGGGGACATGGAGGGACACATGGGACAGGGGCACATGGGGGTATTGTGGACACGGGGGCGCATGGGGCATGGGGGGACAAGGGGATATTGGGGAAATTGGGGCACATGGACAAGGGGATGTTGGGGCTATGAGGGGACAAGAGGGATATTGGGGCCACAGGGGGACACATTGAACATGGAGGGACACGGGGAGGACATGGAGGGACACGGGGGGACACTGGGGACACGCGTCGCGCGTGGCGGTGCCGGGTGCGATCCCCGTTGCCGCCGCCAGGGGGTGTCGCTGTCGCTGCGCCCCGGCGAGGCCCTGGCCGTGCTGGCGCCCCCTGGCGGCGGGAAGAGCTCCCTGGCGGCGGCGGCGCTGGGGCTGCGCCCCCTGGCGGCCGGGACGGTGCTGCTCAACGGGACCCCCCTGAGCCCGCGCTCGGAGCCCGCGCTGCGCGAGCAGGTGACGCTCACGGGACACCCTCGGGTCACCACCCATCCCCTGGTGCTGTCCCCGTGTCACCAAACCTCTGCATTGTGTCCCCATTGCCATCCTGTGTCCCCAACACGTCCCCATTGCCATCCCCAGGTCACTCCTGTGCCCCAAATGGGTCCCTACTGCCACCCCAAAGTCACCAGTGCTGTCCCCAACGGGTCCCCACAGCCACCTCCAGGTCACCAAACCATCTCCTGCTGCTGTTCCCCTGCCACCAAACTTCTCCATTGTGTCCCCATGGCCACCCTGTTGTCCCCAACAGGCCCTCACTGCCACCCTCAGGTCACTCCTGTGCCCCAATTGGGTCCTTGCTGCCACCCCACAGTCACCAATGGGTGCCTCAGTGCCACCCCCTGTGTCACCAGTGCCACCCCTGTGTCATCAATGGGTCACCGTGGCTCCCCCATTGTCCCATGCCATGGACACCGTGTCACCCTGTGTCCCCAACACGTCCCCATTGCCATCCCGTGTCCCCAACAGGTCCCCAGTGCCACCCCTGTGTCACCAGTGGGTTACCATGGCTACCCCATTGTCCCCACAGCCATGGCCGCCGTGTCACCCTGTGTCCCCAACACGTCCCCACTGCCATCCCCAGGTCACTCCTGTGCCCCAAATGGGTCCCTACTGCCACCCCAAAGTCACCAGTGCTGTCCCCAACGGGTCCCCACAGCCACCTCCAGGTCACCAAACCATCTCCTGCTGCTGTTCCCCTGCCACCAAACCTCTCCATTGCGTCCCCATGGCCACCCTGTTGTCCCCAACGGGTCCCCACAGCCACCCCTGTCTCCACACCTGGTCCTCAACAGATCCCCACTGCCACCCTCAGGTCACTCCTGTGCCCCAATTGGGTCCCTTCTGCCACCCCAAAGTCACCAATGGGTGTCTCAGTGCCACCCCCTGTGTCACCAGTGCCACCCCTGTGTCACCAATGGGTCACCGTGGCTCCCCCATTGTCCCATGCCATGGACACCGTGTCACCCTGTGTCCCCAACACGTCCCCATTGCCATCCTGTGTCCCCAACAGGTCCCCACAGCCACCCCTGTGTCACCAGTGGGTCACCATGGCTACCCCATTGTCCCCACAGCCATGGCCACAGTGTCACCCTGTGTCCCCAACACGTCCCCATTGCCATCCCCAGGTCACTCCTGTGCCCCAAATGGGTCCCTACTGCCACCCCAAAGTCACCAGTGCTGTCCCCAACGGGTCCCCACAGCCACCTCCAGGTCACCAAACCATCTCCTGCTGCTGTTCCCCTGCCACCAAACCTCTCCATTGTGTCCCCATGGCCACCCTGTTGTCCCCAACAGGCCCTCACTGCCACCCTCAGGTCACTCCTGTGCCCCAATTGGGTCCCTTCTGCCACCCCAAAGTCACCAATGGGTGTCTCAGTGCCACCCCCTGTGTCACCAGTGCCACCCCTGTGTCACCAATGGGTCACCGTGGCTCCCCCATTGTCCCATGCCATGGACACCGTGTCACCCTGTGTCCCCAACAGGTCCCCATTGCCATCCTGTGTCCCCAACAGGTCCCCACAGCCACCCCTGTGTCACCAGTGGGTCACCATGGCTACCCCATTGTCCCCACAGCCATGGCCACAGTGTCACCCTGTGTCCCCAACACATCCCCATTGCCATCCCCAGGTCACTCCTGTGCCCCAAATGGGTCCCTACTGCCACCCCTGTGTCACCAATGGGTGCCTCAGTGCCACCCCCTGTGTCCCCTGTGTCACCAGTGGGTCACCATGGCTACCCCATTGTCCCATGCCATGGACACCGTGTCACCCTGTGTCCCCAACACGTCCCCATTGCCATCCTGTGTCCCCAACAGGTCCCCACAGCCACCCCTGTGTCACCAGTGGGTCACCATGGCTACCCCATTGTCCCCACAGCCATGGCCACAGTGTCACCCTGTGTCCCCAACACATCCCCATTGCCATCCCCAGGTCACTCCTGTGCCCCAAATGGGTCCCTGCTGCCACCCCTGTGTCACCAATGGGTGCCTCAGTGCCACCCCCTGTGTCCCCAGTGCCACCTTTGTGTCACCCCCTGGGTCCCCAGTGCCACCCTTGTGTCACCAGTGGGTCACCATGGCTACTCCAGGTCACCCTGTGTCCCCAACACATCCCCGCTGCCATCCCGTGTCCCCAACACATCCCGGTTGCCACCCCGTGTCCCCAACAGCTCTTCACAGCCAGCCCTGTGTCACCTCGCCGTGACCCTGCCCCCACCCCGTGTGTCCCTAGGTGTCCCCTCCTTGTCCCTGCCGACCCTGACGCTGTCCCCGTGTCCCCGCAGGTGGCCGGTGTCCTGCAGAGCCCGTCCCTCCTGTCCCGCACCCTCAGGGCCAACATCAGCCTGGGCTGGGGACACAAGGAGGGGACACCGGTGGTGGCAGCGGCGCGGCGCGTGGGGGTGCACAGCTGGGCCCAGCACCTGCTGCAGGGCTACGACACAGGTACGGCAGGTGTCCCCAAGGTGTCCCCAGTGTGTCACCGTGGTGTCCCCATGGTGTCCCCAATGTGTCCCCAAGGTGTCCCCAAGGTGTCCCCAGTGCGTCACCATGGTGTCCCCATGGTGTCCCCATGGTGTCCCCATGGTGTCCCATGTAGTGTCCCCTTTGTGTCCCTATTGTGTCCCCATTGTGTCCCCATAGTGTCCCCATGCTGTCCCCATGGTGTCCCCATTGTGTCCCCATGGTGTCCCCATTGTGTCCCCGTTGTGTCCTCATTGTGTCCCCATGGTGTCCCCATGGTGTCCCCCTGCAGTGTCCCCATGGTGTCCCCATTGTGTCCTCATTGTGTCCCCGTTGTGTCCTCATTGTGTCCCCAAGGTGTCCCCATGGTGTCCCCATTGTGTCCCCGTTGTGTCCCCATTGTGTCCCCATGGTGTCCCCGTTGTGTCCCCTTTCTGTCAGCATTGTGTCCCCATGGTGTCCCCATTATGTCCCCATGGTGTCCCCATGGTGTCCCCATTGTGTCCCCCTGCAGTGTCCCCCTGCAGTGTCCCCATTGTGCCCCCGTTGTGTCCCCGTTGTGTCCTCATTGTGTCCCCATGGTGTCCCCATTGTGTCCCCATTGTGTCCCCGTTGTGTCCTCATTGTGTCCCCATGGTGTCCCCATTGTGTCCCCATTGTGTCCCCTTGGTATCCCCGTGGTGTCCCCATGCTGTCCCCGGCTGTTCCCATGACACAGGTATGAAAGGTGTCCTATAGTGTCCCCATGGTGTCCCAATGGTGTCCCAATGGTGTCCCCATGGAGTCCCCATGGTGTCCCCATAGTGTCCCTTGCTGTTCCCATGACACAGGTACGGCAGGTGTCCTCATTGTGTCCCCATGGTGTCCCCATGGTGACCCCATTATGTCGCCATTATGTGCCCAGTGTGTCCCCACAGTGTCCCCATCGTGTCCCCAAGGTGTCCCCATCATGTCCTCATTGTGTCCCATTTGTGTCCCCAAGGTGTCCCCATTGTGTCCCCATTGTGTCCCTATAGTGTCCCCACGGTGTCCCCAAGGTGTCCCCATGGTTTCCCCATTGTGTTCGCCGTGGCGTCCCCATTTTGTCCCCATAGTGTCCTTATGGTGTCCTCATTGTGTGCCCATAGTGTCCCCATTGTGTCCCTGTTGTGTCCCCATTGTGTCCCCATGGTGTCCCCATAGTGTCCCCATAGTGTCCCCATTGTGTCCCCATGGTGTCCCCATTGTGTCCCCATTGTGTCCCCATGGTGTCCTCATTGTGTCCCCATAGTGTCCCCATTGTGTCCCTGTTGTGTCCCCATTGTGTCCCCATGGTGTCCCCATGGTGTCCCCATTGTGTCCCTGTGGTGTCCCCATGGTGTCCCCATTGTGTCCCCATAGTGTCCCCATTGTGTCCCCATGGTGTCCCCATTGTGTCCCCGTGGTGTCTCCACAGCGTTCCCATGGTGTCCCCATTGTATCCCCATTGTGACTCTATTATGTCCCCAGTGTGTCCCCATGCTGTCCCCATGCTGTCCTTTTGTGTCCCCATGCTGTCCCCATGCTGTCCTTTTGTGTCCCCATGGTGTCCCCATGGTGTCCCCTGCTGTTCCCATGACACAGGTACGGCAGGTGCCCCCATAGTGTCCCCAGTGTGTCCACTTGGTGTCCCTGTGGTGTCCCCATTGTGTCCCCATAGTGTCCCCATGGTGTCCCCATTATGTCCCCATTGTGTCCCCTGCAGTGTCCCCATTGTGTCCCCAAGGTGTCTTCACGGTGTCCCCATTGTGTCCCCACTGTGTCCCCATTGTGTCCCCATTGTGTCTCCTGCAGTTTCCCCACTGTGTCCCCTTTGTGTCACCATTGTGTCCCCATGGCGTCCCCATTGTGTCCCCAGTGTGTCCCCAGTGTGTCCACTTGGTGTCCCTGTGGTGTCCCCAAGGTGTCCCCATAGTGTCCCCATTATGTCCCCATGGTGTCCCCTGCAGTGTCCTCATTGTGTCCCCATAGTGTCTCCATTCTGTCTCCATAGTGTCCCCATTATGTCCCCATAGTGTCCCCATTGTGTCTCCATGGTGTCCCTGTGGTGTCCCCATTATGTCCCCATAGTGTCCCCATGGTGTCCCATGTAGTGTCCCCTTTGTGTACCCCAGGTGTCCCCATGGAGTCCCCATGGTGTCCCAATTGTGTCCCCTTTGTGTCCCCAGTGTGTCCCTTTGGTGTCCCCATAGTGTTCCCAGTGTGTTCCCATAGTGTCCCCTTTGTGTCCCCATGGTGTTCCCGTGGTGTCCCCAGTGTGTCCCTTAGTGTCCCCATGGTGTCCCCATTATGTCCCCATAGTGTCCCCATTGTGTCCCCATTGTGTCCCCATTATGTCCCCATAGTGTCCCCTGCGGTGTCCCCAAGGTGTCCCCTGCAGTGTCCCCATGGTGTCCCCATAGTGTCCCCATTGTGTCCCCATGGTGTCCCCAGTGTGTCCCCAGTGTGTTCCCATGGTGTCCCCTGCAGTTCCCCCATTGTGTCCCCTTTGTGTCCCCATTGTGTCCCCAAGGTCTCCCCATAGTGTCCCCATAGTGTCCCCAGTGTGTCCACTTGGTGTCCTCATGGTGACCCCATTATGTCCCCATGGTGTCCCCATGGTGTCCCCATGGTGTCTCCATAGTGTCCCCAGTGTGTCCCTTTGGTGTCCCCAGTGTGTCCCTTTGGTGTCCCCATGGTGTCCCCATTATGTTCCCATAGTGTCCCCATGGTGTCCCCATGGTGTCCCCTGCTGTTCCCATGACACAGGTACAGCAGGTGTCCCCCTTCAGGGAAAATTGTGTCCCCAATGTGTCCCCATTGTGTCCCCCCAATGTCCCCTTGCTGTCCCCTTGCTGTCCCCGCAATGTCCCCACAGTGTCTCTGTGTGTCCCCTTGCTGTCCCCTCTCTGTCCCCACGGTGTCCCTGTGTCCCCAGAGGTGGGTCCCCGCGGGCTGCAGCTCTCGGGGGGACAGGCACAGGGGGTGGCACTGTCCCCACACTGTCCCCACACTGTCCCCACGGTGTCCCTGTGTCCCCAGCCATGGGTCCCCGCGGGCTGCCGCTCTCCGGGGGACAGGCGCAGGGGGTGGCACTGTCCCCACACTGTCCCCACACTGTCCCCACACTGTCCCCACACTGTCCCTGTGTCCCCAGAGGTGGGTCCCCGCGGGCTGCCGCTCTCCGGGGGACAGGCGCAGGGGGTGGCACTGTCCCCACACTGTCCCCACACTGTCCCCACACTGTCCCCACGGTGTCCCTGTGTCCCCAGCCGTGGGTCCCCGCGGGCTGCAGCTCTCGGGGGGACGGGCGCAGGGGGTGGCACTGTCCCCTCTCTGTCCCCACACTGTCCCCACGGTGTCCCTGTGTCCCCAGCCGTGGGTCCCCGCGGGCTGCAGCTCTCGGGGGGACGGGCGCAGGGGGTGGCACTGTCCCCACGGTGTCCCCACGGTGTCCCTGTGTCCCCAGAGGTGGGTCCCCGCGGGCTGCAGCTCTCGGGGGGACGGGCGCAGGGGGTGGCACTGTCCCCACGGTGTCCCCACGGTGTCCCTGTGTCCCCAGAGGTGGGTCCCCGCGGGCTGCCGCTCTCCGGGGGACAGGCGCAGGGGGTGGCACTGTCCCCACACTGTCCCCACACTGTCCCCACACTGTCCCCACACTGTCCCCACGGTGTCCCTGTGTCCCCAGCCGTGGGTCCCCGCGGGCTGCAGCTCTCCGGGGGACAGGCGCAGGGGGTGGCACTGTCCCCACGGTGTCCCCACGGTGTCCCTGTGTCCCCAGAGGTGGGTCCCCGCTGGCTGCAGCTCTCGGGGGGACAGGCGCAGGGGGTGGCACTGTCCCCACACTGTCCCCACACTGTCCCCACGGTGTCCCTGTGTCCCCAGAGGTGGGTCCCCGCGGGCTGCCGCTCTCCGGGGGACAGGCGCAGGGGGTGGCACTGTCCCCACACTGTCCCCATGGTGTCCCCACGGTGTCCCTGTGTCCCCAGAGGTGGGTCCCCGCGGGCTGCCGCTCTCCGGGGGACAGGCGCAGGGGGTGGCGCTGGCCCGGGCGCTGCTCAGGAACCCCCAGGTGCTGGTGCTGGATGAGCCCACGAGGGCCCTGGACCCCGTGACGCGGTGCCAGGTAGGTGACAGCGCTGTCCCCGTGTCACACGGCCCTGTCCCTGTGTCCCCTGGGTCCCCCTGTCCCTTGGGTCCTCACTCCCTGTGTCCCCTGGGTCTCCAATCCTCGTGTCTCCAATATGCCCTGTGTCCCCTAGGTCACCTTGTCCCCTGGGTCTCCACTTCCCGTGTCCCTGTGTCCCCCTGTCCCCTGGGTCCCCAATCCCTGTGTCCCCTGTGTCCCCAATCCTCGTGTCCCCCACATGCCCCATGTCCCCTGTGTCCCCTCTGTTCCCATCCCTGTGTCCCCCTGTCCTCTGGGTCCCCAATCCTCATGTCACCTCGTCCCACAAGGCCCCAATCCCGATGTCCCCTTGGTCCCCATGTCCCCACTGCCCAGGTCCCTGCTCTGCACCCGTGTCCCCCATCCCCACCATGTCCCCACCACGTCCCCCTGTGTCCCTTTGGTCCCTGTGTGTCCCCTGGGTCCCTGTGTGTCCTCACGTCCTTTGGGTCCCCGATCCTTGTGTCCCCCATGTGCCCCGTGTCCCCGGTGTCCCCAATCCTTGTGTCCCCAATATTCCCTCTGTCCCCTGGGTCCCTCTGTCCCCTGGGTCCCACATCCTCATGTCCCCTGTGTCCCCCTGTCCCCTGGGTCCCCAATCCCTGTGTCCCCTCGGTCCCAATGTCCCCTGGGTCCCCAATCCTCATGTCCCCTCGTCCCACACGGCCCCAATCCCGATGTCCCCTTGGTCCCAATGTCCCCACATCCCTGCTGTGTCCCCCATGCCCACCATGTCCCCCCAATGTCCCCCAATGTCCCCAATGTCCCCCCATGTCCCCCAATGTCCCCAATGTCCCCCCATGTCCCCAATGTCCCCAATGTCCCCAATGTCCCCCAATGTCCCCCAATGTCCCCCAATGTCCCCAATGTCCCCAATGTCCCCCAATGTCCCCCAATGTCCCCAATGTCCCCCCAATGTCCCCAATGTCCCCCATGTCCCCAATGTCCCCAATGTCCCCAATGTCCCCCATGTCCCCAATGTCCCCAATGTCCCCAATGTCCCCCAATGTCCCCCAATGTCCCCAATGTCCCCCAATGTCCCCCAATGTCCCCCATGTCCCCCAATGTCCCCCAATGTCCCCAGT
The DNA here is from genome assembly GCF_028018845.1 of Melospiza georgiana. Classification (NCBI taxonomy): domain Eukaryota; kingdom Metazoa; phylum Chordata; class Aves; order Passeriformes; family Passerellidae; genus Melospiza; species Melospiza georgiana. The sequence continues at coordinate 321,667 of NC_080463.1, read as the reverse complement.
GTCCCCCATGTCCCCCATGTCCCCAGTGTCCCCAATGTCCCCAATGTCCCCAGTGTCCCCAATGTCCCCAATGTCCCCAATGTCCCCCATGTCCCCAATGTCCCCAATGTCCCCCGGTGTCCCCCAATGTCCCCAGTGTCCCCAATGTCCCCAATGTCCCCCAATGTCCCCAATGTCCCCCAATGTCCCCCAATGTCCCCCAATGTCCCCAATGTCCCCCCATGTCCCCAATGTCCCCAATGTCCCCAATGTCCCCCATGTCCCCCAATGTCCCCAATGTCCCCCATGTCCCCAATGTCCCCCATGTCCCCCAATGTCCCCCATGTCCCCCAATGTCCCCCAATGTCCCCAGTGTCCCCCATGTCCCCCAATGTCCCCAATGTCCCCCATGTCCCCAATGTCCCCAATGTCCCCAATGTCCCCAATGTCCCCCAATGTCCCCCAATGTCCCCAATGTCCCCCCAATGTCCCCAATGTCCCCCATGTCCCCAATGTCCCCAATGTCCCCAATCCCCCAATGTCCCCAATGTCCCCAATGTCCCCCATGTCCCCCAATGTCCCCAATGTCCCCAAATGTCCCCCATGTCCCCCATGTCCCCAATGTCCCCAGTGTCCCCAATGTCCCCAATGTCCCCCAATGTCCCCAATGTCCCCCAATGTCCCCCAATGTCCCCCAATGTCCCCAATGTCCCCCCATGTCCCCAATGTCCCCAATGTCCCCAATGTCCCCCATGTCCCCCAATGTCCCCAATGTCCCCCATGTCCCCAATGTCCCCCATGTCCCCCAATGTCCCCCATGTCCCCCAATGTCCCCCAATGTCCCCAGTGTCCCCCATGTCCCCCAATGTCCCCAATGTCCCCCATGTCCCCAATGTCCCCAATGTCCCCAATGTCCCCAATGTCCCCCAATGTCCCCCAATGTCCCCAATGTCCCCCCAATGTCCCCAATGTCCCCCATGTCCCCCAATGTCCCCAATGTCCCCCCAATGTCCCCAATGTCCCCAATGTCCCCAATGTCCCCCATGTCCCCCAATGTCCCCAATGTCCCCAATGTCCCCCATGTCCCCCAATGTCCCCAATGTCCCAAATGTCCCCCATGTCCCCCATGTCCCCAATGTCCCCAGTGTCCCCAATGTCCCCAATGTCCCCCAATGTCCCCAATGTCCCCAATGTCCCCCAATGTCCCCCATGTCCCCCAATGTCCCCAATGTCCCCCAATGTCCCCAATGTCCCCCATGTCCCCCAATGTCCCCAATGTCCCCCAATGTCCCCAATGTCCCCAATGTCCCCCATGTCCCCCAATGTCCCCAATGTCCCCCAATGTCCCCCCATGTCCCCAATGTCCCCAATGTCCCCCATGTCCCCCAATGTCCCCAATGTCCCCCAATGTCCCCCCATGTCCCCAATGTCCCCAATGTCCCCAATGTCCCCCATGTCCCCCAATGTCCCCAATGTCCCCAGTGTCCCCAATGTCCCCAATGTCCCCCATGTCCCCAATGTCCCCCATGTCCCCCAATGTCCCCCATGTCCCCCAATGTCCCCCAATGTCCCCAATGTCCCCCATGTCCCCAATGTCCCCAATGTCCCCAATGTCCCCAATGTCCCCCAATGTCCCCCAATGTCCCCAATGTCCCCCCAATGTCCCCAATGTCCCCCATGTCCCCCATGTCCCCCCATGTCCCCCATGTCCCCAATGTCCCCCATGTCCCCAATGTCCCCAATGTCCCCAATGTCCCCAATGTCCCCCATGTCCCCAATGTCCCCAATGTCCCCAATGTCCCCAATGTCCCCCATGTCCCCAATGTCCCCCAATGTCCCCAATGTCCCCAATGTCCCCCAATGTCCCCAATGTCCCCCATGTCCCCCATGTCCCCCAATGTCCCCAATGTCCCCAATGTCCCCAATGTCCCCCATGTCCCCAATGTCCCCAATGTCCCCCAATGTCCCCAATGTCCCCCAATGTCCCCAATGTCCCCCCAATGTCCCCAATGTCCCCCATGTCCCCCATGTCCCCCCATGTCCCCCATGTCCCCAATGTCCCCCATGTCCCCAATGTCCCCAATGTCCCCCATGTCCCCAATGTCCCCCATGTCCCCAATGTCCCCAATGTCCCCAATGTCCCCCATGTCCCCCATGTCCCCAATGTCCCCAATGTCCCCCATGTCCCCAATGTCCCCAATGTCCCCAATGTCCCCCATGTCCCCAATGTCCCCCAATGTCCCCAATGTCCCCCAATGTCCCCCAATGTCCCCAATGTCCCCCATGTCCCCCATGTCCCCCAATGTCCCCCAATGTCCCCCAATGTCCCCAATGTCCCCCATGTCCCCAATGTTCCCAATGTCCCCCCATGTCCCCAATGTCCCCAATGTCCCCAATGTCCCCCATGTCCCCCATGTCCCCAATGTCCCCAATGTCCCCCAATGTCCCCAATGTCCCCAATGTCCCCAATGTCCCCCGGTGTCCCCGCAGGTGGAGCAGGAGCTGCTGCGCGGCCGCGGGCCGGGGCAGGGCCCGGCGGTGCTGCTGGTGACATCGAGGGTGGCCCTGGCACAGCTGGCACCGAGGGTGGCACTGCTGGAGGGGGGGCGGCTGCGGGAGCTGGGCAGCGCCGAGGAGCTGGGGAGCGTCCCCTGGGGGACACCGGGGGACAGCGGGGACAGCGGGGACAGCGGGGACAGTGGGGACAGCGGGGACAGCGGGGACAGCGGGGACACGGACTGTGACAGCAGGGACAATGGGGACAATGGGGACACGGACTGTGACAGCGGGGCACACTGAGGAGCTGGGGAGCGTCCCCTGGGGGACACCGGGGGACACCGGGGACAATGGGGACAGCGGGGACAATGGGGACAGAGAGTGTGACAGTGGGGGACACTGAGGCTGGGGACAGCGGGGACAATGGGGACACGGACTGTGACAGCGGGGCACACTGAGGAGCTGGGGAGCGTCCCCTGGGGGACACCGGGGGACAACGGGGACAATGGGGACAGCAGGGACAGTGGGGACAATGGGGACAATGGGGACACTGAGGAGCTGGGGAGCGTCCCCTGGGGGACAACGGGGACAACGGGGGACAATGGGGACAGCGGGGACACGGACTGTGACAGCAGGGCACACTGAGGAGCTGGGGAGCGTCCCCTGGGGGACAATGGGGACACCGAGGGTGGGGACAATGGGGACAATGGGGACAGAGAGTGTGACAACAGGGATGGGGACAGCAGGGGACACCAAGGATGGGGACACGGGGACACAGACAGTGACACGGGGACGGGGACACCGAGGATGGGGACACGGGGACACAGACAGTGACACCAGGGGACACCGAGGGTGGGGACAATGGGGACACAGACAGTGACACCAGGGACAAGGACACTGAGTTTGGGACACTGGGGACACGGGGACACAGACAGTGACACAGGGACACTGCAGTGGCAGCAGCGGTGACAGCAATGGGGACACCGAGGATGGGGACACGGGGACACAGACAGTGACACAGGGACGGGGACACTGAGAATGGGGACAATGGGGACACAGACAGTGACACCAGGGGACACCAAGGATGGGGACAATGGGGACACAGACTGTGACACAGGGACACTGCAGTGGCAGCAGCGGTGGCAGCGATGGGGACACCGAGGATGGGGACAATGAGGACACAGACAGTGACACCAGGGGACACTGAGGATGGGGACACAGGGACACAGACAGTGACACAGGGACGGGGACACCGAGGATGGGGACAGTGGGGACACAGACAGTGACACCAGGGGACACCAAGGATGGGGACACGGGGACACAGACTGTGACACAGGGACGGGGACACTGAGTTTGGGACATTGGGGACACAGACAGTGACACGGGGACACTGCAGGGGCAGCAGCGGTGACAGCGATGGGGACACCAAGGATGGGGACACGGGGACACAGACTGTGACACGGGGACAAGGACTCTGAGTTTGGGACATTGGGGACACGGGGACACAGACAGTGACACGGGGACGGGGACACTGAGGATGGGGACAGTGGGGACACAGACAGTGACACCAGGGGACACCGAGGGTGGGGACACGGGGACACAGACTGTGACACCAGGGACAAGGACACTGAGTTTGGGACATTGGGGACACAGACAGTGACACAGGGACACTGCAGTGGCAGCAGCGGTGACAGCGATGGGGACACCGAGGATGGGGACACGGGGACACAGACTGTGACACCAGGGACAAGGACACTGAGTTTGGGACACTGGGGACACGGGGACACAGACAGTGACACAGGGACGGGGACACCGAGGATGGGGACACGGGGACACGGGGACACAGTGACACTGCAGTGGCAGCAGCGGTGACAGCGATGGGGACACCGCCGGGACGGGGTGACCTCGGGACCGGGGCCGTGACAGCGACCGAGTGCGAGAGCATCAATGAACGCGCGAAATAATAAAACAAAATGTCAATAAATCCAACAGTGAAATAAACCAGACAATGAAATCAATCGAGCAATAAAATCAATCGAAATAAATTAAATCGAACAGTAAAATCGATAAAATAAATCAAACAATAAAATAAATCAATCGATATAAATTAAATCGAACAATAAGATCACTCCATCAACCAACCAACCAATCAATCAATCAATCGATCAAACCAACGCAACAATTCGGGGCCGGACCCCCCCCGCCGGGGCCCCTCCGCCCCTCCCCCCCCCTCCATGATCTCATCGCTGTTGACGGAGAAAATTCCAAAATTCCCAAATTCCCAAACTCCCGAAATTCCTCGGCGGGGGCCGGGACACGCGATGGGCGGGGGGGGCACGGAGGGGACAAAAGGGGGAGGGGACAATGGGGGGGGACATTGGGGACAATGGGGACACGGACAGGGACGGGGGCCGGACACGGGACACGGACACGGGGGGGACATTGGGGGTCCCTCCCCGCCCCCCCCAGTCCATCCCAGTCCATCCCAGTCCATCCCAGTTCCCCCCAGTCCATCCCAGTCCCTCCCAGTTCCCCCCCGCTGTTGTTGTGGCTGCCGGGGCTGTGAGTCACGGGCACGCCCGCACTGGGAGCGCTGGGAGGGGCTGGAATGTGTTACTGGGAGCACTGGGAGCACTGGGATGTGTCACTGGGAGCACTGGGAGAACTGGGATGTGTTACTGGTGTCACTGGGATGTGTCACTGGTGTTACTCGGTGCACTGGGATGTGTTACTGGGAGCACTGGGAGCACTGGGATGTGTCACTGGGAGCACTGGGATGTGTCACTGGTGTCACTGGGATGTGTCACTGGTGTTACTGGGTGCACTGGGATGTGTTACTGGGAGCACTGGGTGCACTGGGATGTGTTACTGGGAGCACTGGGAGCACTGGGACGTGTTACTGGGAGCACTGGGATGCGTTACTGGTGTCACTGGGAGCACTGGGATGTGTTACTGGGAGCACTGGGAGCGCTGGGATGTGTTACTGGGAGCACTGGGAGCACTGTGCTGTGTCACTGGTGTCACTGGTGTCACTGGGATGTGTCACTGGTGTTACTGGGTGCACTGGGATGTGTTACTGGGAGCACTGGGAGCGCTGGGATGTGTTACTGGGAGCACTGGGAGCGCTGGGATGTGTCACTGGTGTCACTGGGATGTGTTACTGGTGTCACTGGGAGCACTGGGATGTGTTACTGGGAGCACTGGGATGTGTCACTGGTGTTACTGGGAGCACCGGGATTTGTCACTGGTGTCACTGGGAGCACTGGGATGTGTTACTGGGAGCACTGGGATGTGTCACTGGGAGCACTGGGAGCACTGGGATGTGTTACTGGGAGCACTGGGATGTGTTACTGGGAGCACTGGGATGTGTTACTGGTGTCACTGGGAGCACTGGGAGCACTGGGATGTGTTACTGGTGTCACTGGGAGCACTGGGATGTGTTACTGGGAGCGCTGGGATGTGTCACTGGGAGCGCTGGGATGTGTCACTGGTGTCACTGGGAGCACCGGGATGTGTTACTGGTGTCACTGGGAGCACTGGGATGGGTCACTGATGTCACTGGGAGCACTGGGATGTGTCACTGGTGTCACTGGGATGTGTTACTGGGAGCACTGGAATGTGTTACTGGGAACACTGGGAGCACTGGGATGTGTTACTGGGAGCACCGGGATGTGTCACTGGTGTCACTGGGATGTGTTACTGGGAGCACTGGGATGTGTCACTGGGAACACTGGGTTTGGCTTACTGGGGTTGCTGGGGTTGCTGGTGTCACTGGGATGGGCCATACTGGTGTAACTGGGAGCACTGGGGTGGGCTGTGCCCTGTCACTGGTGTCACTGGTGTTACTGGTTTCCATTACTGGTGTCACTGGTCTCACTGGGATGTGTTACTGGTGTCACTGGTTTCTCTCACTGGTGTTACTGGTGTCACTGGTCTCACTGGTTTCTGTTACTGGTGTTACTGGTGTTACTGGTTTCTCTCACAGGTCTCACTGGTCTCACTGGTTTCCCTTACTGGTCTCACTGGTTTCCCTTACTGGTTTCCCTTACTGGTCTCACTGGTTTCCCTTACTGGTCTCACTGGTTTCCCTCACTGGTCTCACTGGTTTCCCTTACTGGTCTCACTGGTTTCCCTCACTGGTCTCACTGGTTTCCCTCACTGGTTTCCCTCACTGGTCTCACTGGTTTCCCTTACTGGTCTCACTGGTTTCCCTCACTGGTCTCACTGGTTTCCCTCACTGGTCTCACTGGTTTCCCTCACTGGTCTCACTGGTTTCCCTTACTGGTCTCACTGGTTTCCCTCACTGGTCTCACTGGTTTCCCTCACTGGTTTCCCTTACTGGTCTCACTGGTTTCCCTCACTGGTTTCCCTTACTGGTCTCACTGGTCTCACTGGTTTCCCTTACTGGTCTCACTGGTTTCCCTTACTGGTCTCACTGGTTTCCCTCACTGGTCTCACTGGTTTCCCTTACTGGTCTCACTGGTCTCACTGGTTTCCCTTACTGGTCTCACTGGTTTCCCTTACTGGTCTCACTGGTTTCCCTTACTGGTCTCACTGGTTTCCCTCACTGGTCTCACTGGTTTCCCTTACTGGTCTCACTGGTTTCCCTTACTGGTCTCACTGGTTTCCCTTACTGGTCTCACTGGTTTCCCTCACTGGTCTCACTGGTTTCCCTTACTGGTCTCACTGGTTTCCCTTACTGGTCTCACTGGTTTCCCTTACTGGTCTCACTGGTTTCCCTCACTGGTTTCCCTCACTGGTCTCACTGGTTTCCCTCACTGGTCTCACTGGTTTCCCTCACTGGTCTCACTGGTTTCCCTCACTGGTCTCACTGGTTTCCCTTACTGGTCTCACTGGTTTCCCTTACTGGTCTCACTGGTTTCCCTCACTGGTTTCCCTTACTGGTCTCACTGGTTTCCCTCACTGGTTTCCCTTACTGGTCTCACTGGTCTCACTGGTTTCCCTTACTGGTCTCACTGGTTTCCCTCACTGGTCTCACTGGTTTCCCTTACTGGTCTCACTGGTTTCCCTTACTGGTCTCACTGGTTTCCCTCACTGGTTTCCCTCACTGGTTTCCCTCACTGGTTTCCCTCACTGGTCTCACTGGTTTCCCTCACTGGTTTCCCTTACTGGTCTCACTGGTTTCCCTCACTGGTCTCACTGGTTTCCCTTACTGGTCTCACTGGTTTCCCTCACTGGTTTCCCTCACTGGTTTCCCTCACTGGTTTCCCTCACTGGTCTCACTGGTTTCCCTCACTGGTTTCCCTCACTGGTCTCACTGGTTTCCCTCACTGGTTTCCCTTACTGGTCTCACTGGTTTCCCTCACTGGTCTCACTGGTTTCCCTCACTGGTTTCCCTCACTGGTCTCACTGGTTTCCCTTACTGGTCTCACTGGTTTCCCTCACTGGTCTCACTGGTTTCCCTTACTGGTCTCACTGGTTTCCCTCACTGGTCTCACTGGTTTCCCTCACTGGTTTCCCTTACTGGTCTCACTGGTTTCCCTTACTGGTCTCACTGGTTTCCCTCACTGGTTTCCCTTACTGGTCTCACTGGTTTCCCTTACTGGTCTCACTGGTTTCCCTCACTGGTCTCACTGGTTTCTCTCCCTGGAGCCGCTCCCGCTCCGCTGTTTGGTTTCCATGGCAACGCCCCAAACACGGGCGGGGGCGGCTCCCCTGGGGGGGCGGGGTGGGTGTGGCCCCGGCCCCGCCCCCGGCCCCGCCCCGGCCCCGCCCCCGGCCCCGCCCCGGCCCCGCCCCCCTCGGGCCGCCCCGCCCGGGACAGAGCGAGAGCGGAGCGGGAGCGGCCGGAGGTACTGGGGATACTGGGGATACTGGGGGGGACTGGGGGGGACTGGGATGGACTGGGATGGACTGGGGGGGACTGGGGGGGACTGGGATGGACTGGGGGGGACTGGGAGGGAACTGGGGGGGACTGGGATGGACTGGGAGAACTGGGATGGACTGGGAGGGAACTGGGGGGGACTGGGATGGACTGGGGGGGACTGGGATGGACTGGGATGGACTGGGATGGACTGGGGGGAACTGGGATGGACTGGGAGGGAACTGGGGGGGACTGGGATGGACTGGGATGGACTGGGAGGGAACTGGGATGGACTGGGAGGGAACTGGGATGGACTGGGGGGGAACTGGGATGGACTGGGAGGGAACTGGGATGGACTGGGGGGGACTGGGGGGGGACTGGGATGGACTGGGGGGGAACTGGGGGGCGCTGGGATGGACTGGGATGGACTGGGGGGGACTGGGAGGGAACTGGGATGGACTGGGGGGGACTGGGATGGACTGGGGGGCGCTGGGATGGACTGGGAGGGAACTGGGGGGGACTGGGAGGGAACTGGGGGGGACTGGGATGGACTGGGGGGAACTGGGATGGACTGGGGGGGACTGGGATGGACTGGGGGGGGACTGGGAGGGAACTGGGATGAACTGGGGGGAACTGGGATGGACTGGGAGGGAACTGGGGTGGACTGGGGGGGACTGGGATGGACTGGGATGGACTGGGGGGAACTGGGATGGACTGGGGGGGACTGGAGTGGACTGGGGGGGACTGGGATGGACTGGGGGGGACTGGGATGGACTGGGGGGAACTGGGAGGGACTGGGAGAGAACTGGGATGGACTGGGAGGGAACTGGGGGGGACTGGGGGGGACTGGGGGGAACTGGGGGGAACTGGGGGGAACTGGGGGGGACTGGGAGGGAACTGGGGGGGACTGGGATGGACTGGGATGGACTGGGGGGAACTGGGGGGACTGGGGGGGAACTGGGGGGGACTGGGATGGACTGGGAGGTACTGGGAGAGACTGGGGGGAACTGGGCAGGACTGGGGGGCACTGAGAGAATTGGGGGGAACTGGGGGCACTGGGGGGAACTGGGATGGACTGGGATGGACTGGGAGGGAACTGGGGGGACTGGGATGGACTGGGAGGGACTGGGAGGGACTGGGATGGACTGGGAGGGACTGGGAGGGAACTGGGATGGACTGGGATGGACTGGGAGGGAACTGGGATGGACTGGGGGGGACTGGGGGGAACTGGGATGGACTGGGGGGAACTGGGAGGGACTGGGATGGACTGGGATGGACTGGGGGGGACTGGGATGGACTGGGATGAACTGGGGGGAACTGGGGGCACTGGGATGGACTGGGAGAACTGGGATGGACTGGGAGGGAACTGGGGGGGACTGGGATGGACTGGGAGGGAACTGGGATGGACTGGGATGGACTGGGGGGGAACTGGGGGGGACTGGGCAGGACTGGGGGGGACTGGGATGGACTGGGAGGGAACTGGGAGGGACTGGGAGGGAACTGGGGGGCACTGAGAGAATTGGGGGGAACTGGGGGGGACTGGGAGGGACTGGGAGGGACTGGGAGGGACTGGGGAGACTGGGGGGCGCAGGAGGGTCTGGGGGAACTGGGAGAACTGGGGGTGAACTGGGAGAACTGGGGGGCACTGGGGGGCACTGGGGGGCACTGGGAGGGACTGGGAAGAACTGGGAGGAACTGGGAGAGACTGGGGGGAACTGGGAGGGACTGGGAGGGACTGGGGGAACGGGGCGGGACTGGGGACACAGATATCTCAGGGGAACTGGGAGCACTGGGAGGGACTGGGAGGGAACTGGGAGGCACTGGGGGCTGTGAGGTCACTGGGAGGAACTGGGAGAACTGGGGGGAACTGGGGGAAACTGGGGGGAACTGGGAGAGCTGAGAGGGGCTGGGAGGGACTGGGAGGGACTGGGAATGGACTGGGATATACTGGGAATGGACTGGGAGGGACTGTGAACAAACTGGGATGGACTGCGAGGGACTGCGAGGGACTGGGATGGACTGGGGGCACTGGGATGGACTGGGATCAAACTGGGATATACTGGGATATTCTGGGATATATTGGGAATGGACTGGGATATACTGGGATGTACTGGGAATGGACTGGGATGGACTGGGATATACTGGGAGGGACTGGGATATACTGGGAGGGACTGGGATATACTGGGATGTACTGGGAATGGACTGGGATGGACTGGCATATACTGGGAGGGACTGGGAGGGACTGGGAGAATGGGGCGGGACTGGGAGATCTGGGGGAAACTGGGGGGGACTGGGGGGGACTGGGGGGGACTGGGATGGACTGGGAGGTACTGGGAGAGACTGGGGGGAACTGGGCAGGACTGGGGGGCACTGAGAGAATTGGGGGGAACTGGGGGCACTGGGAGGGACTGGGAGGGACTGGGAGGGACTGGGGAGACTGGGGGGCGCAGGAGGGTCTGGGGGAACTGGGAGAACTGGGGGGCACTGGGAGGGACTGGGAAGAACTGGGAGGAACTGGGAGAGACTGGGAAGAACTGGGAGGAACTGGGGGGCACTGGGGGGCACTGGGAGGGACTGGGAAGAACTGGGAGGAACTGGGGGGCACTGGGGGGCACTGGGGGGCACTGGGAGGGACTGGGAGGGACTGGGAGGGACTGGGGGAACGGGGCGGGACTGGGGACACAGATATCTCAGGGGAACTGGGAGCACTGGGAGGGACTGGGAGGGAACTGGGAGGCACTGGGGGCTGTGAGGTCACTGGGAGGAACTGGGAGAACTGGGGGGAACTGGGGGGAACTGGGAGAGCTGGGAGGGACTGGGAGGGACTGGGAATGGACTGGGAGGGACTGTGAACAAACTGGGATGGACTGGGATGGACTGCGAGGGACTGGGATGGACTGGGGGGGACTGGGGGGGAACTGGGATGGACTGGGGGCACTGGGATGGACTGGGATCAAACTGGGATATACTGGGATATTCTGGGATATATTGGGAATGGACTGGGATATACTGGGATGTACTGGGAATGGACTGGGATGCACTGGGATATACTGGGAGGGACTGGGAGAATGGGGCGGGACTGGGGGGCACTGGGGGAAACTGGGGGGGACTGGGATGGACTGGGAGGGAACTGGGAGGAACTGGGAAAACTGGGCAGGACTGGGGGGCACTGGGGGAGACTGGGGAGCACTGGGGGGCACTGGGGGGCACTGGGGGGCACTGGGGGAGCACTGGGAGCACTGGGGGAGACTGGGGGGCACTGGGGGGCACTGGGGGGCACTGGGGGGCACTGGGGGCACTGGGGGGCACTGGGGGAGACTGGGGGGCACTGGGGGGCACTGGGGGGCACTGGGGAGCACTGGGGGGCACTGGGGGAGACTGGGGGGCACTGGGGGGCACTGGGGGAGACTGGGGGGCACTGGGGGGCACTGGGGGGCACTGGGGAGCACTGGGGGGCACTGGGGGAGACTGGGGGGCACTGGGGGGGGACTGGGGGGGACTGGGAGGGGTCACTGGGGGTGCCGGGTTCGGGGTGTCCCTGTGTCCCCACGGATGTCCCCTCATGCTCATCCCTGTCCCTGTGTCCCCTGGCTGTCCCCACAGGTGTCCCTGTGTCCCCTCCATGTCCCCGTGTCCCCTCCATGTCCCTGTGTCCCCACATGTCCCCGTGTCCCCTCCATGTCCCTGTGTCCCCAGGGATGTCCCCACGGATGTCCCCTCATGCTCCATGTCCCTGTGTCCCCATGGATGTCCCCACATGCTCATCCCTGTGTCCCCTGGCTGTCCCCGTAGGTGTCCCTGTGTCCTTTATTGGTGTCCCTGTGTCCCCATGGATGTCCCCACATGTCCCTGTGTCCCCCCCATGTCCCTGTGTCCCCATGGATGTCCCCACGGATGTCCCCTCATGCTCCATGTCCCTGTGTCCCCACAGATGTCCCCGCAGGTGTCCCTGTGTCCTTTTTTGGTGTCCCTGTGTCCCCATGGGTGTCCCCTCATGCTCGTCCCTGTCCCTGTGTCCCCTGGCTGTCCCCACATGTCCCCGTGTCCTTTATTGGTGTCCCTGTGTCCCCCCGTGGGTGTCCCCAAGATGTCCCTGCCTGCTCATGCCTGTGTCCCCTGGCTGTCCCCGCAGGTGTCCCTGTGTCCCCACATGTCCCCGTGTCCCCTCCATGTCCCTGTGTCCCCATGGATGTCCCCACATGTCCCTGTGTCCCCAGGGATGTCCCCGCGGATGTCCCCAAATGCTCCATGTCCCTGTGTCCCCTGGCTGTCCCCACATGTCCCCCGTGTCCCCCTCCATGTCCCTGTGTCCCCATGGATGTCCCCATGGGTGTCCCCTCATGCTCATCCCTGTCCCTGTGTCCCCTGGCTGTCCCCACAGGTGTCCCTGTGTCCCCCCCCATGTCCCCCGTGTCCTCATGGATGTCCCCACGGATGTCCCCTCATGCTCCATGTCCCTGTGTCCCCTGGCTGTCCCCACGGATGTCCCCTCATGCTCCATGTCCCTGTGTCCCCACGGATGTCCCCGCAGGTGTCCCTGTGTCCTTTTTTGGTGTCCCTGTGTCCCCACGGATGTCCCCACATGCTCGTCCCTGTCCCTGTGTCCCCTGGCTGTCCCCACAGGTGTCCCTGTGTCCCCCCCATGTCCCCCGTGTCCCCCATGGATGTCCCCACATGTCCCCGTGTCCCCCCCCATGTCCCTGTGTCCCCCATGGATGTCCCCACATGTCCCTGTGTCCCCCTCCATGTCCCTGTGTCCCCAGGGATGTCCCCACGGATGTCCCCTCATGCTCCATGTCCCTGTGTCCCCACGGATGTCCCCGCAGGTGTCCCTGTGTCCCCATCCATGTCCCCAGGGATGTCCCCACCCATGTCCCCATCCATGTCCCCATGTCCCCATGTCCCCACGATGTCCCCGTGTCTCCACCCATGTCCCCACCATGTCCCCGTGTCCCCATCCATGTCCCCATGTCCCCATGTCCCCACAATGTCCCCATGTCCCCATGTCCTCATGTCCCCATGTCCCCTCGCAGTGTCCCCATGTCCCCACGATGTCCCCGTGTCTCCATCCATGTCCCCATGTCCCCATGTCCCCATCCGTGTCCCCCATGTCCCCGTGTCCCCAGATGTCCCCATCCATGTCCCCGTGTCTCCATCCGTGTCCCCATCCATGTCCCCATGTCCCCAGATGTCCCCACGATGTCCCCATGTCCCCATCCATGTCCCCATCCATGTCCCATGTCCCCAGATGTCCCCACGATGTCCCCATGTCCCCACGATGTCCCCACGATGTCCCCATGTCCCCATCCATGTCCCCATCCATGTCCCCATGTCCCCATGTCCCCACGATGTCCCCATGATGTCCCCATGTCCCCGCCATGTCCCCATGTCCCCATGTCCCCAGATGTCCCCACGATGTCCCCACGATGTCCCCATGTCCCCACAATGTCCCCACGATGTCCCCAGATGTCCCCACGATGTCCCCATGTCCCCACGATGTCCCCATGTCCCCGTGCTGTCCCGCAGGACGATGCCGGTGTCCCTGGAGCTGCGGCTGCTGCTGCTGGCGCTGGCGCTGCGGGGGGGAGGCGGTGCCACCCCCGGTGCCACCATCAGTGCCACCCCCGGTGTCCCCCCCGGTGCCACCATCGGTGTCCCCCCCCGGTGCCGCCATCGGTGCCACCATCGGTGTCCCCTGTCCCCGGGCCGTGCGGGGCGGCGCTGGCCGATGTGCTGCGGCGGCTGCGGGAGCTCGAGGGACACGTGCGGGCACTGAGGGGACACTGCGGGGACACGGGGGGGACCGCAGGGCCGGGACAGGTGACAGGGGACAGCGGGGACATTGGGGACAGCGGGGACAGTGGGGACACTGTGGGGACATTGGGGACACGGGGGGACCGCAGGCCGGGACAGGTGACACGGGACAGCGGGGACATTGGGGACACTGGGGACATTGGGGACATGGGGGGACAGGTGACAGGGGGACAGCGGGGACAATGGGGACATTGGGGACACTGCGGGGACACGGGGGGCCGAGACAGGTGACAGGGGACAGCGGGGGACATTGGGGGACACTGCGGGGACACTGCGGGGACACGGGGGGACCGCAGGCCGGGACAGGTGACAGGGGACAGCGGGGACATTGGGGACACTGGGGACAGTGGGGACATTGGGGACATTGGGGACATGGGGGACACTGCGGGGACACGGGGGGACCGCAGGCCGGGACAGGTGACAGGGGACAGCGGGGACATTGGGGACACTGGGGACATTGGGAGGACAGGTGACAGGGGACAGGGGACAGCGGGGACATTGGGGACACTGCGGGGACACGGGGGGACCGCAGGCCGGGACAGGTGACAGGGGACAGCGGGGACATGGGGGACATTGGGGACATTGGGGACATTGGGGACATTGGGGACATTGGGGGACATTGGGGACATTGGGGACATTGGGGGACATTGGGGGCATGGGGGACATTTGGGACATTGGGGGACATTGGGGGGACATTGGGGACAAGGGGGACGTGGGGGACATGGGGGTCACCGGGGGGGGTCATTGGGGGGACACCGAGGTGGGTTTTGGGGGGTCATTGGGGGTCACTGGGGGGGTCACGGGGGGTCTTTGGGGGGGACACTGGGGGGGTTTTGGGGGGTCATTTTGGGGGGTCACCGGGGGTCACTGGGGGGGACACTGAGGTGGGTTTTGGGGGGTCATTTCGGGGGGTCACCGGGGGGTCACCGGGGGTCACCGGGGGGTCACTGGGTGGGTTTTGGTGGGGTCACTGGGGAGGGTTTGGGGGGTCACCGGAGGTCACCGGGGGGGACACTGAGGTGGGTTTTGGGGGGTCATTTCGGGGGGTCACCGGGGGGTCACCGGGGGATCACCGGGAGGTCACTGGGTGGGTTTTGGGGGGTCATTTTGGGGGGTCACCGGGGGGTCACCGGGGGTCACTGGGTGGGTTTTGGGGGGTCACCGGGGGGGGTCACCGGGGGGTCACCGGGGGTCACTGGGGGGGTCACTGGGTGGGTTTTGGGGGGTCATTTTGGGGGGTCACCGGGGGGGTCACCGGGGGGACACTGAGGTGGGTTTTGGGGGGTCATTGGGGGTCACTGGGTGGGCTTTGGTGGGGTCACTGGGGAGGGTTTGGGGGGTCACCGGGGGGTCACCGGGGGTCACTGGGTGGGTTTTGGGGGGGTCATTTTGGGGGGTCACCGGGGGTCACTGGATGGCTTTTGGGGGGTCATTTCGGGGGGGTCACCGGGGGGGGGGTCACCGTGTCTCACCCCGCTGTCCGTGTGTCCCCCCGTCCCCCCCCCCCCCCCCCCCCAGGCCGCTCCGTGCAGCTCTGCGCCCCCCCCCGCGGGCGGTGCCTGCGCTTGCCCCGCCCCCTCGGGCGAGGCCCCGCCCCCGGCGCCGGCGCCGCCCCGGCCCGCGTGTCCCCGCGGCTGCAGCGACCAGGGCCGGTGCGAGCGGGGCCGCTGCCGCTGCTTCCCGGGCTGGAGCGGCCCCGACTGCGGCACGGCCGCCTGCGCGCCCGGCTGGGGCGGCGCCCGCTGCCACGTGGGTGCGTCACGGTGACCCCAGTGTGTCCCCAATGTGTCCCTAATGTGGCCCCAGTGTGTCCCCACGGTGTCCCCAAAGTGTCCCCAGTGTGTCCCCAAGGTGTCCCCAATGTGTCCCCAGTGTGTCCCCAAGGTGTCCCTAATGTGTCCCTAATGTGTCCCCAGTGTGTCCCTAATGTGTCCCCATGGTGTCCCCAGTGTGTCCCCAATGTGTCCCCAATGTGTCCCCAATGTGTCCCCACGGTGTCCCCACGGTGTCCCCAATGTGTCCCCAGTGTGTCCCCAATGTGTCCCTAATGTGTCCCCACGATGTCCCCAGGATGTCCCCAGTGTGTCCCCAGTGTGTCCCCAAGGTGTCCCCAGTGTGTCCCCAGTGTGTCCCCAAAGTGTCCCCAGTGTGTCCCCAAGGTGTCCCCAGTGTGTCCCTAATGTGTCCCCAGTGTGTCCCCAAGGTGTCCCCAAGGTGTCCCCAGGCGGTGTCCCCAATGTGTCCCCAAGGTGTCCCCAAGGTGTCCCTAATGTGTCCCCAGTGTGTCCCCAAGGTGTCCCCAGTGTGTCCCCAATGTGTCCCCAAAGTGCCCCAAAGGTGTCCCTAATGTGTCCCCAATGTGTCCCCACGGTGTCCCCAAAGTGCCCCAAGGTGTCCCCAGTGTGCCCCAAAGGGACCCCCTGTCCTCCCCACCCGGGCTGGGGCGGCGCCCGCTGCCACGTGGGTGCGTCACGGTGACCCCAGTGTGTCCCCAGTGTGTCCCCAAGGTGTCCCCAATGTGTCCCCAAGGTGTCCCCAGTGTGTCCCCAAAGTGCCCCAAAGGTGTCCCCAATGTGTCCCCAAGGGGTCCCCAAGGTGTCCCCACAGTGTCCCCAGTGTGTCCCTAATGTGTCCCCAGTGTGTCCCCAGTGTGTCCCCACGGTGTCCCTAATGTGTCCCCAAGGTGTCCCCAAAGTGCCCCAAGGTGTCCCCAGTGTGTCCCCAGTGTGTCCCCAGTGTGTCCCCACGGTGTCCCCAATGTGTCCCCAGTGTGCCCCCAATGTGTCCCCATGGTGTCCCCGCAGTGTCCCCAGTGTGTCCCCAATGTGTCCCCAAAGTGCCCCAAAGGTGTCCCCAATGTGTCCCTAATGTGTCCCCACGATGTCCCCAGTGTGTCCCCAGTGTGCCCCCAATGTGTCCCCATGGTGTCCCCAAAGTGCCCCAGTGTGTCCCCAGTGTGTCCCCAAGGTGTCCCTAATGTGTCCCCAAAGTGTCCCCAAGGCGTCCCCACGGTGTCCCCATGGTGTCCCCAGTGTGTCCCCAGTGTGTCCCCAAGGTGTCCCCAGTGTGTCCCCAGTGTGTCCCCAAGGTGTCCCCGCAGTGTCCCCAAGGTGTCCCCAGTGTGTCCCCAAAGTGCCCCAAAGGTGTCCCCAATGTGTCCCCAATGTGTCCCTAATGTGTCCCCACAGTGTCCCCAGTGTGTCCCTAATGTGTCCCCAGTGTGTCCCCAGTGTGTCCCCACGGTGTCCCCAGTGTGTCCCCAAGGTGTCCCCAAAGTGTCCCCACGGTGTCCGTGCCCTATCCTCACGGTGTCCCTGCACTGTCCCCACACTGTCCCTGAGCTGTCCCCACGCTGTCCCCGCTCTGTCCCCACGGTGTCCCCACGCTGTCCCCGCTCTGTCCCCACGGTGTCCCCACGCTGTCCCCACGCTGTCCCCGCTCTGTCCCCTTGCTGTCCCCGCTCTGTCCCCACGGTGTCCCCACGCTGTCCCCGCTCTGTCCCCTTGCTGTCCCTGCTCTGTCCCCACGGTGTCCCCACGCTGTCCCCACACTGTCCCTGAGCTGTCCCCACGCTGTCCCCGCTCTGTCCCCACGGTGTCCCCACGCTGTCCCCGCTCTGTCCCCACGGTGTCCCCACGCTGTCCCCACGCTGTCCCTGCTCTGTCCCCTTGCTGTCCCCGCTCTGTCCCCACAGTGTCCCCACGCTGTCCCCGCTCTGTCCCCACGGTGTCCCCGTTGTGTCCCCTCAGAGGTGCCCTGGGTGTCACCCCGCCTGGCCTCCCGCACGCCGACGTCGCTGCGCATCACCTGGGGCCAGCCCCCGGTGCCACCCGACGGCTACCGGGTGACACTGGTGCCACTGGTGAGTGGGGACACGGGGGTGGCACTGGTGCCACTGGTGATGGGGACACGGGGGTGACACTGGTGCCACTGGTGATGGGGACACGGGGGTGGCACTGCAGGTGACACTGGTGCCACTGGTGAGTGGGGACACGGGGGTGGCACAGGAGGGGACACTGGTGATGGGGACACGGGGGTGGCACTGCAGGTGACACTGGTGCCACTGGTGAGTGGGGACACGGGGGTGGCACAGGAGGGGACACTGGTGAGTGGGGACACGGGGGTGGCACTGCAGGTGACACTGGTGCCACTGGTGAGTGGGGACACGGGGGTGACACAGGAGGGGACACTGGTGATGGGGACACGGGGGTGGCACAGGAGGGGACACTGGTGCCACTGGTGATGGGGACACGGGGGTGGCACAGGAGGGGACACTGGTGATGGGGACACAGGGGTGGCACAGCAGGTGACACTGGTGCCACTGGTGAGTGGGGACACGGGGGTGGCACAGGAGGGGACACTGGTGCCACTGGTGATGGGGACACGGGGGTGGCACAGGGACAGGAGGGGACGCAGCGGGAACAGGGACATGCCAGGGCCACCACTCCAGTGCCACCGTGTGGCCACAAGGGGAAGAGCCCAACATGTCCCCAAATCATCCCCGTGTGTCCCCAAGGTGTCCCCATGGTGTCCTATAACGAGTCACCCCCCTGTCCTCACTGTGTCCCCAACACGTCTCCAAGGTGTCCCTCAAGCTCCCAACACATTCCTAGGGTGTCCCCAGTGTGTCCCCATTGTGTCCCCATGGTGTCCCCCAGTGTGTCCCCAGTGTGTCCCCAGTGTGTCCCATGGTTTCCCCCAGTGTGTCCCCAGTGTGTCCCCAGTGTGTCCCCAGTGTGTCCCCAATGTTCCCCGTGGTGTCCCCACGGTGTCCCCCAGTGTGTCCCCAGTGTCCAGTGTGTCCCCAGTGTGTCCCTGTGGTGTCCCCAGGTGTCCCCAATGTGTCCCCAGTGTGTCCCTGTGGTGTCCCCAGGTGTCCTCACCTGTGTCCAGTGTGTCCCCAGTGTGTCCCCAGTGTGTCCCTGTGGTGTCCCCCAGGTGTCCTCACGGTGTCCCCCAGTGTGTCCCCAGTGTTCAGTGTGTCCCCAGTGTGTCCCCAGTGTGTCCCCAGTGTGTCCCCAGTGTGTCCCCAGTGTGTCCCCAATGTTCCCTGTGGTGTCTCCACCACGTTCCCGGTGTGTCCCCATGGTGTCCCCCGATGAGTCACCCCCCTGTCCTCACTGTGTCCCCAACACGTCACCAAAGTGTCCCTCAAGCTCCCAACACATTCCTAGGGTGTCCCCAGTGTGTCCCATGGTGTCCCCAGTGTGTCCCCAGTGTGTCCCCAGTGTGTCCCATGGTGTCCCCAGTGTGTCCCCAGTGTGTCTCCAGTGTGTCCCCAATGTTCCCCCAGTGTGTCCCTGTGGTGTCCCCAGGTGTCCTCATCTGTCCCCAGTGTGTCCCCAGTGTGTCCCTGTGGTGTCCCCACTCTGTCCCCAGTGTGTCCCCAGTGTGTCCCCAGTGTGTCCCCAGTGTGTCTCCAATGTGTCCCCAGTGTGTCCCTGTGGTGTCCCCAGTGTGTCCCATGGTGTCCCCAGTGTGTCCCCAGTGTTCCCTGTGGTGTCCCCATGGTGTCCCCATGGTGTCCCCAGTGTGTCCCCAGTGTGTCCCATGGTGTCCCCAGTGTGTCCCCAGTGTTCCCTGTGGTGTCCCCATGGTGTCCCCAGTGTGTCCCATGGTGTCCCCATGGTGTCCCCAGTGTGTCCCCAATGTTCCCTGTGGTGTCCCCAGTGTGTCCCCGTGTCTCCCTGTGGTGTCCCCAGTGTGTCCCCAGTGTGTCCCTGTGGTGTCCCCAGGTGTCCCCAATGTGTCCCCAGTGTGTCCCCAGTGTGTCCCCAGTGCGTCCCCAGTGTGTCCCTGTGGTGTCCCCACTCTGTCCCCAGTGTGTCCCCAGTGTGTCCCTGTGGTGTCCCCAGTGTGTCCTCATCTGTCCCCAGTGTGTCCCCAGTGTGTCCCTGTGGTGTCCCCACTCTGTCCCCAGTGTGTCCCCAGTGTGTCCCCAGTGTGTCCCATGGTGTCCCCAGTGTGTCCCCAATGTTCCCTGTGGTGTCCCCAGTGTGTCCCCAATGTGCCCTGTGGTGTCCCCAGTGTGTCCCCCAGTGTCTCCCTGTGGTGTCCCCAGTGTGTCCCCAGTGTGTCCCTGTGGTGTCCCCAGTGTGTCCCCGTGGTGTCCCCATGGTGCCCCCGTGTCCCCCTCACTGTGTCCCCGAATGTCCCCAGGATGACCCGGTGGCCATGACGACGCACGAGCTGCCCAGCTCCGCCGTCGCCTTCTCGGTGACAGGGCTGTCCCCAGGCCGCCCCTTCGAGCTGCTGGTCCAGGCCCGGCGGGGGCCGCACCTGGGGGCACCCGGGGTCCTGCGGCTGCGCACAGGTGGGGACACCTGGGGACACCCCAGGGACACCTCAGGGACACCTGGGGACACGGTGGGGACATGGCAAGGGGTGGGGAAACAGGAACGGGGTGAGGGTGGGGATGGCATTGGGGTGAGGGTGGAGAGAGGGTCCTGCACCTGTGCACAGGTGGAGACACCTGGGGACACCTGGGGGCACCTGGGGACACCCCAGGGACACCTGGGGGCACGGTGGGGACACCTGGGGGCACGGTGGGGACACCTGGGGACATGGTGGGGACATGGCAAGGGGTGGGGAAACAGGAACGGGGTGAGGGTGGGGATGGCATTGGGGTGAGGGTGGAGAGAGGGTCCTGCACCTGTGCACAGGTGGGGACACCTGGGGACACCCCAGGGACACCTCAGGGACACCTGGGGACACCTGGGGACAAGGCAGCGGGCACAGAGATGGAGTGAGGGACACAGCAGGGACAGCAATGGCAGTGGGGACAGTGGGTGGCATGGGGACAGGGACAGGATGGCGTAGGGACAGTGGGGATGGCACAGGGATGGGGACAGGGATGTCCCCAGTCTCTGCGGCACATTGGTGACACGGCTCCCCTTTGCTCCACAGCGCTCACCCCGTCCGTGCCCCACCACGAGGGGTCCCCGGGGTCACCTCAGGGCTCCCTGGGGTCCCCAGCAGTGGCACCATCAGCCCGAGGAGCCCCAGAGTCCCCAGGGTCCCCAGGGTCACCGGTGTCACCCCTGTCGCCAGACTTGTCCCTGGGGTCACCCGGGTCCTTGGGGTCACCAGCATCTCCCAAGGTTCCAGCATCTCCAGCAGCTCGAGGGTCCCTGGGATCGCCAGCTCCCGCGAGGTCACCGGTGCCACCAGAGCGCCCAGGGTCACCAGTGCCACCAGAGTCCCCAGGGTCACCTGTGCCACCAGAATTCCCAGAGTCACCAGTGCCACCAGAGTCCCCAGGGTCACCTGTGCCACCAGAATTCCCAGAGTCACCAGTGCCACCAGAGTCCCCAGGGTCACCAGTGTCACCAGAATTCCCAGAGTCACCAGAATCCCCAGGGTCACCATGGTCACCAGTGCCACCAGAGTCCCCAGGGTCACCAGAATCCCCAGGGTCACCGGTGTCACCAGGGTCACCAGTGCCACCAGAATTCCCAGAGTCACCAGTGCCACCAGAGCGCCCAGAGTCACCAGTGTCACCAGAGTCCCCAGGGTCACCAGTGCCACCAGAGTCCCCAGGGTCACCGGTGTCACCAGAGTCACCAGGGTCACCGGTGTCACCAGAGTCCCCAGGGTCACCAGAATCCCCAGGGTCACCATGGTCACCGGTGCCACCAGAGTCCCCAGGGTCACCTGTGCCACCAGAATTCCCAGAGTCACCAGTGTCACCAGAGTCCCCAGGGTCACCAGTGTCACCAGAGTCCCCAGGGTCACCTGTGCCACCAGAATTCCCAGGGTCACCAGTGTCACCAGAGTCCCCAGGGTCACCAGAATCCCCAGGGTCACCAGGATCCCCAGGGTCATCAGTGTCCCCAGAGTCCCCAGAGTTCCCAGAGCTGCCAGGGTCCCCAGTGTCCCCAGGGTCTCCTCCACCCCCATGGTCCCCAGAGTCCCCGTGGTCCCCCCTGTCCCCAGGCGTCCCCTCCCTGCAGGACCTGGTGGCCCGGCTGTCCCCGTACGGTGGCTCCCTGCTGCAGCGTCTCGAGAGCCACCTCCGGGCCACCAAGTTCCCTCTGCGTGGCAACCAGACGGTGCCAGGGGTGGCCCGTGCCATCCTGGCCTACATCCTGCGGCGGCACCCGGGCCTGGGGACAGCGTGGGGACACACAGGTGGCTGTGGGGACACTGGGGAGGGACGGGGGGGGGAAAGGAGGGCTCAGGGATGGGGGGACAAGGGAGGGACATCGTGGAGAGGGGAAGAGATGGGGAGAGAGGAACAGCAGAGTGAGGGGATGGTGGGACAGGGACAGGGACAGGACGGGGACAGGGACAGGGACAGGACGGGGACAGGGACAGGGACAGGACGGGGACAGGGACAGGACAGGGACGGGGACAGGGACAGGACGGGGACAGGGACAGGGACAGGACGGGGACAGGGACAGGACAGGACGGGGACAAGGACGGGGACAGGGACAGGGACAGGGACAGGACAGGGACGGGGACAGGGACAGGACGGGGACAGGGACAGGGACAGGACGGGGACAGGGACAGGACAGGGACAGGGACAGGGAAGGGACAGGACGGGGACAGGGACAGGGACAGGACGGGGACAGGGTGGGATGGAGGGGATGGGGAACAGGGAGATGGGGAGAGAGGAACAGCAGAGTGAGGGGATGGTGGGACAGGGACAGGGACAGGACGGGGACAGGGACAGGGACAGGACGGGGACAGGGACAGGGACAGGGACAGGACGGGGACAGGGACAGGGACAGGACGGGGACAGGGACAGGGACAGGGACAGGGACATTCCAGGGTGGGATGGAGGGGATGGGGAACAGGGAGATGGGGAGAGAGGAACATCAGAGTGAGGGGATGGTGGGACAGGGACAGGGACAGGGACAGGGACAGGGACAGGGACAGGGACAGGGAAGGGAAGGGACATTCCAGGGAGGGTGGGATGGAGGGGATGGAGAACATGGAGGATGGGAGAAAGGAACATCAGAGTGAGATGGATGCAGGGAGGTGGGAATGGGACAGGACAGGGACAGGGAAGGGACATTCCGGGGAGGGTGGGATGGAGGGGACAGGGGGACAGGGACAGGGAGGATGGAGAGGATGGGTGGACAGGACGTGCTGAGAAGGAGGAGGATCACAGGCATCAGGGGGAAGGACATGCTGGGGAGGGAAATGGAGATGGGGTGTCAGGGATGTCCAGTAACGCACTCTCTGGGGACAGGGGACGGTGGAAACCAGGTGGAAGTGCTGGAATGGGGGGACTTGGACAGGATGAAGGTGACGGAGCCATGGAGGGACGTGAGGAAAACAGGTACTGACGTTGGGAATGATGGATGGGACGAGCTCAGGGGTTGGATTTGATGGCCCTTAAGGGTCCCACCCAGTTCAGAAGATTCTGCTATGGAGAGAGGATGGATGGATGGATGGATGGATGGATGGATGGATGGATGGATGGATGGATGGATGGATGGATGGATGGATGGATGGATGGATGATGGATTGGATGGATGGATGGATGGATGGATGGATGGATGGATGGATGGATGATGGATGATGGATGGATGAATGGATGGATGATGGATGGATGGATGGATGGGTGGATGGATGGATGGTGGATGGATGGATGGATGGATGGATGGATGGATGGATGGATGGATGATGGATGGATGGATGGGTGGATGGATGGATGGATGGATGGATGATGGATGGATGAATGATGGATGGATGGATGGATGGATGGGTGGATGGATGATGGATGGATGGAAGGATGGATGGATGGATGGATGGGTGGCTGGATGGATGGATGATGGATGGATGGATGGATGGATGGATGGATGATGGATGATGGATGGATGGATGGATGGATGGATGGATGGATGGATGGATGGATGATGGATGGATGGATGGATGGATGGATGGATGGATGGATGGATGGATGATGGATGGATGGATGGATGGATGGATGGATGGATGGATGATGGATGGATGGATGGATGGATGGATGGATGGATGGTGGATGGATGGATGGATGGATGGATGGAGGGAGGGATGATGGATGGATGGATGGATGGATGGATGGATGGATGATGGATGGATGGATGGATGGATGGATGGATGGATGGATGAATGGATGGATGGATGGGTGGATGGATGATGGATGGATGGATGATGGATGGATGGATGAATGGATGGATGGATGGATGGATGGATGATGGATGGATGGATGATGGATTGATGGATGGCCCATGGATTAGAGAGATGGAGAGACTGATGAATGCAGACATGAATGGAGGAGGAGATGGATGGATAGATGGAGGGATAAGGGAGGGATGGATGGAGGGAGGCTGGAGATATGGATGACCATGCGAACGGACAGACAGCTGCCTGTGCCCACACTGTTCCCACTCCATTGCAGTCAAACCCGAGCCAGAAGAGCAGCGTCCATCCCGGCCAGCCCTGGGTGACCTGAGGGTCTCGAGTGTCACGCCCAGCTCTGTGCAGCTGCACTGGAGCGTCCCCCAGGGCTCCTTTGACTCCTTCACGCTGCAGTACCGGGATGCCCAGGGCCAGCCCCAGGCCCTGCCCATCGATGGCGGGTCCCGCTCGGTGACAGTGCCAGGGCTGTCCCCGTCCCGCCGGTACCGCTTCCACCTCTACGGGCTGAGGGGTGAGAAGAGGATCGACCGTCTCTCCATTGATGTCATCACAGGTGAGGGTGGATGGATGGATGGATGGATGGATGGATGGATGGATGGACCAACGTATCTCATCTCATCCCATACTAACCTGCTATCAAGAACCCACTGTCATCATCATCGCCCATCTTCATCGTTACCATCATCATCCAGCACCCATCCTTCCACCAAAGCTCTCCTCAGTTTCCTCCAATCCCAAGTGCCAACTCGGGGGTGGAGGACTGGTAACAGCATGGTGGGATGGATGGATGATGGATGGATGGATGGATGGATGGATGGATGGATGGATGGATGGATGGATGGATGGATGGACGGATGGTTGGATGAAGATGGATAATGGATGATAGCTGTTGGGGCCGTTTCTCTGTGGTTTCCATGTCAGATCAGTGGGTGGGTTTGGAAGACCCAATGCACGGTGAGATTAAAGGAGTTGAAATAAAATGTGCGTGGTATGACCTGTACTGACATAGACGGGCAGTTGATGGGTGCTGGAATGAATAGCCCTGCAGATAAAAGTGCAAATGGAAGGATTTGTGCATTGATTGGTGGGTGTTGGGATGGATGATGGGATGGACACAGGGATTACCATGGCATCATCCACTGCAGGCACAGAAGAGCCAGAGGAGATGCTTGTGCCCTCAGAGGACCAAAAACATGAGAAACTTCAAACTGAGAGGCCCCCATCTGAGGCCCCCATGGTGCAGGCAGAGCTGGGGGACCTGATGGTCTCGAGTGTCACGCCCAGCTCTGTGGAGCTGCACTGGAGCGTCCCCCAGGGCTCCTTTGACTCCTTCACGCTGCAGTACCGGGATGCCCAGGGCCAGCCCCAGGCCCTGCCCATCGATGGCGGGTCCCGCTCGGTGACAGTGCCAGGGCTGTCCCCGTCCCGCCGGTACCGCTTCCACCTCTACGGGCTGAGGGGCAGGAAGAAGATCAACCATGTGTCCACCGAGGCTGTGACAGGTGAGGAGGATGGTGAAAGGGATGGAGGGATCCCAAAAGGGAGCCATCAGGGGGTCCCATGCCCATCACACACCCGCCAACCAGCAGCCGTTGACTCAGCACCATCTCGTCAACCATCAACCTTTCCACCAACATATTCACTGGCACCTCCCATCATCCATCATCCACCATCAGCAGGCGGAACTATCAATTATCCATCATCTTCATTGTCATCCATTATCTTCATCTACCATGAATCGTGATCACCATCTTCCATCAATTATCATGCATCCATCTGTCCTGCCATGCTTTCCTCACCCTCTGTCCATCAAGGATGGTTTCAGTGATAAAAAATCAAGGGAAGGTTGTCCATGGGAGATTGGTGTGGGAGGCTGGAAGACATGGAGAGATGTGATTAGAAACAGACGGAGGGATTGATGTGGGACTGTCTAGGGGGGAGGAAAGGAGGAAGGGAGGAAGGGAGGAAGGGAGGGAGGAAGGGAGGGAGGAAGGGAGGGAGGAAGGAAGGGAGGAAGGGAGGAAGGGAGGAAGGGAGGAAGGGAGGGAGGAAGGGAGGAAGGGAGGGAGGGAGGGAGGGAGGGAGGGAGGGAGGGAGAGAGAGAGGAAGGAAGGAAGGAAGGAAGGAAGGAAGGAAGGAAGGAAGGAAGGAAGGAAGGAAGGAAGGAAGGAAGGAAGGAAGGAAGGAAGGAAGGAAGGAAGGAAGGAAGGAAGGAAGGAAGGAAGGAAGGAAGGAAGGAAGGAAGGAAGGAAGGAAGGAAGGAAGGAAGGAAGGAAGGAAGGAAGGAAGGAAGGAAGGAAGGAAGGAAGGAAGGAAGGAAGGAAGGAAGGAAGGAAGGAAGGAAGGAAGGAAGGAAGGAAGGAAGGAAGGATGATACAACAGATGGACACATGGGTGAATGGATAGATCGGTTGTTGGGTCATGCGATGTGCATTTGCATGGACACAAGGACGCCCACACCCATTACCATCTTCTCTCCAAACCAGCCACTGAAGAACCCTTGCCCTCAGAGGAGCGTCAAGTTGAAATGCCCCAAACAGAGTCCCCGGCACCTGAGGCACCCCCAGCACAGGCAGTGCTGGAAGACCTGAGGGTCTCGAGTGTCACGCCCAGCTCTGTGCAGCTGCACTGGAGCGTCCCCCAGGGCTCCTTTGACTCCTTCACGCTGCAGTACCGGGATGCCCAGGGCCAGCCCCAGGCCCTGCCCATCGATGGCGGGTCCCGCTCGGTGACAGTGCCAGGGCTGTCCCCGTCCCGCCGGTACCGCTTCCACCTCTACGGGCTGAGGGGTGAGAAGAGGATCGACCGTGTCTCCATTGATGTCATCACAGGTGAGGGTGGATGGATGGATGGATGGATGGATGGATGGATGGATGGATGGATGGATGGGTGGATGGATGGATGGATGGATGGATGGATGGATGGATGGATGGATAGATGATGGATGGAGGGATAGATGATGGATGGATGGATGGATGGATGGATGGATGGATGGATGGATGGATAGATGATGGATGGAGGGATAGATGATGGATGGATGGATGGATGGATGGATGGATGGATGGATGGATGCATAGCAGATTTATGACTGGGCCTGTGTTGGGTTTGTGTCCTGGATTTGGGAGGTGCATGGCAATGAGAATGGGCATGGAGGATTGGATTCAAGGACTGACTGAAGGAAACAGGAGGGATGAAGATGGATGATGCATGATATTTTTTAGGGCAAATTGATGGATTTTGGACAGGGCAGATCAGATCAGTTCTGATCAGTGGTTGGGTGGTTGGATGGTCAAGAGGAGGGTGAGATTAAAGAAGGCGATAAGGAAAAATTATGTTAAAAGAAATATGACTGGATGGATGGATGGATGGATGGATGGATGGATGGATGGATGGATAGATGATGGATGGAGGGATAGATGATGGATGGATGGATGGATGGATGGATGGATGGATGGATGGATGGATGCATAGCAGATTTATGACTGGGCCTGTGTTGGGTTTGTGTCCTGGATTTGGGAGGTGCATGGCAATGAGAATGGGCATGGAGGATTGGATTCAAGGACTGACTGAAGGAAACAGGAGGGATGAAGATGGATGATGCATGATATTTTTTAGGGCAAATTGATGGATTTTGGACAGAGCAGATCAGATCAGTTCTGATCAGTGGTTGGGTGGTTGGATGGTCAAGAGGAGGGTGAGATTAAAGAAGGCGATAAGGAAAAATTGTGTTAAAAGAAATATGACTGGATGGATGGATGGATGGGTGGATGGATGGGTGGATGGATGGGTGGATGGATGGATGGATGGGTGGATGGATGGATGGGTGGATGGGTGGATGGATGGATGGATGGATGGATGGATGGATGGATGGATGGATGGATGGATGGATGGATGGTTGCAGAATGAATGGTCCAGTATATGGAAGTGTGGATGAATTAGTGGATTGGTTAGTCTTGGATGGTTGGTTGGATGGAAGCAGCCATTAACATCCGCTCTCCAGGAACTGCAGAAGAGCCAGAGGAGCGGCCCCTGCCCACAGAGGAACCGCAGCATGAGAAACCCCAAACTGAGGCCCCCACATCTGAGGCCACCCCAGCACTGGAAGACCTGAAGGTTTCCAGCGTCACATCCAGCTCTGTGCAGCTGCACTGGAGCGTCCCCCAGGGCTCCTTTGACTCCTTCACGCTGCAGTACCGGGATGCCCAGGGCCAGCCCCAGGCCCTGCCCATCGATGGCGGGTCCCGCTCGGTGACAGTGCCAGGGCTGTCCCCGTCCCGCCGGTACCGCTTCCACCTCTACGGGCTGAGGGGCAGGAAGAAGATTATCCACATTTCAACCGAGGTCATGACAGGTAAGAGGAAAGGTTATGAGGAGTTTATCTGGGTGGATGAATGGATGAATGGATGAAGAATAATGGATATATGGATATATGGCAAGATGAAGGGATGCAGGAATGGGTGATTGGAGGAAGGGATGGAGTGGTAGAGGGATGGAGGAATACAGGAAAGGATGGACGGACGGATGGATGGATGGATGGATGGATGGATGGATGGATGGATGGATGGATGGATGGACGGACAGTGGATTAATGGCTGAGCCAGTGGCTGCTTTGGGCCGTGGGTTTGGGAGGTGCATGGCAATTAAATTGTAGATGGAGGATTGGATTCAAGGTCTGCATGAAGGAAACAGGACTGATGAAGATGGATGGTGCATGATGTTTTTAAGGGCAGATTGATGCTTACTTGACAGAGCAGATCTGAGCAGATCCATGGTTGGGTTGTTGGATGATCAAAGGGAGGGTGACATGAAAAAAGGAGTTGAAGCAAAAAGTGTTTGAAAAGATATATGACTGGATGGATGGATGGATGGATGGATGGATGGATGGATGGATGGATGGATGGATGCAAAGATCCCACTCCCATTCCATCCCCATCTGTCAGTGAGCAACCACTGATTTGGGCACCATCCATTCAACCATTGACCCTTCTACTATCCGGGCGACCAACATTTGCTGTCCACTATCATCATCACCAGCATCCATCAATTATCCATCAGTATCATCCATAATTTTCACTAACCATGTATTACCACCACCATCATTGTCCATTGTCACCATCATAATTCCTCAATCATCTTCCAGCCATCCATTCTCCATCCACCCACTGATCATTCTTCATCAGTTAACCATGGATGGATGGATGGATGGATGGATGGATGGATGGATGGATGGATGGACGGACTGTGGATTAATGGCTGAGCCAGTG
Source organism: Melospiza georgiana (assembly GCF_028018845.1). Classification (NCBI taxonomy): domain Eukaryota; kingdom Metazoa; phylum Chordata; class Aves; order Passeriformes; family Passerellidae; genus Melospiza; species Melospiza georgiana. The sequence continues at coordinate 292,159 of NC_080463.1, read as the reverse complement.
GCTGGTTTATGTCGTGGGTTTGGGAGCAGCATGGCAATGACATTGTAGATGGAGGATTAGATTCAAGGTCTCCCTGAATGAAACAGGATTAATGAAGGGAGATGATGCATGATCTTTTTTAGGGCAAATTTCTGTTTTTTTGACATGAGCAGATCAGATCAGATTGGTGGTTGGGAGGCTGGGTGATCAAATGGAGGGTGAGATTAAAGAAGGATTTGAAGGAAAAAGTTTTTGACAAGAAGGATGACTGCATGTGTGTGTGTGTGGATGGATGGAAGGATGGATGGATGGATGGATGGATGGAAGGATGGATGGATGGATGGATGGATGGATGGATGGATGGATGGATGGATGGATGGATGGATGGATGGAAGGATGGTTCCAGAATGAAGGGTCCAGAATATGGAAGTGTGGATGAATGAGTGGGTTGGTTGGTGGTGGATTGTTCTTTGGATGGAAGCAGCCATGACCTTCCCCACTCCATAGGAGCTGCAGAAGAGCCAGAGGAACTGCCCATGCCAACAGAGGAAGCGCAGGATGAGAAACCCCAATCTGAGGCTCCCACATCTGCGGCCACTCCAGCACTGGAAAACCTGAGGGTGTCTGGTGTCACATCCAAATCTGTGGAGCTACAGTGGAGCGTCCCCGAGGGCTCCTTTGACTCCTTCACTCTGCAGTACCGGGATGCCCAGGGCCAGCCCCAGGCCCTGCCCATCGATGGCGGGTCCCGCTCGGTGACAGTGCCAGGGCTGTCCCCGTCCCGCCGGTACCGCTTCCACCTCTACGGGCTGAGGGGCAGGAAGAAGATCGACCATGTGTCCACCGAGGTCATGACGGGTAAGAGAGAAGGTCAGGGTGAGGAAGGCCGGGTGGATGAATGGATGAAGGATATCAGATATATGGAGAGGTGGAGGGATGAAGGAATGGAGTGATGCGTGATTGGAGGAAGGGATGGAGTGGTGGAGGTATGGGGAATACAGGAATGGATGGATGGATGGATGGATGGATGGATGGATGGATGGATGGATGGATGGATGGAAGGATGGATGGACGGAAGGATGACTGCCAGGAAGAATGGTCTAGAATATGGAAGTGTGGATGAGTGAGTGGGTTGGTTGGTGGTGGATGGATGTTTGGATGGAAGCAGCCATTAACATCCCGTCTCCATAGGAGCTGTAGAAGAGCCAGAGGAGCGGCCCCTGCCCACAGAGGAACCACAGCAGGAGAAACCCCAAACTGAGGCCCCCACACCTGCGGCCACTCCAGCACTGGAAGACCTGAGGGTGTCTGGTGTCACATCCAACTCTGTGGAGCTACAGTGGAGCGTCCCCCAGGGCTCCTTTGACTCCTTCACGCTGCAGTACCGGGATGCCCAGGGCCAGCCCCAGGCCCTGCCCATCGATGGCGGGTCCCGCTCGGTGACAGTGCCAGGGCTGTCCCCATCCCGCCGGTACCGCTTCCACCTGTACGGGCTGAGGGGCAGGAAGAAGATCGACCATTTGTCCACCGAGGCTGTGACAGGTGAGGGAGAAAATCAGGAGGAGGAAGGGTGGGTGGATGTATTGATGAAGAATAATGGATATATGGAGAGCTGGAGGGATGAAAGAATGGAGTGATGGGCGATTGGATGAAGGGTTGGATGGCGTGAGAAGTGAAGCAATAGGGGAATGGATGGATGGATGGATGGATGGATGGATGGATGGATGGATGGATGGATGGATGGACAGACTCCACTCCTATTCCATCCCCATCTGTCAGTGAGCACCCACTGACTTGGGCACCATCCAATCACTCACTGACCCTTCTGCTGACCAGGTGACCAACATTTACAGTCCACTATGATCATCATCATCATCCATCCACCATTATCCATCACTGATCCATCATTTTCATCCCTAATTTTTATCTACCATGTATAAACACCACCATCATCATTCCTCAATTATCTTCCATCCATCCATTCTTCCATCCAACCACTGATCATTCTTCATCCATTAACGATGGATGGATGGATGGATGGATGGATGAAAGATGAATGATACATGATTATTGTTGGGAATGTTTTGTTGGCGGTTTGACGTCATCAAATCAATGGGTGAATAGTCTGATGCCCCAGTGCAGTGTGAGACTAAAGAAGGAGTTGAAGGAGAATGTTCATGGTATGAACCATGGTTTCCTGGATGGGTAGATAATGAGTGCTGTACTTAAAGGTGCAGGGGATGAAAGGGCAGAAGGATGGATGGATGGATGGGTGGATGGATGGATGGATGGATGGATGGATGGATGGATGGATGGATGGATGGACGGATTGTTGGTAAGTGGTGGGATGGACATTTAGAGGGACACAGGCATTTCCACAGCGATCACTATCCCATCTCAACAGGAGAGGATGGATGAATGGTCCAATGGAGGGACACATGGGTGAATGGATGGATTGGTTGGTGGGTGGTGGGATGGAAATTTGGAGGGACATATGCCCACCCCTTTACCATCTCTTGTCCACTACAGCCATGGAAGAACCCCTGCCCTCAGAGGAACCACAGCAGGAGAAACCCCAAACTGAGGCCCCCACATCTGAGGCCACTCCAGCACTGGAAGACCTGAGGGTGTCTGGTGTCACACCCAACTCTGTGCAGCTGCACTGGAGCGTCCCCCAGGGCTCCTTTGACTCCTTCACGCTGCAGTACCGGGATGCCCAGGGCCAGCCCCAGGCCCTGCCCATCGATGGCGGGTCCCGCTCGGTGACAGTGCCAGGGCTGTCCCCGTCCCGCCAGTACCGCTTCCACCTCTACGGGCTGAGGGGAGGCAAAAGGATTGAGCGTGTCTCCACCGACGCTGTCACAGGTGAGGGGGAAGGTCAGAGGGATGGAAGGATCACGAAATGGAGACCTGTAGGCATCCCATGCCCATCACACACCCAGTAGCAGGCACCCGTTGACTCAGCACCATCTGATCAACCATCAACCCTTCCACGAAACCCATTGACCACCACCTCCCATCATCCATCATCCACCACCACCAGCAGCAGGAACCATCAATTACCCATCGTCATCCATCATCTTCATCTGCCATGAATAACCATCACCATCATCCATTAATTATCATGCATCCATCTGTCCTGCCATGCTTTCCTCACCCTCTGTCCATCAAGGATGGTTTCAGTGATACATGAATGGAAGGTTGTCCATGGGAGATGGGTGTGGGAGGCTGGAAGGCATGGAGAGATGTGATTAGAAACAGACGGAGGGATTGATGTGGGACTGTCTAGGGGGTTGAGTTGGGTGTTGGATATGTTGTGGGAAGAATGGATGGATGGATGGATGGATGGGTGGATGGATGGATGGATGGATGATGGATGGATGGATGGATGGATGGATGGATGGATGGATGGATGGATGCATGCATGCATGGATGCATGGATGCATGGAGGATCCAATAGATGGACGCATGGGTGAATTAATGGATCGGTTGGTGGGTTGTGGGACGGGCATTTGGATGGACACAAGGATGCCCACACCCATTACCACGTTATCTCCAATGCAGCCACTGAAGAACCCTTGCCCTCAGAGGAGCCTCAAGTGGAAAAGCCCCAAACGGAGTCCCCGGCACCCGAGGCACTCCCAGCAAGAGCAGAGCTGGGGGAGCTGAGGGTCTCCAGTGTCACATCCAACTCTGTGGGGCTGCAGTGGAGTGTCCCTGAAGGATCATTTGATTCCTTCCTGCTGCAGTACCAGGATGCCCAGGGCCAGCCCCAGGCCCTGCCCATCGATGGCGGGTCCCGCTCGGTGACAGTGCCAGGGCTGTCCCCGTCCCGCCGGTACCGCTTCCACCTCTACGGGCTGAGGGGCAGGAAGAAGATCAACCATGTGTCCACCGAGGTCATCACGGGTGAGGGAGAAGGTCAAGAGGAGGAAGGCCGGGTGGATAAATGGATGAAGAATAATGGATATATGAAGTGATGGAGGGATGAAGGGATGTGTAATTGCAGGAAGGGATAGATTGATGGAGTGATGGAGGGATGGAGGGATGGATGGGTGGAGGGATGGATGGATGGATGGATGGATGGATGGATGGGTGGATGGATGGATGGATGGATGGATGGATGGATGGGTGGATGGATGGATGGATGGATGGATGGATGGATGGATGGATGGATGGATGCATAGCAGATTTATGGCTGGGCCTGTGTTGGGTTTGTGTCCTGGGTTTGGGAGGTGCATGGCAATGAGAAGGAAAATGGTAGATGGGATTCAAGGACTGATTGAAGGACACAGGAGCAATGAGGATGGATGATGCATGATGTTTCTTAGGACAAATTGATGGATGTTTGACAGAGCAGATCAGATCAGATCTGATCAGTGGTTGGGTGTTTGGATGGTCAAAAGTAGGGTAAGATTAAGAAGACGTTAAAGGAAAAAGAGTGTGAAAAGGAATATAACTGGATGGATGGATGGATGGATGGATGGATGGATGGATGGATGGATGGATGGATGGATGATGGATGGATGGAGGGATGGATGGATGGATGATGGATGGATGGATGGATGGATGGATGGATGGATGGATGATGGATGGATGGAGGGATGGATGGATGGATGGATGGATGGATGGATGGATGGATGATGGATGGATGGAGGGATGGATGGATGGATGGATGGATGGATGGATGGATGGATGGATGGACAGCAGATTTATGGATGTGTCAGTGGCTGGTTTGTGTCTCGGCTTTGGAAGGTGCATGGCAATGAGAATGTGCATGGTGGATTGGATTCAAGGTCTGCCTGAAGGAAGCAGGACTGATGAAGGCAGATGATGCATGATGGTTTTTAGGTCAAAATGATGGTTGTTCAACAGGGCAGATCACATCAGTGGTTGAGTGATCAGATGATCAAATGGATGTTGTCATTAAAGACGGAGATGAAGGAAAATGTGTGTGAAAAGAAATATGACAGGATGGATGGACAGATGGAAGGATGGTTGCCCAAATGAATGGTCCAGAATATTGAAATGCAGATGAATGAGTGGGTTGGAAGGTGGTGGATGGTTGTTTGGATGGAAGCAGCCATTAACATCTCCTCTCCATAGGAGCTGCAGAAGAGCCAGAGGAACTGCCCCTGCCCACAGAGGAACCACAGCAGGAGAAACCCCAAACTGAGGCCCCCACACCTGAGGCACCCCCAGCAGGAGCAGAGCTGGGGGAGCTGAGGGTCTCCACTGTCACGCCCAGCTCTGTGCAGCTGCACTGGAGCGTCCCCCAGGGCTCCTTTGACTCCTTCACGCTGCAGTACCGGGATGCCCAGGGCCAGCCCCAGGCCCTGCCCATCGATGGCGGGTCCCGCTCGGTGACAGTGCCAGGGCTGTCCCCGTCCCGCCGGTACCGCTTCCACCTCTACGGGCTGAGGGGCAGGAAGAAGATCAACCATGTGTCTACCGAGGCTGTGACAGGTGAGGGAAAGGGTCAAGACGAGGAACGGTGGATGGATAAATGGATGAAAAATAATGGATATAAGGAGAGATGAAGTGATGGAAGAATGGAGTAATGGGTGATTCGATGAAGGGACGTAGTGGTGGAGGGGTGAGCAATAGAGGAACGGATGCACGGATGGATGCATGGATGGATTCATGGATCGAAGGACGGAGACCAGATTTATGGATGTGTCAGTGGCTGGTTTGTGTCTTGGGGTTGGGAGGTGCATGGGAATGGGAGTGTGGATGAAGGATTGGACTCAAAGACTGAGTGAAATAAACAGGACTGATGAATGCAGGTGATGCATGATGGTTTTTAGGACAGATTGATGGTTGATCAACAGGGCAGATCAGATCAGTGGTTGAGTGATCGGATGATCAAATGGATGTTAAGATTAAAGAAGGTGTTGAAGGAAAAAGTGTGTGAAGAGAAATATTACAGGATGGATGGATGGATGGAAGGATGGAAGGATGGAAGGATGGATGGATGGATGGATGGATGGATGGATGGATGGATGGATGGACGGAAGGATGATTGCCAGGAAGAATGGTCTAGAATATGGAAGTGTGGATGAGTGAGTGGGTGGGTTGGTGGTGGATGGATGTTTGGATGGAAGCAGCCATTAACATCCCGTCTCCATAGGAGCTGCAGAAGAGCCAGAGGAGCGGCCCCTGCCCACAGAGGAACCACAGCAGGAGAAACCCCAAACTGAGGCCCCCACACCTGAGGCCACCCCAGCACTGGAAGACCTGAGGGTTTCGAGTGTCACATCCAACTCTGTGCAGCTGCACTGGAGCGTCCCCCAGGGCTCCTTTGACTCCTTCACGCTGCAGTACCGGGATGCCCAGGGCCAGCCCCAGGCCCTGCCCATCGATGGCGGGTCCCGCTCGGTGACAGTGCCAGGGCTGTCCCCGTCCCGCCGGTACCGCTTCCACCTCTACGGGCTGAGGGGAGGCAAAAGGATTGAGCGTGTCTCCACCGACACTGTCACAGGTTAGGGGGAAGGTCAGAGGGAGGGAAGGATCACAAAATGGAGACCTGTAGGCATCCCATGCCCATCACACACCCAGTAGCGGGCACCCGTTGACTCAGCACCATCTGATCAACCATCAACCCTTCCACCAACCCATTGACCACCACCTCCCATCATCCATCATCCACCACCACCCAGCAGGAACCATCAATTATCCATCGTCATCCATCATCTTCATCTGCCATGAATAACCATCACCATCATCCATCAATTATCATGCATCCATCTGTCCTGCCATGCTTCCCTCATCCTCTGTCCATCAAGGATGGTTTCAGTGATACATGAATGGAAGGTTGTCCATGGGAGATGGGTGTGGGAGGCTGGAAGGCACGGAGAGATGTGATTAGAAACAGACGGAGGGATTGATGTGGGTCTGTCTAGGGGGTTGAGTTGGGTGTTAGGTATGTAATGGGAAGAATGGTTGGATGGATGGATGGATGGATGGATGGATGGATGGATGGATGGATGATGGATGGATGGATGGATGGATGGATGGATGGGTGGATGGATGGATGGATGGATGGATGGATGGATGGATGGATGGATGGATGGACGGATGGATGATCCAGTAGATGGACACATGGGTGAATGGATGGATTGGTTGGTGGGTCATGGGATGTGCATTTGGATGGACATAAGGATGCCCATGCCCATTACCATCTTCTCTCCAATGCAGCCATCGAAGAACCCTTGCCCTCAGAGGAGCCTCAAGTGGAAAAGCCCCAAACTGAGGCCCCCACACCTGAGGCACTCCCAGCAAGAGCAGAGCTGGGAGAGCTGAGGGTGTCTCGTGTCACATCCAACTCTGTGCAGCTGCACTGGAGCGTCCCCCAGGGCTCCTTTGACTCCTTCACGCTGCAGTACCGGGATGCCCAGGGCCAGCCCCAGGCCCTGCCCATCGATGGCGGGTCCCGGTCGGTGACAGTGCCAGGGCTGTCCCCGTCCCGCCGGTACCGCTTCCACCTCTACGGGCTGAGGGGAGGCAGAAGGGTTGACCGTGTCTCCACCGAGGCTGTCACAGGTGAGGGAGAAGGTCAAAGAGATGGAAGGATCACAAAATGGAGGCATCAAGGGATTCCCATCACACGCCCACCAACCAGCAGCCATTGCCTCAGCACCATCTGATCAACCATCAACCCTTCCACCAACCCATTGACCAGCACCTCCCATCATCCACCATCCACCAGCAGCAGCCGGAACCATCAATTATCAATTTTCATCCATCATCTTCATCTACCATGAATCCCCATCATCGTCATCCATCAATTATCATGAATCCATCTATCCTGCCATGCTTCCCTCATCCTCTGTCCATCAAGGATGGTTTCAGTGATAAATCAATGGAAGATTGTCCATGGGAAATGAGGGTGGGAAGGGTGAAGGCGTGGGGAGATTTGATAAAAAAGAGACAGAGGTTGATGTGGAAATGTCTACAGGCTTGTATTGGATGCTGGATTAGTGACTGAAAGAAGGATGGATGGATGGATGGATGGATGGATGGATGGATGGATGGATGGATGGATGGATGAATGGATGGAGGATCCAGTAGATGGACACATGGGTGAATGGATGGATTGGTTGTTGGGTCATGGGATGTGCATTTGGATGGACATAAGGATGCCCATGCCCATTACCATCTTCTCTCCAATGCAGCCATCGAAGAACCCTTGCCCTCAGAGGAGCCTCAAGTGGAAAAGCCCCAAACTGAGGCCCCCACACCTGAGGCACTCCCAGCAAGAGCAGAGCTGGGAGACCTGAGGGTCTCGAGTGTCACATCCAACTCTGTGGGGCTGCAGTGGAGCGTCCCTGAAGGATCGTTTGACTCCTTCCTGCTGCAGTACCGGGATGCCCAGGGCCAGCCCCAGGCCCTGCCCATCGGTGGCGGGTCCCGCTCGGTGACAGTGCCAGGGCTGTCCCCGTCCCGCCGGTACCGCTTCCACCTCTACGGGCTGAGGGGAGGCAAAAGGATTGACCGTGTCTCCACCGAGGCTGTGACAGGTAAGGGGGAAGGTCAAAGAGATGGAAGGATCACAAAATGGAGGCATCAAGGGATTCCCATCACACGCCCACCAACCAGCAGCCATTGCCTCAGCACCATCTGATCAAGCATCAACCCTTCCACCAACCCAGTGACCAGCACCTCCCATCATCCATCATACACCAGCAGCAGCCGGAACCATCAATTATCAATTTTCATCCATCATCTTCATCTACCATGAATCCCCATCATCGTCATCCATCAATTATCATGCATCCATCTATCCTGCCATGCTTCCCTCATCCTCTATCCAGGCCGGATGTTTTCAGTGATAAATGAATGGAAGGTTGTCCATGGGAAATGAGGGTGGGAAGGGTGAAGGCGTGGGGAGATTTGATAAAAAAGAGACAGAGAGGTTGATGTGGAAATGTCTACAGGCTTGTATTGGATGTTGGATGAGTGACTGAAAGAATGATGGATGGATGGATGGATGGATGGATGGATGGATGGATGGATGGATGGATGATCCAATAGATGGACACATGGGTGAATGGATGGATTGGTTGGTGGGTTCTGGGACGGGCATTTGGATGGATACAAGGATGCCCACACCCATTACCATCTTCTCTCCAATGCAGCCATCGAAGAACCCTTGCCCTCAGAGGAGCCTCAAGTGGAAAAGCCCCAAACTGAGTCCCTGTCACCCGAGGCACTCCCAGCAAGAGCAGAGCTGGGGGAGCTGAGGGTCTCCAGTGTCACACCCAGCTCTGTGGAGCTACAGTGGAGCGTCCCCCAGGGCTCCTTTGACTCCTTCACGCTGCAGTACCGGGATGCCCAGGGCCAGCCCCAGGCCCTGCCCATCGATGGCGGGTCCCGCTCGGTGACAGTGCCAGGGCTGTCCCCGTCCCGCCGGTACCGCTTCCACCTGTACGGGTTACAAAGTGGCAAAAGGATTGATCACGTGTCCACTGATGTCATGACAGGTGAGGGGGGCTCAGGCAGCATCTGCTCCTGTGGTGCATCAAATGTCTCACATGACCCTTCAAGCTTGGGGAGTCTGGGAAGTTCTTCTGGGGCTTGAGATGGGGTGGGAATGCGGAGGCCAGAGGGATGGAGAGTGGATCCATGGATGGATGGGGATGCAGGGATGTGTGGTTCTGTGGCTGGATGAGGGATGATGGTTGATGATGGCTGATGGGTTATAGATGATGGTGGCAGGTTGGTCAATAGGTGTAGGGGCCTGAGTTAACATATGTATTGTAAATATATGTATGGCAGTGAAAGATCTTTGTATTGTATTAGTGACCCTGCCCTGATTCTAGTTATTGTAAATGGGCTGCAGCTGTGATGTCCTTGATTGGGCAGCAGCTGTAGCCCATGGAGGTAGCTGAGATAAAAGGGGGCGGGGTGGTCAGGGAGAGCCTGGGAGAGGAGCCCTGACCGAGAAGCAACAACACCACTGCAGTGAAGATCTGCCATGAGAAAATCATCAAGAAGGTATGAGATTCAGAAAATATAATTAGACAACAATATGTATACAACATCTGGTGACCCCGACGTGATAAAGATCTGCAGCCACGACGAACATCTAAAGAAGGTATGGAATCCCCCGGACAGCCGAGAGCTGTGGCAGCCTGAGAGCTGGGACTCTAGAATATAGTAAGGCCTTTAAATCAAGGAGCTGTAACAGCAGAAAGCTATAAGATTATGGCTTTTCAGAGAGCTGTAAGACTATGGCCTTTGAGGAGAAGAGCCTGGGAACATCTAGGGATTTGTGTGTGTGTTTAAAGACAGCCGAGAGCTGTGGCAGCCTGAGAGCTGGGACTATAGAAGATAGGACAGCCGAGAGCTGTGGCAGCCTGAGAGCTGGGACAGATATGTATATTGTAATTGTAAAATTGGTAAAAGAAAAGGGGGAAATGTAGGGGGTTGAGTTAACATATGTATTGTAAATATATGTATGGCAGTGAAAGATCTTTGTATTGTATTAGTGACCCTGCCCTGATACTGGTTATTGTAAATGGGCTGCAGCTGTGATGTCCTTGATTGGGCAGCAGCTGTAGCCCATGGAGGTAGCTGAGATAAAAGGGGGCGGGGTGGTCAGGGAGAGCCTGGGAGAGGAGCCCTGACCGAGAAGCAACAACACCACTGCTGTGAAGATCTGCCATGAGAAAACCACCAAGAAGGTATGAGACTCAGGAAATATAGTTATACAACAATAGGAATACAACAAATAGGTAGGGCGATGGATCAATGACTGATCCGATGCTACTGGGACCACTGGGATACAACCGTCCGTCCGTCCATCCATCCATCCATCTATCCACTCATCCACGCTGATGATGGTGGTGATGGGTGTTGTGGCAGGCGGTTTCACAGATCCAGTCAACAGTTTGATTATTGAATGGAAGAAGAAGCTAAAGAATCAGCTGTAGAAAAAGCCACACTGAAAGCCACACGGTTGGATTGAGGGATGGTGGATGATGGATAGTGGAATGAATGGTCCAGGAGATGAAAGTGGGGATGGATGGATGGATGGATGGATGATGATGATGATGATGGGTATTGGGGCAGGCAGTTTCACAGATCCAATCAATGGTTTGATGATGGATTGATGGATGATGATGATGATGACAATGATAATGGGTATTGGGGCAGGCAGTTTCACAGATTCAGTCAATGGCTTGATGATGGATGGATAGATGATGATGATGATGGGTATTGGGGCAGGCAGTTTCACAGATCCAATCAATGGTTTGATGATGGATGGATGGATGGATGGATAGATGGAGATGATGCTGATGATGAGGATGATGATGATGGATGATGATGATGATGATAATGGGTATTGGGGCAGGTGGGTTCACAGATCCAATCAATGGTTTGATGATGGATTGATGGATGATGATGATGATGATAGTGGATGTTGGGGCAGTTGGTTTCACAGATCCAGTCAATGGTTTGATGATGGATGGATAGATGATGATGATGATGGTGATAGGTGTTGGGGCAGGTGGGTTCACAGATCCAATCAATGGTTTGATGATGGATTGATGGATGATGATGATGATGATGACGATGATAATGGATGTTGGGGCAGGCAGTTTCACATATCCAATCAACGGTTTGATTATTGAATGATTCAATGGTGGAAGAAGTTAAGAATCAGTTGTAGGATTGAAAGCCATGTGGTTGGATTGAGGCATGGTGGATGATGGATACTGGAATGAAGGGTCCAGGAGATGAAAGGATGGATGGATGGATGGATGGATGGATGGATGGTTCAATGAAGTTGTTGATTCTTACTCCTATCATCATTCCTTCTCCATCACAGATGCAGCAATTCCAGAGCAGCTGCCCCTACCCTCACAGGAGCCCCAACTTGAAGACCACAACCCTGAGCAGCCCCAAACTGAGTCCAGCCAGGGACAGGTGGTGCTGGGTGACCTGAGGGTCTCGAGTGTCACGCCCAGCTCTGTGCAGCTGCACTGGAGCGTCCCCCAGGGCTCCTTTGACTCCTTCACGCTGCAGTACCGGGATGCCCAGGGCCAGCCCCAGGCCCTGCCCATCGATGGCGGGTCCCGCTCGGTGACAGTGCCAGGGCTGTCCCCGTCCCGCCGGTACCGCTTCCACCTCTACGGGCTGAGGGGCAGGAAGATCGACCATGTGTCCACCGAGGCT